>NC_140594.1:1092293593-1092838291 GCF_964204655.1 Triturus cristatus
GCTGCCGATACCTGCCAGTGGCTCAGGCCCCCCTCCTTCTTCACACCGCTCGAATACCAAGAACGATGAAGATCCGCCAGAAGCAGCGGCGGGGCATTCCCGTGGCTGAGGCCAGCCACATTAATTATATACCAAAGGTTGCCCATGCAGGAACGCCACACAAGAGGGGGTTGCCGCACTCGTGCCACCAGTAGCAGCCCCCCGGTCTGTCAAACTTCCTTCTGTGATGTCAGACGCATTTCACCTTTTGGCTTGTTCACTGACTTGCACGAACGAGAAACAAAAGGCTTTGATTGAATGCACGTGCTTTTATTCTTTGCAATTACTCGAGTCCCGCCCATGTGGGCGTACAGTAATGCATTATGGTCTTTGTAGTTGATATTACCCAGCTCGATAATGCAAAACCTCCGTGGGTGCCTTTGTTGCTCCGTTCAAATGTTCTCCCAAGTGGGTTGAAAAAAGATTTTCAGTGCTGGAGTGCTGCCGATACCTGCCAGTGGCTCAGGCCCCCCTCCTTCTTCACACCGCTCGAATACCAAGAACGATGAAGATCCGCCAGAAGCAGCGGCGGGGCATTCCCGTGGCTGAGGCCAGCCACATTAATTATATACCAAAGGTTGCCCATGCAGGAACGCCACACAAGAGGGGGTTGCCGCACTCGTGCCACCAGTAGCAGCCCCCCGGTCTGTCAAACTTCCTTCTGTGATGTCAGACGCGTTTCACCTTTTGGCTTGTTCACTGACTTGCACGAACGAGAAACAAAAGGCTTTGATTGAATGCACGTGCTTTTATTCTTTGCAATTACTCGAGTCCCGCCCATGTGGGCGTACAGTAAAGCATTATGGTCTTTGTAGTTGATATTACCCAGCTCGATAATGCAAAACCTCCGTGGGTGCCTTTGTTGCTCCGTTCAAATGTTCTCCCAAGTGGGTTGAAAAAAGATTTTCAGTGCTGGAGTGCTGCCGATACCTGCCAGTGGCTCAGGCCCCCCTCCTTCTTCACACCGCTCGAATACCAAGAACGATGAAGATCCGCCAGAAGCAGCGGCGGGGCATTCCCGTGGCTGAGGCCAGCCACATTAATTATATACCAAAGGTTGCCCATGCAGGAACGCCACACAAGAGGGGGTTGCCGCACTCGTGCCACCAGTAGCAGCCCCCCGGTCTGTCAAACTTCCTTCTGTGATGTCAGACGCGTTTCACCTTTTGGCTTGTTCACTGACTTGCACGAACGAGAAACAAAAGGCTTTGATTGAATGCACGTGCTTTTATTCTTTGCAATTACTCGAGTCCCGCCCATGTGGGCGTACAGTAAAGCATTATGGTCTTTGTAGTTGATATTACCCAGCTCGATAATGCAAAACCTCCGTGGGTGCCTTTGTTGCTCCGTTCAAATGTTCTCCCAAGTGGGTTGAAAAAAGATTTTCAGTGCTGGAGTGCCTTTTGTTTCTCGTTCGTGCAAGTCAGTGAACAAGCCATAAGGTGAAACGCGTCTGACATCACAGAAGGAAGTTTGACAGACCGGGGGGCTGCTACTGGTGGCACGAGTGCGGCAACCCCCTCTTGTGTGGCGTTCCTGCATGGGCAACCTTTGGTATATAATTAATGTGGCTGGCCTCAGCCACGGGAATGCCCCGCCGCTGCTTCTGGCGGATCTTCATCGTTCTTGGTATTCGAGCGGTGTGAAGAAGGAGGGGGGCCTGAGCCACTGGCAGGTATCGGCAGCACTCCAGCACTGAAAATCTTTTTTCAACCCACTTGGGAGAACATTTGAACGGAGCAACAAAGGCACCCACGGAGGTTTTGCATTATCGAGCTGGGTAATATCAACTACAAAGACCATAATGCTTTACTGTACGCCCACATGGGCGGGACTCGAGTAATTGCAAAGAATAAAAGCACGTGCATTCAATCAAAGCCTTTTGTTTCTCGTTCGTGCAAGTCAGTGAACAAGCCATAAGGTGAAACGCGTCTGACATCACAGAAGGAAGTTTGACAGACCGGGGGGCTGCTACTGGTGGCACGAGTGCGGCAACCCCCTCTTGTGTGGCGTTCCTGCATGGGCAACCTTTGGTATATAATTAATGTGGCTGGCCTCAGCCACGGGAATGCCCCGCCGCTGCTTCTGGCGGATCTTCATCGTTCTTGGTATTCGAGCGGTGTGAAGAAGGAGGGGGGCCTGAGCCACTGGCAGGTATCGGCAGCACTCCAGCACTGAAAATCTTTTTTCAACCCACTTGGGAGAACATTTGAACGGAGCAACAAAGGCACCCACGGAGGTTTTGCATTATCGAGCTGGGTAATATCAACTACAAAGACCATAATGCTTTACTGTACGCCCACATGGGCGGGACTCGAGTAATTGCAAAGAATAAAAGCACGTGCATTCAATCAAAGCCTTTTGTTTCTCGTTCGTGCAAGTCAGTGAACAAGCCAAAAGGTGAAACGCGTCTGACATCACAGAAGGAAGTTTGACAGACCGGGGGGCTGCTACTGGTGGCACGAGTGCGGCAACCCCCTCTTGTGTGGCGTTCCTGCATGGGCAACCTTTGGTATATAATTAATGTGGCTGGCCTCAGCCACGGGAATGCCCCGCCGCTGCTTCTGGCGGATCTTCATCGTTCTTGGTATTCGAGCGGTGTGAAGAAGGAGGGGGGCCTGAGCCACTGGCAGGTATCGGCAGCACTCCAGCACTGAAAATCTTTTTTCAACCCACTTGGGAGAACATTTGAACGGAGCAACAAAGGCACCCACGGAGGTTTTGCATTATCGAGCTGGGTAATATCAACTACAAAGACCATAATGCTTTACTGTACGCCCACATGGGCGGGACTCGAGTAATTGCAAAGAATAAAAGCACGTGCATTCAATCAAAGCCTTTTGTTTCTCGTTCGTGCAAGTCAGTGAACAAGCCATAAGGTGAAACGCGTCTGACATCACAGAAGGAAGTTTGACAGACCGGGGGGCTGCTACTGGTGGCACGAGTGCGGCAACCCCCTCTTGTGTGGCGTTCCTGCATGGGCAACCTTTGGTATATAATTAATGTGGCTGGCCTCAGCCACGGGAATGCCCCGCCGCTGCTTCTGGCGGATCTTCATCGTTCTTGGTATTCGAGCGGTCTGAAGAAGGAGGGGGGCCTGAGCCACTGGCAGGTATCGGCAGCACTCCAGCACTGAAAATCTTTTTTCAACCCACTTGGGAGAACATTTGAACGGAGCAACAAAGGCACCCACGGAGGTTTTGCATTATCGAGCTGGGTAATATCAACTACAAAGACCATAATGCTTTACTGTACGCCCACATGGGCGGGACTCGAGTAATTGCAAAGAATAAAAGCACGTGCATTCAATCAAAGCCTTTTGTTTCTCGTTCGTGCAAGTCAGTGAACAAGCCATAAGGTGAAACGCGTCTGACATCACAGAAGGAAGTTTGACAGACCGGGGGGCTGCTACTGGTGGCACGAGTGCGGCAACCCCCTCTTGTGTGGCGTTCCTGCATGGGCAACCTTTGGTATATAATTAATGTGGCTGGCCTCAGCCACGGGAATGCCCCGCCGCTGCTTCTGGCGGATCTTCATCGTTCTTGGTATTCGAGCGGTGTGAAGAAGGAGGGGGGCCTGAGCCACTGGCAGGTATCGGCAGCACTCCAGCACTGAAAATCTTTTTTCAACCGACTTGGGAGAACATTTGAACGGAGCAACAAAGGCACCCACGGAGGTTTTGCATTATCGAGCTGGGTAATATCAACTACAAAGACCATAATGCTTTACTGTACGCCCACATGGGCGGGACTCGAGTAATTGCAAAGAATAAAAGCACGTGCATTCAATCAAAGCCTTTTGTTTCTCGTTCGTGCAAGTCAGTGAACAAGCCATAAGGTGAAACGCGTCTGACATCACAGAAGGAAGTTTGACAGACCGGGGGGCTGCTACTGGTGGCACGAGTGCGGCAACCCCCTCTTGTGTGGCGTTCCTGCATGGGCAACCTTTGGTATATATATATATATATATATATATATATGTTCCCAAAAGCCTCCGAGCTTTAAAGACGCACTCCGTGAGGAATTATTCACCTTGAACTTTATTGACACAGCAGCGGCTCTACGGATCCGCAATTGATGTCCCCGACGCGTTTCAGTGCACACCTGCACCTTATTCATAGGGAAAGGCAAGTTGAAACACCAGAACTGGACTGCCAACATCTTTTCCCCTTCTAATGCATGTGTTCTCCAGTGAACAGCATGCTGGGAGCGGTAGTCCTCAATTCTTCCCCTTTGGTGGGTCCGATGTCCAACAACAATTATTCTGCCATTGTTCATATTAATTATCTTCACGGCCTCGGGTCCGTACTGCCACTGCCAAAATTGTTAATATTCCTCACGCTGGAACAGGCTGCAACGATTTACAGCCACACAGAACGCTCTTCGGTATTAGCAGCGGTGCAATCTTCCACGGTCGGAGCTGCCGTGTTCAAACATGTTCCCAAAAGCCTCCGAGTTTTAAAGACGCACTCCGTGAGGAATTGTTCACCTTGACCTTTATCGACACAGCAGCGGCCTCCACGCAGCACAAGGACTTTGCAAAATGGGAAGCGGTTGAAATGTCCTGCGGCCCACCGGAGGGCTGCTAAGAATGAAAAGTGACTGGAAATCGGCAGAAGAATTTCGCTGGCAAATAAATGACTATACCTGAATAGAAGAATTGGGACCTCTACTCCCGGCATATCGCCTACCTGAAAGTGAGTGCCAATAGGGTAATAGATGTGGAAGTCCATTTCATGTTTTGCCAGCTGCCGCCCTATGATTACGGTGCTTGAAGCACTGAAACGAGTCAGGGAAAAGGATTAATTGGGTCAATTTCGCGCCGCTTTCATGAATAAAGAAGTTGTGTTCAACTCACCCATGTGGAGTGCTGCTTCAAAGCTCGGAGCTTTTTTGGAACATTAATCACACGGCGCCTCCGGCCGTGGAAGCAAGCACCGCCACTTTAACTGGACAAGGTCTGCGGGGCTGGTTATCTAACTGCAGCCTCCACGCAGAACAAGGGCTTTGCAAAATGGGAAGCGGTTGAAATGTCCTGAGGCCCACCGGAGGGCTGCTAAGACTGAAAAGTGACAGGAAATCGGCAGAAGAATTTCGCTGGCAAATAAATGACTATACCTGAATAGAAGAATTGGGACCTCTACTCCCGGCATATCGCCTACCTGAAAGTGAGTGCCAATAGGGTAATAGATGTGGAAGTCCATTTCATGTTTTGCCAGCTGCCGCCCTATGATTACGGTGCTTGAAGCACTGAAACGCGTCAGGGAAAAGGATTAATTGGGTCAATTTCGCGCCGCTTTCATGAATAAAGAAGTTGTGTTCAACTCACCCTTGTGGAGTGCTGCTTCAAAGCTCGGAGCTTTTTTGGAACATATATATATATATATATATATATCCAGTTTTGCTGCTTACTTCGCTCCCCAATCCTCGAGATAACAAAGCAGGCACGGACCACAGTTCTATGCAGATTATTTTATTTTTCGCTAGTCGGCCATGACGCGTTTCGGTCCCTCCTGGACCTTGATCACATGACAACGCTTCTTGGCTTCAGCCGCCATTTTATAGTATTAAAAGTGCAAGTGCAAGTGCAAAAACGCAATAGAAAGCAACAAAATCCTCGTTATATCATAAACAGTAAAAAGATACTAAAATGATACTAAAATGCTTGAACAGTAAATGTGTAAATATACTTTGTTTTTTCGCTCTACCTAGTGTAAATTATTCTAGGACCAGACTTTGATATAATAAAGGACAAATGCCTAATATCACTCAATTTAAAAGCATTTAAAACCACATAAATAAATAGTCGCATGTAGGTATATATATATGAGCAAGTCAGTAACACTGCCGAAACGTGCTAACAGCATGGGCGTCACGATAACTGGAAATAGAAATATATATATATTCACTGAAAAAAACATAGGTTTCAGGGGTGTTATAGTTAGCTGGACATTTCCCTTGTACAAAACCCTAGGAATTCCCCCGTTATAGTTAGTTCAGCTAACTATAACTCGCGCACCCCGCAATGCACTGCTGATGATGTCACATATTACATCACTGATGACATGGTCAGTGACATCACTGATGACATCTCAAATGACATCACTGATGACATCATCCATGTAATAAATTAGTGCATCTTCTCACACCCTAATATAACCTTTGATACACTGACTCAAACTTTCAGACGGCCATTCTCAAAACCATAGATACTCCAATACCAATAACTACATACACACTCATTGACTCTTAGGTCTACACACACCTCCACTTACTCACCTGTAGAGTCACTCATACTTACAGTCACTCAGTACAGGACCATCATATGCATTTATACACCGATATAGACACTCAGACACCGCCAATCATCCATAGACATACTCACACACCTAGTCAATCATGCAAATAATTAATCACACTCCAATTTACTCACCTATACAGTTATACACACACAAGTTCACGTACTCATAAAAATACTACCACATTCTTACGCTCTTATACAATTACAGATACAAGCACACACTCATCCATACAGCCACTCTCACAATCACACACTCTCACATATACCCAGTTATATACTCTTACACACATATACCCTGCCTTTCACATATGTAGTTACTCACGCATGTACCACTGAGATATACATTCAATCACTAACACACCCATACATACACTCACCCAACCATACAGTCCATCACAGATGCACTCTTAAAACCATGCACCCATAGAATCACCCACTTACACATCTATGCATAGAGTCACACACACCCTACCCACACAAACACTCAGGCACCCATACAGATACTCAGACAACCAATCAATAACCCATATAGACACTCATATAGCTATTCACAAAACCATGCAGCCACTTATACACCAAAAGACAGAGAGATACAGACATTCACACAGTTTAGTCACTAGTCTGTAGTAAGATATATTTAATGACTCACTTATAGAGTCAGTCACACACTTAGAAAATCATCCATTCACACACTTATATACCCACTCATTCTTCCATAGGTCTTTCCCTATATATATTAAACATATTAAAACTCTACAGAAACACAGACTCACTGGATGACGTCATCAGTGATGTCATCAGTGATGTCTTTGAGATGTCATCAGTGATGTCATCAGTGATGTCACTGACCATGTCATGAGTGATGTAATATGTGACGTCATCAGCAGTGCATTGCGGGGGCGCGTGAGTTATAGTTAGCTGAACTAACTATAACGGGGGAATTTCTAGGGTTTTGTACGAGGGAAATGTCCAGCTAACTATAACACCCCTGAAACCTATGGGTTTTTCAGTGAATTTCTAAGGTTTTTTAAATGCCAATTCCTAACTATAACGTGCATGAAACCTATGGTTTTTTCAGTGAATATATATATACATATATATATATATATATATATATGTATATATATATATATATTCACTGAAAAAACCATAGGTTTCAGGGGTGTTATAGTTAGCTGGACTTTTCACTTGTACAAAACCATTGAAATTCCCCCGTTATAGTTAGTTCAGCTAACTATAACTCGCGCGCCCGCAATGCACTGCTGATGACGTCACATATTACATCACTCATGACATGGTCAGTGACATCACTCATGACATCACTGATGACATCTCAAATGACATCACTGATGACATCACTGATGACATCATCCTTGTGATAGAGTGGCAGACCTCCTCTCACCCTAATATAACCTTTGATACACACATTCAAAAATAGAGACTAAAATTTTCAAAACAATGGACATACCAATACCAGTTACAACAACCTCTTCAGTAATTCTAAGATCCACATACACATCCACTCATTCACCAACAGTCCTATACAGTCACTCATACATGTACTCACTCATCATATGTACTCATACACCTATACATCCTGTTACACAATGCCACTCATCCATAGAGTTACTCACACACATAGTCACTCATGCTAATAAAGAATCAAACATACATTTACTTGCATATACAGTTGTACACACACCACCATACTTACTTCTACGGAAACTTACACATACTTAGTCTTTTAAACAATCACTTATAGAAACACATACTTATTCATACAGGAACTCTTTCAATCTCTCACTCTCACATATACTCACATATATACACCAATAGTCACATATACTAGTTTAAAACATATGTAGTTACTCATAAAGACACTATAGAGACAGTCATTCACTCACTAACACACCCATACACACACTCATCCACCCATACAGTCCTGCACACATGCTGTGTTCAACACATACAGTGAGTCACTCATTCATGCACCTATGCACTACGTAATACCCCCCACCGAACCATGCAGACACTCAGACTGATACTCAAAAAACCAACTAATAACCTATATAGACACCCATGTAGCTTCTCACCAACCCATGCAGCCACTTATACACAAAGTGAGAGACTGATACAGATATTTACATATTTAAACATTACTCACTAAGCCATGTATTCACTATGATACACTTAATCAGTCAGTTACACAATCAATTTTTCAAAAACAAATCATCCATTTAGACACTTATATACCCATTTATTCTTCCATCGACCTTGAGATATACATATATAAAACATATTTAATTTTCAGAAAAACACACATTCACTGGATGATGTCATCAGTGATGTCATCAGTGATGTCATTTGAGATGTCATCAGTGATGTCATGAGTGATGTCACTGACCATGTCATGAGTGATGTAATATGTGACGTCATCAGCAGTGCATTGCGGGCGCGCGAGTTATAGTTAGCTGAACTAACTATAACGGGGGAATTTCAATGGTTTTGTACAAGTGAAAAGTCCAGCTAACTATAACACCCCTGAAACCTATGGTTTTTTCAGTGAATTTCTGAGGTTTTTTAAATGCTAATTCCTAACTATAACGTGCCTGAAACCTATGGTTTTTTCTGTGAATTTCAAAGGTTTTTTAAATGCTAATTTCTAACTATGCCTACAGAGATAGGACATGTGAAGAAAGAAGAAAAAATGCACAGAAAGAAACAAAAGAAGTGCAGAAAGAAGTAACAGAAGTCCTCAAATACGAAGATAAGTGCAGGAAGAAGGATAACGTGCAGAAAGAACAAAAAGAAGAGCAGAAAGAAGCCTTGTTGCAAAATCATCCTGTACCCTCAACTTTTTCAGACGGATACTGGTGGTAACTGAGTCTGACTAACCAGTCCTAGAGCCAGTGCTATGTTAAAAGACACTTAGAATACAGTGAAAACACCTACATACACTAGAGAACATTATGCGTTGGGGTCCCCCTGTGATTAGCATGACCTCCTCTGTAAGCCCCTAGTATATCATAGGGCATGGGGATTAAAACTACCTCTTAAAACAGGCCACAGGGCGTTTTTGCACACGTTAACTCAGGCCCCGTCCCCTCCCTTCACCACTGTGTAAACAAGCCCTGTGTCCATTTTTAGTTGGGAGATTAAGTTCATTTGAATCCTGAGGGTCCCTAGGGTCCAACTAGCCCACTAGGTACCTCCAGTAAGTGCCACAGAGCTGCGTTGCAGAGAGGTGTAAAAAGTGGCACGGCCTGGACCACCTCTCTGCAATGCAGCTCAGTGGCGCTTACTGGAAGCACTTGGTGGGCTAGTTAGCCCCCAGGGGCCCTCAGTATTGAAGGGAAATTATATCCCCAATTTAAAACGTGCCATAGTGCGTGTTTGCACACGTCACCTCAGGCCCCGTCCCTCCCTTCACCACTGTGTAAACGCGCCCTGTGGCTGTTCTAAGTTGAGAGATTAAGTCCCCTTGAATCCTAAGGGTCCCTAGGGTCAAACTAGACCACTAGGTACCTCCAGTAAGCGCCACAGAGCTGCGTTGCAGAGAGGTGTAAAAAGGGGCTTGGCCTCAGAACACCTGGCTGCAGCGCAGCTCCCTGGCGCATACTGGAGATGCCTGTTGGGGGCGCGTTTGCAGAGTGCTGCACGGAGGGGGCATGGCCTACGGCACGATGCCAGTCTTTTATTTATTTTAGTTTTTTAAGAAGGGGGGCTGTTTGGTTCCCCTTCTTATTCTAATTTATTGGCCCTGATGACCCCATCACCCAGGGCCAGTCTCCTAATTATATTTTTTTGACCCCAATCCCAAGGGCCGGCCACTGTTTTTTATTATTTTTAAAAAATATATATTTATAGACACACCTAGGACATGCTGGACAAACCGTACGTACCTATCACCATGACGATTTGCGTGATATTCATTAAAAGGCGACTATGCATGCAATGAATCCACGTGGAATGTATTTACACCTCTAGTGAAGCTCTGACATGTCTGATGCCCTACCGTGCCTAATCCCGGTAGACACCCTTGTCGTTTATTTATACAAACATGGGTAGCTATTGACGGGCACATTTAATACACATGCACACCAAGCCATTCAAAGGGGATTCGACAAAAATTCGACCAAAACTATGCAAGAAACCCCCCTCACGGTTAATAAAACACACATCCGGATGTGTAATACTTTTTATTTGACTCTCTGGAAAGGGGACGAACATCACTTGAGAGTCACAGGGCGCTCCTGACAGAGCCCAATGCTGTGTTACACCCACCATTGCCTGCCGAGTGCCACACACCTCTGTGTTGTATTCCACTAGCTAGTGCATATGCTATGACACTCTCTAGCCCATGTGCACTGTAACACCACCCCGTGAATATGTCATGCCACACTTGTCTTCGCACAGGTTATATTGCCCCATCTAACGTGCCTTCCTCGATGCCTATGTTATAACGCACAGTGCTATGCCATACATATTACAATCTGGGATCCATATCTTTGTCACAGTGCATATGCAACGTTACACTCCCCAGCACATATTTTATATTACAACTTTAAAGACTAGTTAGGTTACACAACACTGCCCTGTGCATATTACACTCCAAGGCGCATATTGCATAGCACGCGCTAGTGCCTGTGCTATCTCGCACTCTCCAATGAATCTGTCATTGCGCACAATGTATTGCATATTATATTTCACGCCCGGTTCATCTTATATCACACTTTTTGGTGCATAGTTTATACCATACACTATATCTAGTTTTCATTTTCAATCGTGCTCTCAGGACTATGTTCTATATAACACTGTGTTCACCTACCCTTTTCACAGGCATTACATTTTGCGATAGGGGGTGGAGGGTCAGGGGGTGTTTCTGCCAAGTGAGCCCGGAGTCACAGTCACAAACGTCCTCTTCTTCCTGAATAAAAGTGAGATTATGCTGCATACTTGTTCATATTTTAAGTAGTTCGCACAGACACAATGTTTTAAAAACAATAAAGTTCCTAATACCCGCCTTCTCAGAACAGTTAGCTTGCTGCCCCATCCCCTTCCTCCCTATCCTTTGTTGTGTGAATCCATGGACTAGCCTCCTCCCTCCTGCCATGCATGGTCTGATGTGCTGCCACTGCCCTCAATTTAGTATGATGTACCAGTCCACTCCTCCTGCCCTCCATTGCCCAATTCTATGCCCCATCATTGACCTCCTGCTTAAATTCTGTGCTTAGCTTGCTGCCCCTATTCTCCTTCCCCCTGCCCTCCGATGTCTTTGTGCATGCCCCTGCTCCATCCTTTTTGCCCACCATGTCCCATGGACCTGCCACTCCTATCTACTCTGAGTGTTCTGTTGAGCTGCCACTCCCCTCCCACCTGCCTAGCATTGTCAGATGACTGTAACCTGTCCCTGCCACCTCCACCCTGCCTGTCCACATGCCATGCCCCTATCCTCTTCCTCCTGTCCTACATGGTCCATTGTACTGCCACACCCTTCTGCCCTCCCTGGTCTGTTGTGCTGCAACTGCTCCTCCTGCCTGCCCCGTGTGGTCTGTTGTGAGGTCCCTTCCCCTGAACTTTCTTGTCTGTGCACAGGTCCTGACCCTCCCTTCTATCCTCCATCGTCCTTTGTGCATGCCCCTCCACCCTCCTTCTTGCCCATCATAGCCATTGTGCTGCCACTAACCCTCCCACTTGCCATGCATGGTCTTCTGTGCTGCCATGGCCCCTCCCACCTTCCCTGTGTGGTCAGTTAGCTGCCCCTGACCCCCTCCCACCTTCCCTCCATGGTCTGTGTGTATGCCATCACAGTCTCACTGTTGCTCTTCATGGTGTGTCTTGCTTCTAGTGCCCATCCTGCCTGACCTCCATGGCTATCTTGCTGCTCCTGCCCTGCCCCCTTGCCCCCAGCCCTACTCCCTCCCTCCTGGCTTGTCTGTTCCATTGTAATGCCCCTGATCCGTCCCTCCTGCCCTTTATGGTCTGTTATGCTGCAGCTTTCTCTCCTGTCTGTCCATTATGGTCAGCTAGCTACCATTGCCTCTTGCCCCTCTGTTCTCTGTTGTCCATGTGCATGGTCCTGTCCCCTCCCTCTTGCTTTCTATGGATTGTTGTGCTGCACTCCCGTCCTGCATGCCCTGTGTGGTGTATTGTGCTGCTGCAAACCCTGATGCCTGCCCTGCAGGGTCAGTTTGGTGCACCTCTCCATGTGCCTCCTGTCCTCTGTTATCCAAGTCCATGTCCCTATCCCATTTCCTTCCATGATCCAATGTACCATACTTGCGAACATTTTGAACTTGGTAAGAGGGAGATTTTGAAAAAAAACTGGGGTATTGATTTTCCCCTTTGAGTTACATTGAAAAAGAGGATATTGTAGACAGGAGACAGATCAAATAAAGCCCATTTGAGCTTAAAAAAATTGGACGTTTCCTGGCTGAATCGGGTCTGTTGGCATGTATGGTTGTACTACCATTGCCTCTTCCTTCTGCCCACAATGGTCTATTACATTGCCACAGCCTTGAAGGAGGGTAGATTTTGTATCACAGGGGCCCCCTGGCCCGTTCTGTCCACACCTGAAGTATGAGACCCTTGTCCTTGCCCTGCCAGCTGCATTTGTAGGCCGTATTAAATTGACCAGCGGGTCCTGTGTTGCTATATAATTATCCTGAGACATCCTTACCACTCAGCCAGCATAAAACCCCTGTGTAGGCCCTTCTGTTCAATATGTAGGCCTCTTTGTTAAATTGACCATAGCTCTGCAATTTTAGTGTATAACAGTCTGAAGGCAGGTCTGCGAGGCCTTCTGCTCCAAACTAGTAGCCCCCACCCTACCCGAGTGCTCCGTGCTCGGTATCAAAGTTCAACATCCCCCTGAAGCTGTCGACATACAGTAGGCTGCATCCTGGACTGGTACTTGCTTCCTGGGCAGGTTTCCCGCTTTTAAGGAAGTGGCAACCGCAGAGCGTCAAGTTAGGAGAACTGATGAGATTTTATACATGAATATATTGAATTCCCGTACAATACCCATTATTTTCTGCTTGCTCTATGGAACTTACGATAAGCGATTGGCCTGAGAGACTGACCTTTTCACCCAGTCCATTGTCAGCATTAAGTGGGTAAATGACGAAATGTCTGGTAAAATCTGCAGACGAAGCTTTTGGGTAGCATACGTAGGTAGATGTAGCGTGCAAAGGAGCCCACAAAATGATATAAAAAGGGAGCACCCACAGATATCGACGGACTACCTCGCCGTCTGTATGTAGGTTAACAGGCAGTGCAGGTTTTCCCCAAGAGCTGGGAGCTCTTGTCTTCCTTTGCTTAAAATGTCTTGCTCTGCTTTGCTTGAAGTATCTTATTCTATTTTACCTATATGAAATGTCATGTTATGTTTAACCATTGTTCTCTTTACTTTTGCATTTAAAAGATTTTGTATTGTAATTGCAGGAATGCTTGCTCTAAGAGTAAACGTGAGTGTTCCTAGGTAACATTTTCCTTGGTGTAACTTGTTTCTCATGATGCATTTATAGATGTGTTTTCTCTCTCTCTCTGTCAGTACATTAATTGAGATACAGAGAATATCATGACAGCTGTATGATTATCTGGATTCTGTATTTTGTACTTTATGTCTCTATTCTGCGGTTTCTTTGAAGTTGCATCTTCTCATTAAACTGCCATTGTATTCTGCCTCCAATTCCATGTCTCATATGTCTGTTTTCTTCATTTTTGGAGCAAGCGTTCCTAGGCACCCCGGCTCAAATTAAGGTGCCCCTTTTGTCCCTGACTCACTCTCCTGCTCAGTTCTGTGGTGGCTCCCGGGGATCTGGGGACCGCCCCTAGCTTCCTTGACCCGTAATAGATCTTCCCTCCAACAGCCTCTCTTGCAAGTCCTGTATTGTTGGTTTGTTGCCCCTGCCCCCCTTTCCACTGCCCTCCATAGTCTGTTGTGCTTCCACGGCCCTTCCTGCCTGCTCAGTGTGGTTAAATTGTTGCCTTTGCACCCTCCTACCTGCCTTCAATTTTCAGAGTCCGTGCCCCTGGCCTCTGCCTCTCAACAGTATCCTAATGAACAACTAGATTGCTAACATTCTATATTTATTACAAAAGTGTGGAACGCCTGACATCATCTTGATGTAAT
The DNA here is from genome assembly GCF_964204655.1 of Triturus cristatus. NCBI lineage: Eukaryota > Metazoa > Chordata > Amphibia > Caudata > Salamandridae > Triturus > Triturus cristatus. The sequence continues at coordinate 1,092,308,067 of NC_140594.1, forward strand.
CAAAACTGTAATACCTAGAGCATTTCCTTTAGAAATTACATATATGAGAGGGTCTTATTGGCATCAAAATTATGGTTAGTGCTCTAAAAGACTAAAATAAGGACATATTTTCTGAGTTTTCAAATAGCGACAAAGCACTTTTAAATTATTTGTTATCTTTATGTTTTTTATCCAGTAGACCACTTGATTAAATGTTGCACTTAGGGGAGAGGATGTGGTGTTACTTCCAGAACTGCAGACTTTGCAACTGGGGAACCAGGTTGAAGTTTCTGCTTCAGCTCGACATTCTGTGATTCTGGTCAAATCACTCAGTCTCCCCATGTCTACAACCAAAATGAATTTGTTCTTGTGTGATGTAACCAATGCTCATGTAAAGCACTCCAATACCTGACAAGTCTGCACTATATAACACTGCAAAAACACAAAATAATAAGTGTTTTGCACACTTCTGTCATTGGGCTATATTTGGGCTACATCTGGGTGATTTTGGGCTACATTTGGGCTCTTTTGTCTCCGGTGGCCATCTTGGGAGATTTATTTGTTATGAAGTTTCCTAATTTCCTCATGTACTGCAGTCTCCTCAATAGGAAATGCTTTCAGTTTTTTACTTTGATTCCATCATGAAGGTATTCAGATATGTCACACATTTGCCATAAATTCAGAATGTTAGCACTCTAGTTGCTCATTAGATCACTGTAGTAAAACTACTGCACCATGGAAGTCTGCTCCTGGTATTAAAAGTGCATGTTTCAGTCTGCATGTCAGAATTTTTTAATGAAATAGAAGAGGATTTGAGAAGTCACTCAAAATGTGCCCTCATTTTCTTTCTTCAGCATTAATCATAATTTCTATGGCAAAATGAACCTCCTCATTGTTTTCCTTTTTAAATTAAATGTTTTAAGTGTTACCAGTTTATTCCAATCAAGATGGCTTCAGGTGTGCCATACTTTTGTCATAATGAAGACAGTAAGCGCTCTAGTTGTTTTTAAGAACATTCTGGGACATTCTGTCATTGGGCTATACTTGGGCTACATCTGGGTGATATTTGGGCTACATTTGGGCTCTTTTGTCTCTGGTGGCCATCTTGGGAGACTTATTTGTTATGAAGTTTCCTAATTTCCTCATTTACTGCAGTCTCCTCAGTAGGAAATACTTTCAGTTTTTTACTTTGATTCCATCAAGAAGGCATTCAGATGTGTCACACATTTGCCATAAATTCAGAATGTTAGCACTCTTTTTGCTCATTAGATCACTGTAGTAAAGCTACTGCTCACCAGGGAAAACTGCTGCTGGTATTGAAAGTGCATGTTTCAGTCTGCATGTCAGAATTTTTTAATGAAATAGAAGAGGATTTGAGAAGTCACTCAAAATGTGCCCTAATTTTTCTTTCTGCAGCACTAATCATACTTTTTATGGAAAAATGAACCCCCTCATTTTGTTCCTTTTTAAATTAAATGTTTTAAGAGTTACCACTTTAATCCAAGCAAGATGGCTTCAAGTGTGCCATACGTTTATCATAAGTAGGACTGTTAGCGCTCTAGTAGTTCTTTGGAACACTCTGGGAAGCTGCAGTAGAACACAAAGGAATCAACTGACAGTCTCTGCCCTTGTTGGATGTACATGTTTTACTGAGAATGTCAGACTTCATTCTCACATGACTGAGAAAGATAATGTGAATTTACAGAAAATAAGCTCTCAGTTTAGCCTATAGATCACCTTCCAAACCTCTGTGGTAAAAGCATGAGAAAATTTTTTTCTCTCAATCATGATATCCCAGCAGAAGGCTTTTTCACATGGTAAAATCACCTTAGAACATACCACAATTCCTAAAATGAGTATGGTACCATCAACAAATGATTTATAATGTAACTAAAGTCTTAAAACCTTCTATTAACTGCAATGCTTTTTAATGAGGTGCTATCATGTATATTGGTCCCAAGATGGCTGCCAACACTTCTTGGATGAAGTGCTGACAGCCAATCAGATCTCAGGATGAGATGTGTGGTTAGGCTCCGCCCACATATATATATGCTTTTAAATGCTATTTTCTCAGGAAATACTGAACAGATTTACACCAAACCTACAAAAGGCACTTCCTTGACCTTATGGCTACCTCTCTGCCAAATTTCAAGTAATTCTGTTCAGCCGTTCGGGCTGTAGCTGTGTCTAAAGGTCCTATGGAAAAATGCATGGGGAAAACGCGTTTTGGGACCCCCCTTTTTTCTCAGCCCCCGCTTGACGAATCCCCCCGAGACTTTCAGGGTAGGAGCGGAGCGTAGCGCCCCACCTATTTTGAAAAATTCGCGAGGATTCGTCGACCGGCGCCAAAGTTATTCAAAATAGAATGTTGCGGATTTCCTATGGAAACAGGGTCCTAACTATAACTACCTACTGGCGACCGCCAGTAGGTAATATATATATATACATATATATATATATATATATATATATATATATATATATATATATATATATCAAAGCTCAGATTTGCCCACACGATTGAGTTTGCACTCGGACACCGGCGAAAGGTGGCATTTTTTCAGTACGTGATGACGACTGCCTGCTGCTTTTCAATCCAGTCTCTCCCGCAGCATGCCTGACGCGTTTCGGAAAATTTACTTCCTTCTTCGGAGGCTATGAGTTGTTGCAGGTAAGATATGTGCTCACCGGACCAAGTTCCTTCTCATTCAATGCTGCTTGACACACCCCCAGATGGGCGGGTTCCATACCAACAGCATGGCATTGTGGTCTACGTGGTCCTGAAATAAAATCCATAGATGGACGCACTGATTACTGGGGAAAAGACAGTCCGCGCCCTCAGATGGGCCCCCAACCAGCAGTGTCAGCACTAATCCCAGGCCAATGTCCCACAAAGCGATTCGGCATATCACCGGACGCGTGGCCCCCGTCAGTTCTTGGGGTGGTGCAAACTCGGCGACCGGGCCGCCGCCTAACATCAAAGCTCAGATTTGCCCACACGATTGAGTTTGCACTCGGACACCGGCGTAAGGTGGCAAGCCTTTATTTTCAGTACGTGATGACAACTGCCTGCTGCTTTTCAATCCAGTCTCTCCCGCAGCATGCCTTCCACGTTTCGGAAAATGTACTTCCTTCTTCGGAGGCTATGAGTTGTTGCAGGTAAGATATGTGCTCACCGGACCAAGTTCCTTCTCATTCAATGCTGCTTGACACACCCCCAGATGGGCGGGTTCCATACCAACAGCATGGCATTGTGGTCTACGTGGTCCTGAAATAGAGTTTGCACCACCCCAAGAACTGACGGGGGCCACGCGTCCGGTGATATGCCGAATCGCTTTGTGGGACATTGGCTTGGGATTAGTGCTGACACTGCTGGTTGGGGGCCCATCTGAGGGCGCGGACTGTCGTTTCCCCAGTAATCAGTGCGTCCATCTATGGATTTTATTTCAGGACCACGTAGACCACAATGCCATGCTGTTGGTATGGAACCCGCCCATCTGGGGGTGTGTCAAGCAGCATTGAATGAGAAGGAACTTGGTCCGGTGAGCACATATCTTACCTGCAACAACTCATAGCCTCCGAAGAAGGAAGTAAATTTTCCGAAACGCGTCAGGCATGCTGCGGGAGAGACTGGATTGAAAAGCAGCAGGCAGTTGTCATCACGTACTGAAAATAAAGGCTTGCCACCTTTCGCCGGTGTCCGAGTGCAAACTCAATCGTGTGGGCAAATCTGAGCTTTGATGTTAGGCGGCGGCCCGGTCGCCGAGTTTGCACCACCCCAAGAACTGACGGGGGCCACGCGTCCGGTGATATGCCGAATCGCTTTGTGGGACATTGGCTTGGGATTAGTGCTGACACTGCTGGTTGGGGGCCCATCTGAGGGCGCGGACTGTCTTTTCCCCAGTAATCAGTGCGTCCATCTATGGATTTTATTTCAGGACCACGTAGACCACAATGCCATGCTGTTGGTATGGAACCCGCGCATCTGGGGGTGTGTCAAGCAGCATTGAATGAGAAGGAACTTGGTCCGGTGAGCACATATCTTACCTGCAACAACTCATAGCCTCCGAAGAAGGAAGTAAATTTTCCAAAACGCGTCAGGCATGCTGCGGGAGAGACTGGATTGAAAAGCAGCAGGCAGTTGTCATCACGTACTGAAAATAAAGGCTTGCCACCTTTCGCCGGTGTCCGAGTGCAAACTCAATCGTGTGGGCAAATCTGAGCTTTGATGTTAGGCGGCGGCCTGGTCGCCGAGTTTGCACCACCCCAAGAACTGACGGGGGCCACGCGTCCGGTGATATGCCGAATCGCTTTGTGGGACATTGGCTTGGGATTAGTGCTGACACTGCTGGTTGGGGGCCCATCTGAGGGCGCGGACTGTCTTTTCCCCAGTAATCAGTGCGTCCATCTATGGATTTTATTTCAGGACCACGTAGACCACAATGCCATGCTGTTGGTATGGAACCCGCCCATCTGGGGGTGTGTCAAGCAGCATTGAATGAGAAGGAACTTGGTCAGGTGAGCACATATCTTACCTGCAACAACTCATAGCCTCCGAAGAAGGAAGTAAATTTTCCGAAACGCGTCAGGCATGCTGCGGGAGAGACTGGATTGAAAAGCAGCAGGCAGTTGTCATCACGTACTGAAAATAAAGGCTTGCCACCTTTCGCCGGTGTCCGAGTGCAAACTCAATCGTGTGGGCAAATCTGAGCTTTGATGTTAGGCGGTGGCCCGGTCGCCGAGTTTGCACCACCCCAAGAACTGACGGGGGCCACGCGTCCGGTGATATGCCGAATCGCTTTGTGGGACATTGGCTTGGGATTAGTGCTGACACTGCTGGTTGGGGGCCCATCTGAGGGCGCGGACTGTCTTTTCCCCAGTAATCAGTGCGTCCATCTATGGATTTTATTTCAGGACCACGTAGACCACAATGCCATGCTGTTGGTATGGAACCCGCCCATCTGGGGGTGTGTCAAGCAGCATTGAATGAGAAGGAACTTGGTCAGGTGAGCACATATCTTACCTGCAACAACTCATAGCCTCCGAAGAAGGAAGTAAATTTTCCGAAACGCGTCAGGCATGCTGCGGGAGAGACTGGATTGAAAAGCAGCAGGCAGTTGTCATCACGTACTGAAAATAAAGGCTTGCCACCTTTCGCCGGTGTCCGAGTGCAAACTCAATCGTGTGGGCAAATCTGAGCTTTGATATATATATATATATATATATATATATATATATATATATATATATATATATATTGTATATAATCTACTGGCGGTCGCCAGTAGATAGTTATAGTTAGGACCGAGTTTCCATAGGAAATCTGAAAATTCTATTTTGAATAACTTTGGCGCCGGTTGACAAATCCTCGCGAAATTTTCAAAACTAATGGGGCTCTCCGCTCAGCTCCTACCCTGAAAGTCTCGGGGTGATTCGTCAAGCGGGGGCTGAGAAAAAAGGGGGGTCCCAAAATACGTTTTCCCCATGCATTTTCCCATAGGACCTTTAGTCGAAGGTACAGCCCGAACGGCTGAACAGAATTACTTGAAATTTGGCAAAGAGGTAGTCCTCAGGTCAGGGATGTGCCTTTTGCATATATGGAGTCAATCTGTTCTGTAGTTCCTGAGAAAATTGCAGTTAAAAGTATATAAATATCTATAGGCGCGCACCGTGCGCGCAGGGTGCGCGCACTTTAACGTGCGCGAGCGTAATTCTGATTGGTGGTTACATGTCAGTCAACGTTCGAATCGGTCGAAATCAGGAAGTTTCGTCCGCCATTTTGTGTGTTTAGTGTCTGACAGTGAAAAAGAAAGGTGGAGAACGTGAAAAGGGGGCAGGGTACAGAGTTCCTGACCCCCTAGTCTTTGTCAGGGGGTCCCTGAAGGACCCCGAAGGGTGAAAAAAACATTTTACTTTTCAGAAAATCGCGGGGTGCGTGCACTGTGCGCGCACGGTGCGCGCACAGTGAAAAACCTTAAAAAAAATATATATATAAAAAATATAATAAAACATACATAACTTAGCATTTAAAAAACCTTACAAATTCACTTAAAAACCCATAGGTTTCACACACGTTATAGTTAGGAATTAGCATTTAAAAAACCTTGCAAATTCACTTAAAAAACCATGGGTTTCACACATGTTATAGTTAGCTGGACATTTCACTCGTAAAAAACCAATGAAATTCCCCTGTTATAGTTAGTTCAGATAACTATAACTCGCGCGCCCGCAATCCACTGCTCATGACGTCACATATTACATCACTCATGACATGGTCAGTGGCATAACTCATGACATCACTGATGACATCATCCTTGTGATAGAGTGGCGGTCGCGCGAGTTATAGTTACCTGAACTAACTATAACGGGGGAATTTCATTGACAGGATAACAGGTAAAAACTGGATCCACCCGCCGATCCGGCTTTTACCTCATGAAGGTTGCTGCAGTGGTTGTCAGAGTGCGTCTCCACAGGTGGGAACCTTGGAGCTTTGATATATATATATATATATATATATATATATATATATATATATTACCTACTGGCGATAGCCAGTAGGTAGTTATAGTTAGGACCACGTTTCCATAGGAAAACCTCAACATTCTATTTTGAATAACTTTGGCGCCGGTCGACGAATCCTCGCAAATTTTTCAAAATAGGTGGGGCGCTACGCTCCGCTCCTACCCTGAAAGTCTCGGGGGGATCCGTCAAGCGGGGGCTGAGATAAAAGGGGGGTCCCAAAACGCGTTTTTCCCATGCATTTTTCCATAGGACCTTTAGAACGAGCTACAGCCCGAACGGCTGAACAGAATTACTCAAAATTTGGCAGAGAGGTAGTCCCTAGGTCAAGGAAGTGCCTTTTGTAGGTTTGGTGTAAATCTGTTCAGTAGATTCTGAGAAAATAGCCTTTAAATCAATATATATATCTGAGCCAGCTTACGGTACGCTTACCGTACGCTTACGGTAAGCGTACGGTGGCGTGCGCGAGCGCGATTCTGATTGGCTCTTAGATCTTAGTAAACATTCGAATCGGCCGAAACCAGGAAGCGGCGGCCGCCATTTTGTCTCTCGCACTGAGAGTGATTTTTAAAATATCAAGCCCAAAAACATGTAAAGGGGCTGTTTTGACAACTCCCTCCCACATAGTCATGTTGAGGGAGTCCCCAAACATCCCCCAAGTGCAAAAACGGTTTTATTTTTTTTTCGGCAATTTCGCGGGGTACGCTTACCGTACGCTTACCGTAAGCGTACGGTAAAAAAATAAAAATAAAAAAAACACTATCCACACTTACCCCACCCCCTGTGCTTTTGGTGGCCGAAGGCCACCAAATGTACAGCGCTTTTGTTAAGGGCAAAAAACACTATCCACACTTACCCCACCCCCTGTGCTTTTGGTGGCCGAAGGCCACCAAATGTACAGGGCTTATTATAAGGGAAAAAAACTTAGCATTTAAAAAACCGTACTAATTCACTGAAAAAACCATAGGTTTCACACACGTTATAGTTAGGAATTAGCATTTAAAAAACCTTGCAAATTCACTGAAAAAACCATAGGTTTCACACATGTTATAGTTAGCGGAAATTTTACTGATAAAAAACCAGTGAAATTCCCCCGTTATAGTTAGCGCAGGCAACTATAACTCACGCGACTGCAATCTTCTGCTGATGACATATGTGTCTTTATGAAAAAAAAATATTTGTAATATATGTATAGCTAAAAATGTATGGAAGAAGACATGGGCAAATAAGTGTCTAAATACAGTATTAGCATCAGCAGAGGATTGCGGTCGCGTGAGTTATAGTTGCCTGCGCTAACTATAACGGGGGAATTTCACTGGTTTTTTATCAGTAAAATTTCCGCTAACTATAACATGTGTGAAACCTATGGTTTTTTCAGTGAATATATATATATACACTTATGTGTTTACACACATTCACACACAGACATATAAGGGGACACCATATAGCTGATTCAAACTAAATGAAGCAAGTATTAGCAAAGGTGGAATGTCTGGATGTCATGTAGTATCACATGAAGAAATTCACATTCAATGCATTAGCACATCAAAGCCAGACTGTTGGCCTTGCCAGTGGTTGATTGTTTAGTACATAAGGCAGCTTCTTGCAATTTAAGCCAAGCCTAATCCACTCAATTATTTCTGGGGTCAAGATAAGTGTCTGTTGCTTTGGTTGAAGTGCCCTGATGGCACTTCAAATGGATAAGTATGAGACCTTGTGGTAGAGCCCATTTAAGAGAGACATATTTATTTATTGGATTATGTAATGGCCTGATTTTATTTGTGTAGTAGATTTTAAATTACATTTGCCATTATTTGCAATGTCTGATGTTGTTGATGTTAGTTGGGATTGAATAGTAACTCAGGTGTCAGAATATATTTTTGTGTAATTGCAAAATGATATATTGTAAAAGCACAACTACATAACATATTTAAAATAGTGATACAACTCGACCAATGAATGGAGTAACTTACCTTCATTCTTAAACCTGGACATATTTTCCTATTACCTGATCATTTGTTAAATCTGTGTAGGTGCCATGGGAAACAACCATTACAACGCAGTCATTACAACGCACTACCTTTACAATGCAAACATTACAACGCAACATCCTTTACATCGCATGCCATTACAACGCATGCCATTACAATGCATGTCATTACAATGCATGTCATTACAATGCATGCCATTACAATACATGCCACTACAATGCATGCCATTACAACGCATTATAAAGTAAGTAATGGGAAACAGTAATTTTTACCCCTACACTTTCCAACACTTACCCTACTGTTGCACTCACTGGATTGGGAATAGTAATTTTTACCCCTACACTATCCAGCACTTAGCCTACTGTTGCACTTACTGGAGTGGGAATAGTTATATTTACCCCTCCACTATCCAACACTTACACCACTGTTGCCCTAAAAGTACTATGCGTTGTAATGGTATGCGTTGTAATGGTATGCGTTGTAATAGAATGCGTTGTAATGGAATGCGTTGTAAGTGTAGTTTCTAAAAATGCCTTGTGATGGCATGCATTGTAAAATCATGCATTGTACTGGATGATGCGATGTAAAACCTACGTTGTTAAGGCTTGCTTTGTATTTGTTTGCGTTGTAACGTCATATATTCAGGTGCCACCAATCAATCCATACAATGGATAAATCTGTGTATCTTTGATATCAAGTTGTCCACCTTCTGTGTTCTGAGTTTAGACTCTGACAGGAGTTCAGGATTGTATGTCGATAAGTAGACGCATTCCACGCGCTCTCGCAAATACAGAATCATTATGCAGTACAGCGGGGGTGGATTACAGTGCCTCTTTTGAAGTGATATTATTTCACCCGCTTTGTCTGTGCATCAGTCAGCCTGCATAGGATGGAATGTTCTTCGGCTTGAATTGCATGCTGAGGATCTTAAACTTTATTCTGCTCGAGTTCCACTTTTGTCTAAGTAGAACTTCCTCACCAAGGACCTCATTTACTATATTTTGACGCACACAAGCCACAAGCCTTCCTGCTGCGTTGCCATGCGTCGGAAGAAAAGGGCAGGTACCATGCATAGAAGGAGTAACAAACTAGGAGAAATAAAAGTTTTTCTCCTCGTTGCGCCACTCCTAAGCCTGGGAAGCGTTGAATTCTGAAGCATTCCCAGCTTTACAAAACATTGTCAATTTGGTCCTCCGCATGGTGGCCTTGTGCTCTGGGCCCTACGCCGATCCCGAAACACACAGTGAAAAACCTCGGCATCCCGTTTAATGAACAGCTATCCTTTGATAGTCAGATCAAGGCTTTGGGGTTCTGAGGCATCTGCGGAAGGTTCTAGCGCTTGTACCGGATCCAGCTAAGAAAACGGTAATACAAGCCCTTCTGATGTCCAGGCTTGACTACTGCAATGTGCTCTATCTGGGGGTCTCCAAAGGCACACTGGGAAGGCTCCAGAGGGTAGAGAATGCAGCAGCTCGGTTGTTGTTATGAATTCCATGGCATACCATCAGTCCAGGTCTCGCTGAACATTGGCTCCCCATCAAGCATAGAGTCTCTTTTAAAGCTCTCTGTCACGCCTAGGATACTGAATCGCAAGGGTCCGAGTTCCCTTTTTCCTGTGATTTAATCCTATATTCCCTCCAGACATCTCAATCCAGTGAAGCAGCTCTGGCAGTGATTCCTAGAGTGCGCAGACTAAGTCTGGGGGGCAGTTCCTTTAGACTACGGGCTGCCAAGTAGTTGAAATCAATGCCTTTGCACTTGAGACTCCAACCCTCAGAGGCAAAGTTCCAGAAATATCTTAAGACCTGGCTCTTTAGGCAGAGCCACTAGATTTAGCGGGCCTTGCTGCCATCTGACTTTTCTGACTGAGATCGGTGCTACTGCTCACCCCGGGGACACTCTATGGAGTAACCAGGCGCTCTACAAATCTTTCATTCATTCATTCATTCAAATATGGGAATGTGTCAGGTTCTATGGCTGTTGCGTAGGAACACCCACAGCAACACCCATGGAACGCCCCTTTCATGCAGAGTAATGCGTGAAAGGGACCCAGATATACAAGATCATGAAAAGTCATGCACAGCGACTTTACGTGGCCGAGCAAACATGGGCAGGCAATTTGTGCCGCCGGGGCATCAAAAAAAGTGATTCACCGGCGGCGCAAGGGACTTGTAAATGGGAGTTGAGGTCGTTCAGCTTGTGTCATATGTGGGTCCCTTGGTCTCACGTTGATACAGAGTCCTTTAGTCCCATTGGATCATGGGTGCTGTTTGCTTGGATTGGATGAGGTGCCCTTCAGTCTCTATTTGGTGCAGTATCACTCTGGCACTTTTGCCTGTGGGGGATTGTGGCCGGTGTTCGGTGAAGGATTACTCAATGTGGCGAAGTGTTGTTCGGCCTGCACGGCCCGTGCATCCTTTGGCCTCTAATGAGTCCAGTGTCAATCAGTCGATTTTAGTGAGTAGCCTCTTGGTCTGTACTTGAGGCGAATTTCCTGTGACTTTATTTATTGTGGGGCCACTCAGCTTGTATTGAATGCAGGGGGGTTTCTGAAATGTATTGGGTGCAAGGCCATACCAGACATGCCAACTATATTTTTCACACTTGCGTGCATGCACACACACACTGTGGGCCACATGTATCAATATTAGGAATAGCGATTACCTAATTGCGATTTACTGCGAATCACTACTCCTAATGTATGAAACTCCATGGGTTTATGGATCTCCACTAAACCGGACTTCCTGCCGGACACCAGCGCGCCCGGAGGCGATATTTAAACTGAGGCTCCCTCGGTGGAGCGGGGGGCATTTCTTTTGGCCAAAGGACAGCGGACTCACCTTCAGGCAGAACCGCACACGGGACACCAACGCTGTTTGTTCCCGTCATCCTCTGCTCCAAACCGGACTTCCTGCCGGACACCAGCGCGCCCGGAGGCGATATTTAAACTGAGGCTCCCTCGGTGGAGCGGGGGGCATTTCTCTTGGCCAAAGGACAGCGGACTCACCTTCAGGCAGAACCGCACACGGGACACCAACGCTGTTTGTTCCCCTCGCCGCCACTCTCCATCGTTGGCCGCAGCTGGGGGGGAACTACAGCTCCCGCCATCCTCTGCTCCAAACCGGACTTCCTGCCGGACACCAGCGCGCCCGGAGGCGATATTTAAACTGAGGCTCCCTCGGTGGAGCGGGGGGCATTTCTCTTGGCCAAAGGACAGCGGACTCACCTTCAGGCAGAACCGCACACGGGACACCAACGCTGTTTGTTCCCCTCGCTGCCACTCTCCATCGTTGGCCGCAGCTGGGGGGAACTACAGCTCCCGTCATCCTCTGCTCCAAACCGGACTTCCTGCCGGACACCAGCGCGCCCGGAGGCGATATTTAAACTGAGGCTCCCTCGGTGGAGCGGGGGGCATTTCTCTTGGCCAAAGGACAGCGGACTCACCTTCAGGCAGAACCGCACACGGGACACCAACGCTGTTTGTTCCCCTCGCCGCCACTCTCCATCGTTGGCCGCAGCTGGGGGGAACTACAGCTCCCGTCATCCTGTGCTCCAAACCGGACTTCCTGCCGGACACCAGCGCGCCCGGAGGCGATATTTAAACTGAGGCTCCCTCGAGGGAGCGGGGGGCATTTCTCTTGGCCAAAGGACAGCGGACTCACCTTCAGGCAGAACCGCACACGGGACACCAACGCTGTTTGTTCCCCTCGCCGCCACTCTCCATCGTTGGCCGCAGCTGGGGGGAACTACAGCTCTCGTCATCCTCTGCTCCAAACCGGACTTCCTGCCGGACACCAGCGTGCCCAGAGGCGATATTTAAACTGAGGCTCCCTCCGCGTCGCGGGATGCGCGCGGGCGGCGCCGGGCTGAGCCCGGGCAGAGGGCGGGCCGTCTGTGGCCGTCCGGGGCAGGAGGAGGCAGGGCAGGGCCACGTCACTGTCATTTGAGTCCTGGGGTCCGTGTGTCCCCTCCTCTACATCCGGTGTTACCCCTCTTTAAAGGTACTGTGCTGTTTTTGTGGGGTCTTCTGCCACGCCCGTAGCGTACTTTGCCTGTTTACCACTTAGTGTGTTTGTTCAAGGGACATAATGGGCAAAAGGAAAATGATGGATGCCAATGGCAGCTTAGCCAAAAGAAACAAGGCCCGAAAATCTAGCAAAAAAACCATACCATCTACAACTTTACAACGCATCGAATCCCTAGTTGATGACTGTACTACGATTCTAGATCCTGACCTAGCTACTACGCCTATGTTTCCGTTGTCTCCAAGTAATCCTCGCCCAGGTCTTGTTACTATCCCACAAATGTTTAGTAAAAAAACTGCCCCAATTCCATCAATGTTAACAGTCCAGGACAGCGCCCAGAGCCACTCTGCTATTCCTGGTGCTGGTGCAACTATAGAAGTTTTAAGCCCTTGTGCCCCTGTGGATAACCTGGTACCTCTTGAACCTACCGTCATTGTCTGTAAAAATCGTTTTGAGGTATTATCTGACCTGGGTAATGACCCTGTAGAATGTTTCGACACTACTTCTAGTTTATCTATACCAGCTGTTGTAGATTTTTCCGGCAATGGAGTACTTGCTCCTGGACCATCTCCGCAACTGGATAGTCACTCACGGGAGGTAGTGGCAGACACAGATCCAGCGCCAGGTCTAATTATGGAAACCATAAATGCACTGAAGCTTGAAATTAGTGACCTCAAAGCATTAGTTAAGGAATTATTATCAATAGCCAAAAGACCCTCTATGCAGCCCCTGCAACTACCAAATGTTCCAATTAGCAATATTCATTACCCACATCTATCAATAACTCCTCTTCTCACTATTCCTGATTCTACCGTATCCACATTTCCCCAACCGCTAGTGCCACCACCACAAGCCAGATCAAATTCTATATCACCCACTAGAGTTGGGACTAACCTACCTACTCTTAATAAAAGAATGCACCCAACGTTGCATCACAATGTTACACCCAATTTGGCTCATCTTCCTCTAAAATCTTCAGCCCCTGATTCGCTCCACCAATCCGCTGTAGCGCAAATTCCTAGGGTTAATTCTCAGCCCATTGTCCACATGGTGGGTGTTCCCAAGAGTGATAGGTATGAGAGTGAAGAATCCCTAAAGAACAAAGTTACCCATTGGATTCGCTACACCAGAGGCTGCCGATCTCTTATTAGAGATGACCTCCTAAGGGTTCGCAGATTAAGATCCAACAATTCTCCAACGGACACGATTGAGCTGACCCTAGCTACCCACTACCTAGCTGATGGCCTCATTGCACTTGAGTACAGATCTTCCTCCCCTGACTCGTCTTCCATCCAGTTTAGACATCCTCCTACACCGAGCCATGTCCCTATGGGGTGGAGAGGTGGGTTGCCCTACCAAAGGCTTGAGGGCAAATCAACACTGGGACTAATTGACTGACTAACAACTGTGCCCTATACACCACTAACCTCTACCGAAGGAATTCAAGCTGCTCCCACTCTCAACTGTAGATTGACCCCCGAAACATCGTCCTCTATTATTTCCTATGGGGTTAGGGGGGATGGTGATCCAACACGGGATGTTCTACCGTCAAATTCACTGGACCCAGTTACTCCTTCTCCCCCAGTATCAAACATGATCCATAAAATTATCTCTTGGAACATTGCGGGTCTGAAAGCTAAACTCTCACTCCCAGATTGGAATAATTTTATTGCCACCTTCGACCTCTGTATATTCCAAGAGACCTGGAGCACTACACCCTTATTCAAATCTGGTTTCTCATGCCATTGCGTTCCTGCGGTCACTACTGGCCGCGGACGCCCCTCGGGGGGCCTTATAATATGGATTAATGTCGCCCTTTCCTGCAGAGTTAGACATGTACGTAGTCCATCTCCGGACGTGCTGCACTTAACCTTGAGTGGGTTGAATGGGGGGCCTACTATTGAGCTTTTTAACATCTATGTTAGGGGTACCCAAGGAGGATCTAAGTCCCCTATTGTCACCGTCCTAGAAGAGGAACTTTCCTCCTGCCCCCCGAATTCACTGACACTGGTTGCCGGAGACCTGAATTGTACCTTTGAACCGCTTGCTTCCGAAGATATCTTGGAAGTTGCAGAAGAAGATATTAGATGGGGTATACCCTCCCTCACCGTCCCCCCAGTAACGAGATGGACACCAGTGATAATTCAATTGAATGCTCTGGTTATGGAATATGGGCTGAGAGCTGCTAATGGTCGACTTCCTTCAGACCTCCATGCAGCATCCACTTTTAATAGAATCTCCAGCCCATCACGTATCGATTATATTCTAATCGATCAAAGACTCTGGCACTATGCAGTGGATTTGGTTATTCTCCCTACCATCGATAGTGACCATAATCCTCTGTGCCTGACCCTAAAGAGCTTATGGACCCCCGATCAACCAACCTGTGACTACCGTCCGACAATGCTTACAAGGGATGTCATTCCATCTAACTGTAAAAGATATCTCAAATGGCCTAAAATTGTAGTAGACAAACAAAAATTGTCTTCTATAAAAGAAATACTGCTATTAAAAACTGCTGAACTTAGGCAAGCATGTGAAGACGCTAATGAGAAATCAAGGGCCGTGTCCATCCACGCAGATACCATTGAGTCAATAGGGTCTTTTTTCATATCTTTCTCCGCTAATAACTCTCACAAACATAAAACACCTGGTTCTTGGTTCAATCCCGAGTGCAGGTCCAGCAGGAAAATGCTTGCAACCGCTATTAAATCTAAGGATTGCACTCTAATTAAAAATGCCAGGTCTGCTTATAGGAAGGTTGTAGCCAACGCAAAGTGTACATGGGAAGAATCTCATTGGCTGGCTTTAAAAAATGCTAGCCTAGCAAGGGATGGGACCACATTTTGGAACCTCTGTAGATACTCCCAAGGTCAAGAACCTGATATAATTCCTAATCATATCACCAATCATGAATGGTTTACCCATTTTTTGAAACTTTATTCGGATGACAATACGCAATGTACCAGTGCTCCTTCTCCCATTATCCTTACAGACCTAACCCCGCCTAACAATGATTTCTTTACTGAAACAGAAGTTATGTCGGCCATCAACAGATTGGTCCCAGCTAAAGCTGCAGGCCCAGATGGCCTGCCTGGAGACTTGTTCCGCTCCGACCCCAAATCTTGGGCTGAGTATTTTACCATTTTACTTAACGCCTTACTTAAGGGGTTTCCCATCCCCGAGTCATGGAGGGGGGCGGAGGTTATACCAATATTTAAGAAGGGCTCCAGGGAGGACCCTGCCAACTACCGACTTATAAGTCTTATTGACGTTAGTCAGAAGGTGGTTGGCAGGGTTCTGCTGGAGCGAATTCTACTGTGGGTCACTGGCAATGATATTCTGTCACACTATCAAGCTGGGTTCAGGCCACTTACGGGCACGATCGACCAGGTCTTTAGGCTCCTACTGTTATACTGGAAAACTGTACTGATTGGTAGGGGCAATCTCCATCTAGCCTTTATCGATCTGAAGTCGGCCTTCGACCTGGTCCCTCGTGATCACCTGTGGTCTGTCCTCCATGACTTGGGTCTTCCCCCTTATATCCTCGACCTCCTGGTACGCCTCCATGAGGGGAATTTTGCCAGGGTGAGATGGGGTAGCCAGGCTCAGAGAACTGACAAGATCCCAGTCAATAGAGGAGTCCGCCAGGGCTGTGTACTAGCGCCCACTCTTTTTTCCCTTTTTGTAAATGGAGTGGTGAAATTTCTGCTAGAAGTCCCGGCGGACGCTCCTGTCTTGGCGGGGGAAAAAGTCCCCACTCTTTTATTCGCGGACGATACCCTGCTGATTTCCAAGACACCAGCAGGGTTACAGAAGCTTTTAGACAGATTTCACTTGTTTTGCTCAATGAGAGGACTGGTCATTAATACCTCAAAAACTAAACTCCTCTCTTTTAAATCTCGCAAATCACCTAGTGTATCCATCATGTCTGATGGAGTTCCCCTAGAATATGTCAAATTATTTGACTATCTAGGTATTAGGATCTCCGACACCCTGAGCTGGAAGCCCCACATTCAAAAAATGCTGCTTAATCATAAACGAGTCACGGGGGTAATTGCCAAAGAACATCGGTCATCGAGGAGCAAGCCAATCACTCCCGCTCTAATGATTTACCAGGCTAAAGCAGTCGGTTCGGCCATATATAGAGCCGAACTCTGGGGCTTCGAAAATACAGAAGAACTCACTCTGTCCGAGAATACATTTTTAAGAGAATTACTTACAATGCCAAGGGGTACTCCTTTGAAACCTTTCTTTAGTGACCTGGGTAGGCGTTCGTTCAAAGACATTGTTAGGCTACGCCCTCTGTTATTTTGGGCTCGCCTATGGCGCACCCCGGAGCTAGCCAAATATACTGAGGGCTTGAGAGAAATCATGAATACAGCCGGCTCCCAAAAAATAAGCTGGCTTCGTAATATCAAAAAATCTCTTATCCAGCTTGGTCTAAATGATCTTTGGGAGCACGGAGCCCCTGTTAGCAAGGTGGATCTCAAAAAAACATATTGGGCCTGGATTGACAACCAGGATCTTGGTAGCTCAAGTCATGGTAGACTAACCGAAGCTTTTTTCACCTTCAAGCAGACAGTTAACTTTGAACCTTTCCTTGAGTTTATACAAAAACCTAGGGACAGATCACTGTACTTTCAATTCAGACTTGAGATCCTCCCTACTCGTGAATTTACTAGTAAATGGAAGCCTCCCTACCAGACCCTTGCCACTTGCTCGATATGTTCTGAAAAAGTAGAAAGTATAGCCCATATTATGTTTGAATGCCCAGCGTACAGTAACCCGAGAAAAAGATGGCTAGCCCCTGCCTGCCGGCTCCTGGGCATTTCGAACTATTGTGTCGCCTTACGTATTCTTCGCTCTGACACAAGTTTGGTGCTAGTCTGCGCTGTGGCTAAATTTCTGGGCTGGTCTTGGATCATTAGAGGCAAACTTAATAGTTGCACTAGATGACACAATGAACTGTTTTTTCTACATATGTCTTTTTTAAACTGTATTTTTTAAACCTTATTTTAAATAAGTACTTTTAGGATGTCTCTTTTTAAACCAGCCACTAAGCTATTATCATGATCTGCTGTAAAATTTGTTCCCTAATGAACTTCTACTTTTACTATGATTTTTTGTATATGCTTTTATTATAATTCTTATCGAAATAAAGCTTTTTGACTGACTGACGGATCTCCACTAAAGCGGCCCCACTGAGGGTGCCCGTCGATTATTGCAGCGCCGACCCAACGAGGAGCATGCCCAATGATGAAGCATGACACCCAGCGGGCTGGGTGTTTGAGGGCCCTAATTCCGAAAGGTGGAATTCCCCATCCTCCTTCTTGGTAGCTAGTCACCTGTACTCATTCCTTAAGTCACTGTTAGCCTCCCTAGGAACTGCACACTCCTTTCTTTGTTGATATACCCTAAACACGCCCATTCTGAACACTGAATGGCAAACCCTATTTGTGATTCGGTAATAGGTTACTGAACCGCAAATAGGGTTTGGTACATAGGAATCGGGTCATTTGTGACCTTAAAAAGATACATAAATGTGGCCCTATGTTATTTCGTTCTGAATGATTCTCAATTTAGCAACTAAAGAAGGATGAAAGGCTGTATCAGCCTTGTTGGAATTAGAAATAGGGATGTGCAAGATTCACCTAATACGCTTTTGTGATGATGCAAAATTTCAGAAAAAGTCAGTGAAATCCTACGTAATAGGGCAAAATGGAAAACCAAAATTTCATGCTATATTTTAGAGCAAAATATTTCCTTACGTCCATTTTTGATGCAAGATGCATTTCAAGCTCGTGTTCTGGTTTTTGAAGTTGTTTCAGTGCACTCACTCTAAATGTTTACAGGAAAACGCATGTAATTACACGATGTGGCAAATCTTTTCTTGGAACAGGCATAATCCCCACAATATGCAAGATGACACCACCATAGTGGAAATTTTGCCCAGGCCTAACCTCAGATTTATAAATTATAAACACATTTCTACAACATTGATTTGGTTACCCTTCTGCACAATGTTAGGGGCAAGGAAACCTGGGGATTGCACCATTCCCGCTTCACACCCAGAGACACGCACACTCACGTACGCATGCAGCCGACATAACGAGGGGCATATTTATGAGCCCTGTTGCGTTGTGCTTGCACCACCCAACGTGGTCCAAGCTCGATGCAACTCAAAAATCTGATTTATTGATCCATGCAAGGCTACCTTGCCTGGCCCTGAGTGGCTTCATAGATGTGGAGTGATGCAACGCAGCGCAAATCGCTGCGTTGAGTTACTCTGCCCTGAGAAGGCGTTCTGTGGGCGTTACGTGGTATCTCACGCAGCTCCCATGGTTTTTGGGGCATTCTCAGATTTCCCCACGGGTGGAGTAATGAGGAGAAATATCTTTATTTCTCCCCGCTACTTCCTCTTTCTATGTGCAGCCCACATACATATAGGAATACGCCTCTCAGGATTGTTTTTGTGCAGGAAGGTGCCCTTTCCTGCACAAAAACAATCCTGCATGCAACACAGACACCCTTCCACCATGGTGCAAGGGTGCTTGTGTTGGCGCTAGACAGTCAAAACGGCGCAAGCGAAGGGACGAGGGCAGGAATGTACCATATTCTTTCAAATAAAGAGCATTCCAACCCTTTCCCTGTGACGCAGCACACCAAGGGCACTTCGTGCGATACGTTACGCCACATCCTCATAAATATGCCCATAAATGCGTCAATTCTAGGTGCTAAACATACACGCTCATTCCACAGTAAAACAAGCCTACCGCTTGGTTTTGTCAATGCATGTTCTTATTTTCTTCGCTCTTCTCTTTGCCCTCATGCCCCCTGCACCTTTCTGTCCCTCAGCATCATCTCGGCTTCACCCTCATCCCGCGCCTCGTGACACATTGCCCTTCTGGAAAGCTGCCCCCTGTAGTCTGTCTCGTGGGGGCGTCGTGTTGTCTCAGGCCCTGCCGCTTATTGACAGATTTGTTGACGGAAACCTGAGTGAGACGGCGCTCTGTCGGAAAACCAGCAGCAGGGCAGACGGGGGAGTGATGAGGGAGCAGGTGAGCTGCTCAGAGCACTTCAAAGAGCTCTGCGGCCTTTGAAGTCCCCCTACCTGGATAAAGAGCAGCCGGTCAGGGGATGGGCGAGGCGACTAGTTCTCCCGGTTACTTCTGTCACTCACCGGTCTTAATCCACCGGCGGTGGGTGGGTGGGTGGAAGTAGACAGGAAGCGGTGTCGGAAGAATGCCTTCAGTCTCCTGTGCTTTGCATGAACGGCAGACATCTCTGCATGGTATGTTATGGAATGTTGTTATGCTATGTTACATTATGTTATGTTATGGAATGTTGTAATGCTCTGTTACATTACTTTATGTTATGTTGTTATGCTATGTTACATTATGTTATGTTATGTTGTTATGCTATGTTACATTATGTTATGTTATGTTGTAATGCTATGTTACATTACGTTATGTTATGTTATGTTGTTATGCTATGTTACATTACATTATGTTATGTTGTTATGCTATGTTATATTGCGTTATGTTATGGTTTATTTCGCAATAA
This sequence comes from Triturus cristatus, assembly GCF_964204655.1. Lineage (NCBI taxonomy): Eukaryota > Metazoa > Chordata > Amphibia > Caudata > Salamandridae > Triturus > Triturus cristatus. The sequence goes on from NC_140594.1 coordinate 1,092,328,147, forward strand.
TATGTTATTTTATATTATGGCGCGTTGTGGAATCTAATCTTGTGTTATTGTGTTATGTTATATTATATATGCTACAATATATTATAATATGTGTGCAATGTTATGTTATGGTGTGTTATAAAATGGTATCTTGTATTATCGTGTTATGTTATGCTATGTTCTGTTGCATTATAATGTGATGTGCAATGTTATGTTACGGTATGGTGTGTTGTAAAATATTATATTGTATTATCGTGTCTTATGTTATGTTGTGATGTGCTGTGCAATGTTATGTTATGGTTTGTTGTCAAAAGTGATATTGTGTTAGAGTGTCTGTTTTATGTTATTTTAAGTTATGTTAAGCAAATATCCCTCACTGGCTTCTGCCAGAGACCAGAATTAAATGTAAATGCATGGATAACTTCAGAAAGGCTCCACAGGGGTTACATCAATGTACCTGGGAAATAAAACCAAGCCATGTGCCACCAGCAGATCACCTCCCCCCTCAGATAAAAATTATAAAAAGTAAAGAACTCTAAGGTTATCGCTGCAGGAGAACGTAGACTTGGGACTGATCGAGAGCTCGGTGGATGAGTACTCCATCACAAACATGACTGATATCCCATCCGTCTTATTATAAATGCAATAGGTGGCATTAGTGAGGGAGAACCCGTCCGCCGAACTCTAGTCCGGCCCTTGCCATCAATGCGGCCACTTGTGAAACAACCTTCCATTGAATCTAGGACAAGCCGTCGTTTCTTGTTTAGGCCAGTACAAAAAAGCCCTCAGTGTGATTGACTGTGAGCCAATAATTGCTTCTCACTGTAATCGATTCTGCTCCAATAATTGCTCTATCTATGGCAATTAAATGACTGTGCTCCAGGAATGGCAGGTTGCAGCTAAATTACTCTAGTGTGGGGCTGGACTGACAATAACATTGATAAGTGGCTCCACTGTGATCCCTTGATCTAATTTTTTACTTGCCGCTCAAGAGGTGTCAGCCTTGGTACCGGTCTCTGTTATTGATTGATAAAGAGGCGCTGTGCTTTGATCCCACAGTCATCCCTTCTGTCAGCAGTCTTCAATTCGATCTGATTGGCCTTGTTTCCTCCATTGACTGCAGCAAGGATTAGATTCAAGTGATTCGATTATCAAAGATTTCATTACCATTAACGTTGAAATGCTTCTTTGAGCCATCCATGTAGGTAATGAAGCCAGCAACCATCTGCATGAGAATACCGTATATTTTAGTACGTGATTCACATGTAGAAGGGATGATGCTTAACCCATAGAGCCGGTCAGATCTGAAGTCACACAAGAGACTTCTTTCCAGCATCATCAATAGCCAACAGTGTCTGACTATAAGGTTGGGAGTCCAAGGCAGTAGGTAGCAATAGTCCCACATTTGTGTTTTTGGATTCCCTCTAGAGTTCTTTGTTGGTCTTCTTCCCCCACCCTCATGGTCTTTGGCCATAATAAGCACCAGGGTGCCAATTCCAGTGTCCATAAGAAGTGCCACAGGCAGATGCTGCACGTGAGGTCCCAAATCTGCCCTCTTCCTTGTCTGTGAGTGAGGGAACCTTCCTCACCTGGCTTCAAGGTGACTTCCTGGTCGGTGGCAATGTATGAGAGCTTTGTTGAGTCCAGCCTGTTTACTGTGAGTTGGTGGTGGTGCTCCCCTGTTGCAAGGTCTGTGTCCTTCTACCTTGAGTGTGTGGTGTATGTTTCTTTGCTCATTATATTAGAATTGACTCCTTTGGAATGCAGGGCTTCAGTGAGTGACAAACTCCCTTAAAACCTTGCAAGAATCATATTTTAGGGTTATCTTTCTCCATCTGTGAGGTGGCTGAAATACGCAAAACTTCGCTTCAAGCCAGTTCCATCCACCGTGCGAGGAAGAAGTCTGTAAAAGTGCTCTTGACTGGCAAGTGACTGAAATATAAATAAAGCTAGAATAGTGTCCAGTTTACCTACAGATTCCTCCAGCGTATTCAGTGAATTATGACCTGAGAGTATCTGACGAGACCACTAGAGTGTGGACCCACAGTGGTGACAGAGGAGGGTGGTGGATGGTGATCCATCCAACATCCACCTTCATCAGTGGCCAAGAACTCTCCACCCACCTTATATGCAAGGGTTGTAACCCACCCCAAAAGAAGCATACCTGGTAAACATGCTAACCTGTACATGGGAGCCACTGGAAGAGCAAATGCTCAACACCCTCCTACAAAGGCCATCTCTCTGGGCAGCTCCAAATCCAGGTAGCCGCTGCATTTTTTTTATGTCAGCATGTTTGAAGCAAAGCTGATGAAGTTTAAAGACAACTAAAAATGTAGGCCTTGTTGTGCAGTGGGAACTTTCCTGCTGCCATGCAAACCCTAAACCGCATCCGGATAACCTTTCTTTAGCTGTACCAAGCCCCTTCTACATTACTCAGTTCCGGACATCCCAGGGTAAGCCTTCTGGGAACAGGGAACAAAGATGAAGAGAAGAAGTTGGCCCCACGTGCTGCCTTTGTGTTTCTCAGCTGCCATTCAGGTGACAGAGTGGAAGGTAATCTCTGCAACCTGATGTGCTGCCCATGTTGGACTCGACATGCGTCATAAGATATTCAAATGGCAACCCCAAAGCTCAAGACATACTGCCACCCTGGCAGTCAACTGGACTACGGCAACGCTCCCTATGCAAGGCCCGCAGCTCACCTCCTCCTCCGACTACAGACCATAAGGAACTCCACAGCCAGACTCGTCCTGGATCCCTCTAGATGAACTCACATCAACCTCTACCTCAGGGAACTCCACTGGTTTCCTGTCCAGAAATGATGCACGTTCAAGCTCCTGACCCACGCATAGTAGGCTCTACACAACTGCGGACCTGCCTTCTTCACCCAATGCCTGAACTTCCATCAGGCCACCAGACACCTCGGCTTCCCTTTCTCTAACTCTCACCCCCGCATCCGACATAGCAGATGCGGAGGTTGTTCCTTCTCCTACCGAACAGCGAAGACATGGAACGAGCTACCCTTTTATCTCAGCACCTTCCCGTCTCTTCCAGAGTTTCCAAAGTCCCTGAACACCTGGTGATTCTGTTTATCAACTGAAAGAAGAAGCACTCTACAGTTTGATTGATTGACATTGACATCTGCATGCAGGAATTGTTCAAATGTTAACAGCACCACATCCAGCAAATTTGGGAAACTTTGTTCTACATAATGAATTATGATATTTTCTAATTTGCTTGACTATGCAGGCATAAGTAACAAATTGTCCATCACCAGTGAGGAACACGGGCCTGGGACTCCTCCTCGCCACCTCTTTGCCATAACTGTGTTTGGAGGAACAAAGCCTCTTCCTCTGACCTCTACCTGGCTGCATTGAGCTCAGCACCGCTGCACTTTACACCAGGACTAGGGTTAGTGAGACTTGACAGTCCATTGGGAAGAACAACTAAGGTGCCCAACTCTCCTGAAGCCTCTATCGCCAACAACAAGGCTGCAATAGCAGGAGTGACTCCACCACAAAACTCAATCATATCCACCCGAATAATAAGTACTGCCTGGCAGAAGACTACACTATCTGAGAATGCCAGGACTCAGTGCCCCCAGGGGGATTGGAAAATCTCTATCATGACCAGAAGAAACTGCTGCCCCTTCCACCCCACCGGAACCTAGAAAGTATCTGTCCAGAGCAAGTAATCAGAACAGCATTAACCCTTAGGATAACATTAGGACACCACTTTACGGATGCACACGTGACGGAAGAGATCACAAACGCTGCACATGGACCAACCTTGACCCACAGATAAAACACTAGGCCATTTCTTTCCATGTACTAGTCATTCTATAGAAATCTGGAATATAGAAATTGTGTACACCCCAAAAGTGAACTCTGCCTAATGCATTTCTATAGGAGTGGTAGCCCTCACCTTTGTGTCAAAACCGTTTGGCTCATATCGCCGAAATGGTTAGGGCAAAGGAATTCTGTTCCTTCAAGTATGGTGTCCTTTGAACTGTTCTTTTTATGTAAACATGAATTAAAGACATAGAATATATCAGAAATATATAAACTCTGTGAAGATATTGACATTTATTGAATATGGTAATAATGATAGTATAAGGTATCTGGTACCAAAAGCCACACCTTAGGCCAAGAGCTCACTTTTTGATGCTTGACACTAAGAAAGTAATGGAATTTCTGGAATTCAGCCTAAACAATGAAACCTTATATCCACTGTGCAGGTCCCTGAGTGCTTCCTTCAACCTAGATACAGATCAGGTGAAAAGGCCTGATATTCTCATACATCCAGGTGTAGAAAGTCAGTCGATACCTTGGTCGCCAATCTCCAAAAATGTTATGTCTTTCATGATGGGCCCGAATTGTTGCTATTGGTCTGTAACTTTCAACTATAAGTTGAGCTGGGACTAGTTTCTTTTTTAATGGTGAAATCTCAAGCAATTTCTGTTGTCTTGACAGAAGGCTATGCCAAAAAGAGGAACTCATAACTTGAATTATAACTTCCACAAAAATGTGGGGAACAATCTTTATCATCTCAGGTTGACTTATTTTGATTTTTAGATTCAAGGCTTCCTTTTGCATACAAAAAGCGACCCAAATACCTGCAGAAACTAGAATCAAGCTACAATCCAGCTGGGAACCTCTAAAGATGACCTGCCAACCTGATGCAACAAATAGATGAAATATGTAGGAAGACCCCTGGGAGTTAAAGGACCAAAACAGTGGATTGCGGCCATCCGTTCTTTGAGATCCGAAACCAACCACAGGCGATGCAAGAAACTCCTGAAAACTGAACTCTTCTTACTCATGTCCTTACTGATCTACTAGTCTGCAAGGGACCAGAGCCAGATACTATCAGCTATGGGCACCCACTCGAACTGATTGAAAGCACTTCCTCCCTTACATTGCCCTTTTTTGATGTCCAAACTTGCATAACCCTCTTGCAGCACTTTGAATTAGCCAAATAGTTAAGAGGCACATTATGAACCGCTTAAATAAATAAATAAATACATACATAAACAAATACCTGGTGAAATTTCAGGGTGTGTGTGGCCTTTCTGTTGCCAGCTATGGAATACTGTTAGCGAGGGAGGGTTCAATCATGACCAGTGGGTTGGAGTACACCAGCTCTTACATTACCTCAGCATAGCACACTATTCAGTTCTGCTGGGCCCTCTCTGAATGGGCATTTAATCCTACAACTAGGGGTTGCCACCACCCATTACCATAAAAAGGGCTTGAATCATCATTTGCAAAAGAGTGTAGGTCCTCGCTCTCAGTGAACCACCAGATCAATGCCGTCTCGTCCTCCTGCTTCCACATGCTCCGCCTGCTCTGGAAAATCTTCAAGTGGATCCCCACCGAGTCTAGAAAATGGTCGCCCACACACTCGTCAGCAGCAGACTCAACTACGCCAACTATGCGCCGGCACCACTCAAAAACTCCAAAAGAAGCTGCAAACAGACAAAACGCCTTCACCAGGCTCATCCTGAACATCCCTGCCACAACCACATCACCGACCACCTGTGAGACCTCCACTGGCTCCCGGTCAACATAAGGATAACCTCAGACATGCCTACAAAACCCTCCACAAGGCCGGACCAGCATACCTCAACCACCGCCTCTCCTTCCACACTCCCACCAGACATCTCCACTCCCCACATCAGGCCCTGGCTACCATCCCACAGATCTGCAGGACCACCGCTGGAGGAAAATCCTTCTCCTACCTCGCTGCCCAGATCTGGAACTACCTACCTGTGCATCTCGGGCAAACACCATCGCTGCTGCAATTCAGGAAGGACCTCAAGACTGGCTCTTTGACTGAACCGCAGCCCCCCCCCCCTTCAGCGCCTTGAGAGTAGTCGAGCTTTACAAGAACACTGATTGAATGACTGATTGAAAAGTATGGAACTGAAACTGGATAATACAGGTTGGTTTTGGCTGCCACAGGATTACCAATTCAGGTTTTAGGCATAGGTGAGGCTTCTAATCACCCCCCCCCCCCTGCTAACACTGTTAGGCTTGTTTCAAGCTTTACTACTTTACTATCTTTGGCACTATATCTGAATAATAATAAACAATAGACCAGTCGTCTGTGGCTGGAGGGCAGATTCTCGGTGTATTTGTGATTTGTATTTCCTCCCAAGTCTGTAAAGTTTATTAGCCCCCTGTGTGGGCTGTAGATACCTGGACGTATTTTATTGTCCCCCTCAGCTTTACAGTGTTTATGTACTTGTTTCTTCAAACTAACAAGGTTGCTTGTAAATCTTTGACGTTGCTTTTACTCAAGAAATTGAATTGTTATAGGTCTTACGGCATCGTATTCTTTCTTGATATTAATTTTAAGTGGTTGTGCATATGTATGTACTTTTATGGCCGCAATAGCCGAAATAAAGTTTCATGAATGAATGAATTGTTATAGGTCTAAGATTGAGCAACTCAGCTGTTAGGAGCTTCACAAAACTACAGGGAGCCACCATTAGGACCATGAGTTTTAGACCGATCCCCGCCCTTAATGGACAAATCTATTATTTGTTCTTGGAGTTCATCTGACCATTCAACACTTGGAATAGAAAAAAATGAACTTTTCTCGCAAATGCCTCTATCTGCCATATTCAGGATGAATTACAATCATTTTGGGACATTGGGGGATTATGTCTGGTGAGTGGCTTTGCTGTCGATCATAGAGTGAACCCCAGACTCAAAAAGACTGAAGGCAGATGCAGGGAATGGAGCTTGACATTGTACAATTTGTGAAGAGTGCAGAGTTATGGAAACTCTGCCCCAAAAATGTTTTGGGCCAGACTAAAAGATTATTGGGAGACGACTGTCCCACTAAAATTACTTTTTTCTAAAAAGAAAAAAAGGAATTTTGCACAATTATCTCTCACAATTTTTTTTACTGTTACACCCATTTCAAAATGTGTGCTGCTTGCAAAGTGAACATAAATTGCGAAGGAAAATAATATCCAAAGGTAAAATGTGCATGATTTCCTCTGTGGAAATTATACAAAGTGCCCAATAAATGTTGCAAAATTACAAGAAGTGGAGGCCCAGCATTTTGTTCTACTATTTAGCATAAAAATTGAAGTGAGGGCTTGCTTTGTATGAAAAAAAAGTGCAAAATCACTCGTAACACGAACAACAGCCTCTCGTGTTCTGCTCGTTTAAGTTGTTCTTGTGCCACAGCGATAGGATTTTACCCGGAGGACCTCTCAATTGCAGGTCTAGGCATTTTGGCGTAATATCGAGCATTCCGCATAACACGCATACTGTGGAATACTATAACTACGCAAGATTACACCGGCGTAAGCAACATTTTGCTAGTGCTTAGAAAATGTGTGCATCATTGCATACCCTAAACCCACTGGTGATAGGCGTTCATTACTAAATGCAAGTTGACCAGAAAATCTTGCAAGGTGGAGGTTTTTCCTCCACCTTAGAATCTTTTGAGGATGGTCCAACCAAAGGAGTTGGTTGTTCAGCTCTAGCACGGTTAGTGTTAGCTATGTTCTTCTATGAGTACCACACCAAGTGCTAAGAAACTATACAGCTACAGCATACTGGATAACAGGATTGTCATGAGAATTACATCCTTAACTACGTGCAGCACTGACATTCCAAGGTATGTCTCATGTTTGAAAAATCAATGGAAGAGCAGGTGGAGGTGCCTGATGGGACTTTGGGAGAACTCCTGATAGGTCGATGGCTCTGAAAGGCCTGTATCACTTTTCAAGGGCACAGACCTGATTTGGAGTCTGGCAGATGGGTACTCCATCACAAACATGGCTGATCTCCCGTCCTCCTTATTACAAGTCCATTATATCCTAATTCAGTTGTAATAACTCTTCTGCCAGACTCTATGGCCATGATTACGAGTCTGGCGGTCCATGGACCGCAGACTTGTGGGGACGTGGTGGTGTCGGTCCAGCCACCGCCGTACCGGCAGTTCAACCGCCCTATTAGGACTTTGGCAGTCAGACCACCATGGCACTGCTACAACCGGCAGGGAACCACATTCCACAGGGGTCCAGTGGCGGTCTGAGGGCTGCAATATGCTTGGCGGTGCCTTAAAGCACCGCTAAGCATATTACAACTTTCCTCTCAGCCAGCAATGTCATGGAGGTTCTTCCTCCATGTAACTGCTGGTAGTAAGGAAAGAAATGGGGCCCTACAGGTCCCCCTCTTGACCCTGTGGATGGGTGTGCATGCAGGAGGGGCTCATGTTGTGCCCCCTGTAGATTTGCACGCCCATGTCATAACATGGTACATTCCTTCACGTGCAGGTATGTGCACTGGCAGACCCGCGGCGGTGCTGTTTAAGGCTCACAAAGAGCCTTTAAACACGACACCGCCCGCCAGACCACAAGATTACTCGTAATCTGGCAGGCAGCGGTGAGTTTCAGCGGTCCTGGTGCAGAGCTGTGGCATGCCGCCCGCTCCAGGACCACCAAACCTTTTAATCAGACCTTAAATCAGCTCCTATGTGGTATGGGTATCAGTGTACTAGCGAGTGTGGGAGAGTGTGAACTGTGGTGTGAGTGAAATAGTGTGATTGAGATTGTCTGTGTATTATATAACGAAAGATGTGTGTTTAAGTGGGAGACCTCGTGGTCTGCATCATATTAAGCGAGCACTGCAAGTACTAATTTAAGACATGGTCTCTGCCATGGCTAACTGGTGAATTAAACAGTGGAAGAGCAAGAAAAAAGGTATTTGACTACCTTATGCAGTAATAAATAATTGTTTATCACTCAGACATTAAAGTAATGTGATACGTCAGGCAAGACATTTAGCAGCGCTTGTTTACAGCTTTGAATAATTACAGGGTACAACAGAACACAAGAGCATGGCACAAAGCAAAATAACAAACTAAAGAAATGATAACAGAGCACAAGACAACAAAACAGTTCTAACGCGGCAGCAACCTCAGTAAAATACAATCCAAAGACAATGCAAAAAAGCTGCACAAAACATGACATCACAAAAAACAACACAACAAAATGCAAAAAATAAATGCAAAAATATTCTTACTACACATTTCCAGCCTGTTTTCATAAAACATTGGAAAAGGTGTTTGCCTACATACCACGAAGGACATATATTAGTGCCAATCAAAAATGTTTTGTGATCTGGCTCCATAAGTGAGGTGAGAGAAGTGGTGTTTTTGTAGGGCCAAAAATCGAACCACCCTATTTACTGTCCACATATATGAATGTGTCTGAAAGCGCATAAGCACATTTAATTGTGATTGCCTGAGTATGTGACTGTACAAAATATATCTTCGTTTTGTTGTTTGTGTGGTGGTCAATATTGAACAGGTCTGACAGAAGCATGTTAACATAGATGAAGCACTTGTTTGCCTGTGTGTGATAGCCTGAGTGTGGATATGTTTGATGGCATGTATATATATATGTCAGGATATGTAATGGAGTGATTGTGTGTGTGAACATGTGTTGAGCATGCTTGAGCATGTGTGATGATAACAAGCAGAGCAAATTCAAACGCAGGTGAGAGAACAAAGCACATCAAAACCAACCCAACCAGAGAAGCACTGCGGAGGATTCTGCAGGGCGAGACACGTTCTGCAGCATTATCAGACTAGTGCGTCTGTGTCCAGCATTGAGAGAACTCTGAAAAGGACTGCATGTGATCTGTGGTGTCAACAGAACAAGTGCCTGGTTTGTAAAGTCCCCACAATAAAGCGCATAGAGAACTGGAGCTGCTGATTAGTAGCACATAGTACTGAAACAATGTTGGATAAAGGAACATGCTTAGGGGCATATTTACAAGAAAATGGCACAGCGCAGCGCTGCGCAGCAAGCCATCTTCCTGCGTCATTAGGAAAGTGCAGGGATTTGTTGTATTTACAAATACGATGCATCCCTGTGCTTTTCCATGTGATGGTGCACAATTTGCTGCCTAGCTCCAACTCAGGCACCCTTGCACCAAGGTACAAGGGTGCCTGCGTTGCAGGGATGCTGTTTTTGTGCAGGAAGGTATCCCTTCGTGCACAAAAACAGTCATGGATGGTGTTTTCCTCTCTCTATGTGTGCTGCAGAATGAATAGAAAGAGCAAACAATTAGGATAATAAAGGGATTTCTCCTCGTTGCGCTACTTTAAGCACTACTATGGGGAGGCGTTAGAATCTTACCCATTCCCAGCTTTAAGGGAACCTTGTAAATCTGGGAATGCGTCAAAATCCATGGGTGTTGCTTGGGAACACCCCTTTCGCCCAGAGTAATGGGTGAAAGGGGCCCATATTTACAAAAAAGCCACGCAGGTTGGCTTTGCGTGGCCTTGTAAATATGGACCAGCACCCTGTGCCACCAGAGCGTCAAAAAACGTATGCTCCAGTGGCACAAGGAGCTTCTAAATATGCCCCTTAGTTTGGTAGGTAAAGTATGTCAACGGAAGATAGCCCTTACCTATCCGAAAGGTAAATAACAGCTTTCTCAAATGGTCTTTTTCATAGAATTGTAGCCTGCTTTCGAGGGCTATACCTGTCATTAAAAGCCCTATATCGGAGTTATAGGCTTGAGCTGCGGGTGTTGACCAATAACAGAGGGTAGGAGTATAACTTCCAATACAGAAGGGCTGTAGAACTGTTGGAACACTTTACACACACAGGGGGGAATGTTTCAATATAAACATGGGGAAAAAAAAAGACAAACATTGGAATGTTGGAGTAGGTCTATAGCAGCCATTTTTGTCTCACTGCTACTCCATAGTCTTCAATGGAGCTCTTGGCATTCCTCTTATCTATGGCTATATTCATGAAGAATTTCCAACGATACTTGTTTTGGAAGCTCTTTACCATACAAACTGACATGGCGGCAGAGACCACTCCTGCCAGCAACTCCTACCACCAGTCTTCATCCTTTGTAGAGATTGATTCCATGTCCCTGTCTGAGACCTTTGCCTGCACCCACACCACTCCCTGAAAGAGATAAAAGCTCCTTTAAAACCTAACTGTGCCACAGACCTTACCATCCTCCTGCATTTCTTCTCATGAGCGACTTTTCATATCCATTCCCCCTCTCTGTCAGAGCCTCCCCCTATGGCTTTGCACTATTTTTTAGGTCTTGGCAAGATAGCACTGTCTCTTTGAGACATTTTGTTTACAATCAGTGGGCTACAGCCCCTGCATAAGCTTACCATTTCTTTGCTTCAATGTCACTCTCATATGCTGTGTTTCTCTTTGTCCATGGCATGCATGCGTCATGCCTCTTCTTGTGTTTGGCCCTCTCCTAGAGCATGGACCAAGTACGTGTGTCCATGACTGCACCCATTTTTAGTTACTTTTTAAGTGGTGTTCAAGAACTCCATACGAGTGCTCATGTTTTCACTTGTTCCATCCCCTCCCACCAGTCCTCATTCATGTTGCTTCTTCCCCCACTTGCTTCCATTTTTGTTGATTCTTTTTGCCTCCCACCCACTCCATCCCTGTTGCTTCTTGCCCCTGTCGAGCCCGATTGCTTCTTTTCCCCTCCCAACCACCCCCATCCTATTCCCCCAGCCACCCACCCACCCACCCCTGTTGCATCGTGGGCAAACCTAGAGTAACATTCTTTACTGCAGACCCTTACTCTGCCAACCCTACACCTTCACAGTACCCTGAGAGTAAGCCCAGACAATCCTTTCTACCTCCTGTTATTCAATGGGAGCCACCATGGCAGACGGGGGTCCTAGGAATACGTGTGCGACAGCACGCTGCCCTGTCGCATCTAAAATATATAGGCGCAACTACTTGGGTTTGTCAATGGTCAATGCTTGTTTTGTTGTCAGGCCTCTCCCCAGGGCTTCAGATGTAAAAGAATACGTGCGATAGCCAAAACATTTGCTCAGAAGACATTGGCCGCTGCTATCCAATGTCAGGCTGCCGAATACCAACGCTGTGTATTCTTGATTCCACCTTTTTTTTTTTTTCAGAGTTTTATATAGCGCAAACTTGACCCGAATCCGAATTGGGTATCAGAGCGCTTTACATAGCACCAGTTACGTTACATGAGGACACACATTCATTTTTTTTGTTAGGCACGGGGAGATTAAGTGATTTGCCCAAAATCACAGGATGTTCAGTGTCATTGCCGAGACTCGAACCCAGTTCCCCAGGTCGGAGGTCAAGCGCCCTAGCCATTAGGCCAACTCCTTATGCCTCCTTCATCCACCGCAAGACTCCCCACCCCTTTATCTCACTCTTTCAGGTCCTTCTTCTTCTCCTCCTTTTCCCACCTTTGATGTTTTTCTGTCTCGTCCTCCCCGGTCAAAGTCTGTTGAGGATTCGGGGTGCTAGGCCCTAAAAATGAGTGCTGCGCGGCTCTACCTGCGAACACTGGTTCAAATAAAGCACTGCCTCTCTGTCTGGCAGGGAGCCCTTCTCTTCCTGATAGAGAACCCCTCTCCTTTCCCCTTTCCCTCTGACCATCTTCCTGGCAGGGGCACTCTTTCTTTCCTCCAGTCGCCCTCTTCTGCCTCCTGCGCCCCTCCATAACCGATACCCCTTTTCTTCCTGAAAGAGAGCCAAACTTCCTCCAATCAACAGAAACCATAAGGGCTAGAGCTGCTGACTTTGGAGCTGGGGTACAAGGCAGTGGCGTAACAAAAGTCCCCGCAAACCCCACACTGCGGGGGGCCGAGCTCCACAGGGCCCCCTCAACAACGTACTCTGGGCTGAGAGCTCCTGAGGAAGTCCGGAGGGGGCCCCCTCCATGTACTTTGCATGGGAGCCCCTCATGTTTAGTTATGCCACTGGTACCAGGTTCGAGTCTCGACGCCGGCTCAACATACTGTGATTCTGGGCAGATCGATTAATCTCCCCGTGCCTACCAAAAAATGAATGTATCCTTGTGTAACGTGACTGCTGCTCATGTAAAACGCTCCAATACCTTCGGGTCGAGTTCGCACTATATAAAACTACAAAAAAAAAAACAAAAAAAAAGCATTCTCCATCTGGTCACGTCCCTGGCAAAGAACCCACTTTCTCCCTGACAAGGACCATCCCCCCTCCCCCCCCCCTCTCTCCAGGGTAGACCTACTGTCTCTACAGTCTCCGAACGTCTTTGAAGGCCTCTCTCTGCCGACTGTCTCATTGTTCGACGGACTCAGCCTTTATTCCCTCAACCTCGGAGAGCTCCAAAGTCTTCGCTCCGGAAAATAAACAGTAAAAAAAAAAACACACGTCTAATCTCTTAAGAATTGTAAGGATTTTATTCTCGAGCAGCTGGGCTCAGAAAGTTCGCAATAGTCTAGGCACGTCGAGGGCGCCTTCCCAGGGAGGCGGGGGCGCCTCGTAGCACGCTCCCCTCAGAAGACAGGACCGGGCGAGGCGCCCTGAGGCAGAAACTGCGGGGCCCTTCAAGGGTAGGAGCTTTAATCTTTCGTGAAATGATGGACAGAGCGATGGGTTAGACAACAGCCCCGACAAAAGCAGGAATGCAAGAAGTTTGTTCAACAGTTTAAGAAATATGTCTGACAATGACAGTCGAGGGCGTGGGAGCAAACACAGGCAGGAGGCATGCAAGCCACTCAGTGTGGCCCAGGGACACATGAACTCATTGGTTCCCTGCTGCGACCTCTGCACTGGCAGTTGTCATTCTGTGGCCTGAGCTCCTGATACAACAAACAATATAAGCACAACTCCACTTGGAATGTAGTTCATAAAAAGCATTGGCAATTGCAACAGGTAATCGGCTACCAGACTATGGTAGTTTGTCAATGCTTGTTTGGTTTTATCAGTCATGCTTTTTGTAAAACGTTAGTGTTGCGGAGCTGCTTTATAAATATAGATATATAGCTATTAATATAGATATAGATATGGCTATAGACATAGATATAGCCAGAGGGCCATTGGCATGCAGGGGCTACTGGGTCCAACCATGGGGTTGAGGCATTTTTCTCCTGATGTCCCGGGGCTTGACCTACTAAGGATTCTGATTAACTGGGCCCCTGATTCCCTTGCACCCAAGCGGGGCCATCCCCGGCTGTGCGTGGCATGGGGTGGCTGCAGTGAGGCCTTGCGGCCACATTTCTGCAGGCATCCACCCGCCACCGCATTCGGCTGAAGACATGGGGTCAGCCTTCGGTCCTACACGCAATTACCCAATGGGCAGTCCACCCCACTTCGGCCTTGCTTGGCAGGGATTGGCCACACTTGCCGTATGCAGCCGACACACCACAAACACCCAACCCCCCCCCCCCCAAAAAAAATTCAGATCTCACTGGGCTCTCAAGGAAGCCAGAGCACACCTGAGCTCCTATGAAGTCTATCGGTGGGTCATACTGGTTCCCTCAAGAGTCCCATGACTTGGCACAGGAGGAAGAAAAAATGTGGTTCTCATGGGAGAATTCTGGGATCCCTTAAAAGGTACGGGTGGTTAGGGCTCCCTACCCTGCCCCCTTATTTTTGTTTTCATTTTCAGGACACATGGACTTATTCCCAAATCGCAGTTTGGGTTTTATACATACTAAGAGGTTACTTTGCAGTCGCAAAGGCTCCAATTTTGCAAATTCGTGTCTTTTCGACTACAAAACCCCTTTGCGCATCTGGCCCAATGTCTCTAAGTACATATGCTAAAATATAGAGCGTTCCTTGCCAACTTCATTAGAACTTGTAATTCCTTTTCAACGAAAACACAATGGGTCCCTTCTATAAACCATTGCATTGGGAGGTTCAAAAGATACTAGACACACTGAAACTTGCTCCCATCATGCAATGCACTTTATGACTCAAATGATATCTGTGAAGACTATATACTAAATTAACAAAGTACAAGAGGCGTTCTCTACTCCCCACAAATTGCCAAGGCAGCAATTACACAATACGGCTTAGACCATTCCTCTGCTCATCTACTTTTTGGTAGGAACAAATCAAGCTACTTAGAACGGGTATATAACATGCTGTGTTTTTAATATTGGGCAAGCTCACAATTTCAGATTAAAGGGTCAAAATTGTTTGAGACAATTTGGGGGCATATTATCAACGAGGTGCAAAAAAATGATCATTGCTTTTGTGCCCGTTTTCGGACGAAATGCGGCGATAATTTTAACGCCCTATTAGCAAGGACATGCTAACGCGTAAATCCATGCTTCTTCGCCCTTTCCCTTAACGCCCAGCTTTGCATCTTTATTGAGATGCAAAGTGGGTGTTCCTCACAAGAATAACGAGAGAAATGTCGCTAAACGACTTTTCTCCTATTATCAAGCCTCACGCTAAGAAGCATAGTGACAAGAAAAGTAGCGATAACCTCTGTTATCGCTACTTTCCTTACGCCTGCTTTGAAACTGACTTAGCCATGATATCCTATGGAAGGTGGATATCATGGCTAAGTATGTGTAGCCCTATCAGCAAGATATCGCCAAAAGTTGTGCGATTATCGCTGCATTTCCAGCGATAATTGCACAGTTGGCAGCTTGCGCTCTGAATTTTATCGCTTTGGAGATAAGCGTTGCTGATAGCACGCTATCTCCGCGATAAAATTCAGAGTTGGCCGGCGATAATTATCCTCGTGCTAAGTGCGCTTAGCGATAATTATCGCTGGCCCTTGTTGATATGCCCCTTGGTCTCTTGCACTTCACGGGGTCTGGTTTTCTTCCTTTATTTCTATTAGTGATTCTCTCACTAAGTACACCTCTACACATTTATTTTTCTGGACACCATACATTCTTTTTCACTCCACATGAGAAAGCTGCCGCTTATGATGAATACGTGGGCAGGATGGTGAGAACCTGCCAGTAGCTCTTCTGGTGGTGCGCACGTGAGGCACTTTCTCTTTTTCACACACATTTTCTTGGTGGGACACATATTCTAATGTCAAGTGGATGTGTTGTTGTGAGTAAATGTAAATGTAAATGTATTTATATAGCGCCGAATCACCCCTAGGGGTATCTCAGCGCTGTACTCATACCGCTGAAGGAACCCTTCCTGGCTTTCCGTGTGAAGTGTCCACTCCTGGGCACCCCCATGGTTAAGCCAGGCATTCCAGCGCTGTTGGGGCCGTTGTGGAGATTAAGCAAGCTATTGCCCAGAGTTGCAGCGTGGGACCCATGATTAGAATAGGCACTGAGGCGAGAATATCCGGTCCGCGGAATTTAGAGCCCGAGACCCTGCCGTGACGGGAATCGAACCCTGGTCCCGGACCAGTGCTCTGCATCGAGGTCTGCCGCTCTAACCATTGAGACACACTTCTCCACTGAGTGGTCTGACATACACCTGTTTTGTGATTCCTTTTTAAGTTAACCTAATATTTTGGGCACAGAGGACCGTACTATGCTGTGTAATTTTTTGAAACTGTTGTTGGGTTGAGGTAAACACCCCCTGACTTCGATCCTACTAAGAACATTGAGGAGTGCCCTGATAGCCAGATTCTTGTTGTCTGAATAGTTGTTGGGTGGAGGGTGATCGGGCTTAAAATGGTCCCTCTAAAGCTCATTGTTGTTTAGAGGAACAAATCAGCCCCAAATCTTTCAAAGTGGATACATTCAGTACCATTACCTTGTGTAAAAGGGACATCTTTTATTTGCTTAGAAATGGAGGGGTGTGGTATGAAGCACCGTACACAAACAAGCTATTATTATATTACCTAGCGCACTGAAGTCTCCTATTCTTATATATTCAAAAGGATTTTGCCTCCTGAATGCTGCAGATAGCAGTAATAAAAACACACTTTAGAACTGAAATTTCTTTGACATTTCGAACACAAACATGCCACTAGGTTGCATTTAGAGGGGAAATGCAAACATGCAGGTAATACTTAATGAATACAGACCCAGTAAAATAAATTCAGCAGTACATCTCCATAGCCCTGTAAAAATCATTATGCAAAGCTCAGCTTTAAATACATTTTGGAAATGTAATTATTTTGTCTTCATGTATCAGCTCCTTGCCATACACACATTGCTATCACATGCAAGCTTTTCATTTGTGATAAACAAACTAAGTTCCCCCAGGAACGCTTGTCATTTCATAAGAAAACACTTTGCCTTCAGTATAATTTCATTTTAAGTATAAATATGATTGGCCACCAAGATTTGTCCCCACAGACCAGCTGGGCAGTTTCAACAACTACTAGCATGTACAAGTCCCTTAAATGAACTGAGTGTGTTTCCCCTGCCTATACAGCACCATAACTGTCAGAAAATGTCCATACAATGCATGGATGCCAACACTATGCCAAAGACTGCCACCATTATGCTGGTGTTGCCACTTGCGCCTGTCAGCAGCAGACAGTGGTGCATCCATCTGCACCTGTCAGCAGTAGATACTGGTGTTACCACGTGTGCCGGTCAGAAGTAGATACTGGTGTTACCACCTGTGCCTGTCAGCAGTAGATACTGGTGTTACCATCTGCGCCTGTCAGCAGTAGATGCCGGTGTTACCACCTGCGCCTGTCAGCAGTAGATACTGGTGTTACCACCTGTGCCTGTCAGTAGATGATGCTGGTGTTACTACCTGTGCCTGTCACAAGTAGATACTGGTGTTACCATCTGTGCCTGGCAGCAGCAGACAGTTATTTAACCATCTGTGCCTGTCAGCAGTAGATGCCGGTGTTACCATCTGCGCATTTCAGCCGCAGATACCGGTGTTACCCTCTGCGCCTGTCAGCAGTAGATGCTGGTGTTACTACCTGTGCCTGTCAGCAGTAGATACTGGTGTTACCATCTGTGCCTGGCAGCAGGAGACAGATTTATTTAACCATCTGTGCCTGTCAGCAGTTGATGCAGGTGTTACCATCTGCTCCTGTCAGCAGTAGATACCGGTGTTACCACCTGCGCCTGTCAGCAGTAGATATTGGTGTTACCACCTGTGCCAGTCAGCAGTAGATAATGGTGTCAGCAGTAGATAATGGTGTTATTACCTGCACCCGTCAGCAGTAGATGCCGGTGTTACCATCTGCACAAGTCAGCAATAGATACTGGTGTTATCATCTGTGTCTGGCAGCAGCAGACAGTTATTTTACCATCTGTGCCTGTCAGCAGTAGATGCTGGTGTTACCATCTGTGCCTGCCAGCAGCAGACAGTTATTTTACCATCTGTGCCTGTCAGCAGTAGATGCTGGTGTTACCATCTGTTCCTGCCAGCAGCAGACAATTATTTTACAATCTGTGCCTGTTAGCACTTGATGCCGGTGTTCCCATCTGTGCCTGTCAGCAGTAGATACTGATGTTACCATCTGTGCCTGGCAGCAACTGACAGTTATTTTACCATCTGTGCCTGTCAGCAGTAGATGCCGATGTAACCACCTGTGCCTTTCAGCAGCAAATACCGGTGTTACCACCCACACCTGTCAGCAATATATAATGGTGTTACCACCCGCGCCTGTCAGCAGTAGATGCTTGTGTTACCATCTGCGTCTGTCAGCACTGGCCAGATACTGGTGTTGCCACCTGTACCTATCAGGAGTAGATGCCGGTGTTACCATCTGGGCCTGTCAGCAGCAGATACCAGCGTTACCACCTGCGCCAGTCAGCAGTAAATACTGGTGTTGCCACCTGCACCTGTCAGGGAGTAGATACTGGTGTTACCATCTGTGCCTGTCAGCAGAAGATACTGGTGTTACCATGTGCAACTGTCAGCAATAGACAGTGGTTTACTATCTGCACCTGTCAGCAATAGATACTTGTGTTACCATCTGTGCCTGTCAGCAGCAGATACCGGTGCTACCATGTGCGCTTTTCAGCAGTAGATACTGGTGTTACCTCCTGCTCCTGTCAACAGCAGATACCGGTGTTACCACATGCACCTCTCAGCAGTAGATACTGGTGTTATCACCTGTGCTTGTCAGTAGTAGATGCCAGTGTTACCACCTGCTCCTGTCAGCAGTAGATACCGGTGTTACCATGTGCGCTTGTCAGCAGTAGATACTGGTGTTAGCTCCTGCGACTGTCAACAGCAGATACCGGTCTTACCACCTGCTCTTGTCAGCAGTAGATGCTGGTGTTACCACCTGCGCCTTTCAGCAGCAGATACCGGTGTTACCACCTCCACCTGGCAGCAGTAGATACTGGTGTTACCACCTGAGCCCTCAACAGTAGATACTGATGTTACCATCTGCACCTGTCAGCAGCAAATATTGGTGTTACCACCTGCGCCTGTCAGTAGTAGATACTGGTGTTACCACCTGCGCCTATCAGCAGCAGATCCTGGTGTTACCACCTGCACCTGTCAGCAGTAGATACTGGTGTTACCACCCGCGCCTATCAGCAGCAGATACTGGTGCTACCACCTGCACCTGTCAGCAGTAGATACTGGTGATACCATCTGTGCCTGTCAGCAGTAGATACTGGTGTTACCATGTGTGCCTGTCACCAGCCGATAGTGGTGTTACCATCTGTGCCAGTCAGCAGTAGACAGTGGTGTTACTGTCTCTTCCTGTCATCTGTAGACCGTGGAGATACCATCTCTTTCTTTCAGCAGAAGATGTGGTGTTACACCTCCTCTTGTAACAAGAAGACACTGGTGTTTATCATCTCCTCCTGTCAGCAGCAGTCATCATATTTACATCTGGCACTGTTCGTTTTACCAATGATCTCAGGAGTCATGAGGTTAGTGACTGGAGCAGAAAGCACATACTTTGTGCATATTGCACTCTTTGCCTTTACCCTCGCCCCGCCGCAGTAAATAGGAGGCAGCCATGAAGCCAAGGGTGGGGCAGTGGGAAACCCCTCTGATGTCCCGGCGGGGGAAAGGTGGGGGGGGGCACAGTGTGTGGGATGACACTTCCACTACCTCTGTGTAATTCTGGTGAATTAAAGGCTGTGCAAGGTGGGAAACAGGCTTCTGTGTATAGAACTATTTCCAGACCTGGGCTTTAATGTAAAAACCCGGGGAATTCTGGGTGTTGTAGTCTTGTTTTTCTTCCATTGAGCTAAATAGACTGACACCTGGAAGTAATTGTTTGTGGGTTAAAACCCCAGGACTGGCATCAGTGTGAGTGTCCGCGGAGTAACTAAGGTGGTCACCCCAGTAACTGTGTGGAAACCACATGTTCCATTTTACAGAAGGAATCCCTCTTACCATGAATGAAGCTGAAAACAGTGTTATTGTGATGTGATGAAGGCACAGCACAATAGTATTTTACTCCACTTGCTATCAAAAGTGCAGCTACCCTATACCAGAGTAACCACTTGCTTCTGAAAAGTGCGCTTACGCTGCAATTAAAAGCGTTGCACCTCTGCTGAGAAGTGCAGGTACTCTCCCTCCCAAAATAAAGAAGCCCAGGTACCCAGCAGCTGACAGCACCGGCCCATGTAAAGCACTGCTCCATCTCAGTGCACATAGTCAGCCCTGGATTTTAATATGTCAACGTTTTGCATTCTGGGTGTTGTAGTCTAGTTTTGTTATAACATGTGATAGAAAATATAAGTGAGTGAAAATCCAAGGACGGCAATAAGTGTCAGTTATGACGTAGACAGAGATACCCACCCTGGGTGACCATTGGCAGACCGGAGCTCTGATCTCTCTGCCATGAGCAGAGCAGGTCACTTTCATTGTGTCCACGCGCCAGCTGCGGAGCGGGTTGTTACCACCTCTACGGATGGTCGCAGGGGATAGAAAGGTTCTGTTTTTAACGCCGATGGAAGAACTGGCACGGCTGCTTGTTGAGAGAGCCGCCGATAGGAGGCGCTGTGTGTACCGCCTCCCCCTGTCTGCAGCAACAATTTTCCGAGTCCTGTTCTTATCGCCCTTCAATCTTGTCAGTGAACATTCCCCAGCTGAGTGTTTCATCTAGAGGAAGAGCAGGTTTTGTGCCCTTCCTTATGCACTGTAAGGTCAGAGACAGACAATTATTCCTGTTAATAATGACAGACTGAAAGATGTTTCCTCATTTAGCTGCTGTCGTTCTCACCTCTCCCCAAAAAAATGCAAAGTAGCAATGCCGAAAAACCTGCTCACATAACAGTGTTGGAGATGGAACGCGTGACAAAACAGGAAATTGAATCTGAGGTGGAGGGAAAGAGAATCTATGAGTATGGGGGGTGAGTAGTGGGGTGAGTGCCCTCAATCACTAAATATTAAGAGGCAGATTTATGTTTCCTGGCGCATCCCTGCAAATCAGCAGGGATGCGCCAGGAAAGATGCGTCACGCAAGTTTACCCTTGCGCCACCACAGATGTGCCGCATTTACAATGCAGCGTATCGTGGCGCAAGGATAAACAGATGCGTGACGCATCTGATGGCGTAAGGGCGGCGCATTGCTGGAGTCGTGTCGCAAGCACGACGCAACTCCAGCAATGTTTAGGGGCTGCCCATACCTAACATGCTGCGTCATGCCTTACGCCTGCTTCAAGCAGGCGCAAGGTTTTGACGCAGCAGCGTCGGAAAAGTGACTGAGTGAAATCTTGTAGATTTCACTGCGTCACTTTTCCGAGGCTTTTTCCGATGGAACGCCCACCCTGCATACATTAAACCTGACGCAGGTTTAATGTAGCGCAGGGCTTTACAACGTGACGCATCTCCCTAGATGCATCACGTTGTAAATAAGGCGCAACATGGCGCATGGTTTACGCCGCCGCTGCGTCACAAAAGTGACGCAACGGCGGCGTAAAAGTGGCGCAAGTCTAACATAAATCTGCCCCTAAGGACTTAGTTCCAGTGCATCACCCCCGCCTTCCTCACCTCCACTAACATTTGTTTTCATTTCCGCCTCAGTTTTTGTTACTCGCTCTGTCTTATGTGAATCTTATCATGATCAACACTGTTTATTTCGGATATGACACACCATAAAACACAGTGCATCAAAGTGAGGCCTGGGCGGAGTTAGCGGAGTTACGCTGAACTCCGCGAAGTGAAAAAAAAACTCTGCTGTGCCACGTGGAGTTCCGCAAGCGGCGGAGTGCATTAGGTCGCACCGTTCATGCTTATTTCTTTTTTATGTTTGAAATGCTTTATTGAAAAGAATTGTTAAAATAGAGAAATACCAACCATTACAAGCAAAATTATCCAATACATAACTGAAATGCCAATAGGTTAATATAGCCTTATAGCCCGCCGTAGCGGGCTATACCGGCTATTAAAGGCCCGCTGCAGCGTTAAAGGCCCGAGCCGAAGGCGAGGGACTTTAACAAAAGCAGCGGGACTTTAATAGCGGTATAGCCCGCTACGAAGGGCTATAAGGCTATTAGAACATTCTGCCACTAGAGGGCAGAATGTTCTAACAAATTAAACAAAGGCTTCTCGAAGCTCGAGGGGATTTAAATCCCCTCGAGCTTCGAGAGGCTTTTTTAAAACATTGGAATGTTGCTCTGCGGGCCTTTACCGGCCCGTAGAAGCAGGGAGCTTCCAACATTCCAATGTTCTAATACTAAATAGCAAAAAGACAAACGCATTTTATAGAATGTTATGAATAAGAAGGAAAGAAGAAAGAAGGGGAAATAAGAGAGGGAAAAGTAAAAGGAAAAGAGGAAATGAAAGCTCTACAAAGAAGATATGAAGAAAAAGAAGGGCATAGTAAATAGGCAAATAAGAAAATCAAACATATTAATCAATGAATATAGCAATATTAGGAGAAGCAAGAAAAACTAAGAAAGAAAGGACAGAGCAAAAAACATTCAAGGAGGTTTCAAATTTTCAGAAGACAAATGTGAATTGTTTTCCAAGGCCATGCGATTAAGGTATGATGTGAGGGGTAACCAGAAGAGATCTCTGTTAAGAGTAGGGGTGCAGGAGGAGGCAAATGCTACATCAAGTCTGTGAAGATGACAAAGAGAGTTCCACCAACACTGTATAGAAAGTTTGTTGAGAGTTTTCCAATTAAAAGATATGTGCTGGAATGCCAGAGCAAGCATCAGGTCAAATAGACCAGAGGAGTGTGGAAGGAGGTCAAAGGAATCAGAAAGGCTGCCAAGAAAGAGAAGAGGTATAGAATAGGGAATAGATATTGCAAATAGACGCGATATGTAGGACCAAACTTCATCCCACAATGCAGCAACTGGAGGGTATAGACAGAAGAGGTGGAGAAGGTCAGCACCAGGGGAGCCACAGGTCCAACAGTTAGAATCCGTAGAGATAGAAAAGCGAGAAAGAGAAATTGGGGAGAGATATAGTCTATGATAGAGAAAAAACAAAGATTGGGTCAAAGAAGCGGAGCGAGATATTTTTAGAGAGCGGGACCACATTTTATGCCAAAGAGTAACAGACCAGTCACATCCCAGATCTAACTCCCAAGCAAGTTCAAGTTCCAGTTTGGACTTGACACGGTTTGGATTGGGAGATGAGAAAAATGTATAAATAAGAGAAGCTTTAGGAAAGGTAGATAAAAGTTGAAGAAGAGGAGATGGGGCATTAGGAGAAGCTGAGGAAGGAAGAGAATAGTAAACGTCGAGAATAAGAGCCATGAGAACGGAGAACTTGCGCAAAAAGGATTGAGGACATTGAAATAGGAGTTGAAAACGAGGAAATGAGCAGGGAAGAAGTCCATCGAAGAGTTGCTTAACACATATGAGACCCATAGATCTCCAAGAAGTCCAACAAATAGGTCTGTTGTTTAGGAGAATAAGCGAATTATGCCAAATGGGAGTCTCCAAAAAGAAATCGCGAGTAATTGGGGCAGGTTGGACCAAGGGTCTCAGAAGGGAAGAGGTATGTTTAAATAAGGGAAAGGAAGTGTATGAATTCTTGGTAGAAAAATGTATAACTTCAGTAAGAGAAAAAGGAGAAAGTAGGGTACGTTCTATAGAAAGCCAAAGAGGAGTAAAAGGAGAAGGTTCTGATGCAAGCCACCTGGAGGCTTGACGAAGAGAAAATGATTTATGATAGAGGCGAAAGTCAGGGAAATTAACTCCACCATTCAATTTCGGCTTACAAAGAGAGGCTAAAGCAATGCTAGACTTTTTATTTTTCCATAGGAATCTTGAAAGACAGGAGTCGAGACGTTTAAAGTGAATATCGGGGATGTGTACAGGGAGCATGGAAAAGATATATATGAGGATAGGGGATATCATCATCTTAATCTAATCTAGCCGGCCCCACCACGAGAGATAAAGAGGATTCCAAGAGGAGAGTGATTTATCAATACGGGAAAGGACCGCAGACATATTGAATTGAATGGATGAGGAGATGGAATTAGAGAACCATAAACCCAGATATTTAATTTTTGAGGAATTCCAGGCGAAACCAGTAGAGGCAAAATGATGAGGAAGGCAGAATTTTGTAAGGGGGAGAATCTCCGTTTTATCTGAATTAATTTTGTAACCAGAGACCTGTGAAAAGGAATTGAATTCAGATAATAAGGCAGGAACAGATGAGTCGGGGGCAGAGATAAATAAAAGGATATCGTCTGCATAAGCGGAGAATTTCAACTGGTTATTGCCATACGGAAAACCAGCGATGGATGCGTTATTTCGAATTGAAGTCAAAAAGGGTTCAAGGGCTAGAACAAAAAGAAGTGGAGATAAAGGACAACCTTGACGGACACCGCACTGGAGAGGAAAATAAGGCGTTAACTAGAACAGAAGCTTTGGGAGCAGAATAAAGTAGGGAAATAAGGGAGATGAATTTAGGGCCAAAACCGTGCCAACGTAAGGCAGCAAACAGGAAAGACCAAACCACTCTGTCAAATGCCTTCTCAGCATCCAAAGAAATAGCAGCTAGAGGGATGGAGAGAGATGAGACTTTATTTAGAACGTTGAGAAAAAGACGAGAATTGTCCGAGGTAAGTCTACCCTTAACAAAGGCACATTGTTCCTTGCCAATGAGAAGGGGCATAAGAGGATCCAGGCGAAGAGCAAGCAATTTAGCAAATAACTTATAGTCCACATTTACTAAAGATGTCGGTCTGTAGTTTTTACAAAATTGAGGGTCACGACACTCCTTGGGAATAAGGCAAATCGTGGCTTCATGGAAGGTACCTGCCACCCTACCAGAAAGGAAGAATGATTGAAAGAGTGCTAAAAGCTTAGGAAGTAAGAGATCAGAGAAATGCATGTAGAATTCAACAGAAAAAACATCAGGTCCCGGCGACTTACCTTTAGTAAGAGTCTTTAAGGCGCTATTCAGTTCAGTAAGAGAAAGATCGTGCTCAAGGCCAAGAAAATTGAGATGTGAGGTAGAAGGGGTAGGAAGTTTCTCAAAATATGATTGAATAAGAGAGGCAGAAGGATGGGATTCAGGAGTATAAAGGGATTGATAAAAAAGATGGAATTGGGTAAGTATATCTTGCTCTTTGTGAACAAGTAGATTATCTGAAGAATAGATAGAATCTATAGAAGTGCGCTCCTTACCCGACTTGAGATAGTTAGGTAAGAGTTTACCCGCATTGTTGCGACCACCGTAGTAACGGGCACTACTTCGAAGAAGAACTGAGGAAGCATTATCAGTAGTAGATTTGTTAAATTCGAGTTTAGCGCGTATGAGATCTGGTAAGACAGAATTGGCAGAAGAAGTGTAAAACCTATGTTCTAAAGATTTAATATGAGCCAACAAAGCTTTCCGCTTGTTAAGAAAGAGTTTCTTTTTTTTGGAAACAAAATCAATAATGAAACCTCGTGCCGTCGCCTTAAAAGAATCCCAGACCAGATAGGGGGACAGAGAAGGATCAGAATTGAGAGAAAAGAACTCGTTAGCAAAGGAAAGAAAAGAAGAAGAAAAAAGAGGGTCCGTAAGAAGAGAGTTACTGAACCGCCAGCGAGAAGATTTAGGGCGCAAAGGAAGAAGATCAACGTCTGTTACAATAGGAGCGTGATCAGAAATAACTATGGGTTCGATAGAAGAGGATAAGAGATTTTGGAAGAGGGATTGAGAGAGAAAAATGTAATCAAGCCGAGAGAGAGAAGCGTGAGGGGGAGAGAAAAAGGAATAGTCTAAAGTGTCAGGGTGTGAGAGCCTCCATGAGTTAATGAGATGCGATTGTGAAATAGTGTCAAGGAATTGTTTATGGGATTTGTGAGGTATAAAGCGGACAGATGACTTGCGGTCAAGAAACGGATCAACAATCTGGTTACAATCACCACCTAAAATAAACATGGTATCTCTGTGTTGGAAACATTTTGTTGTAATTAAAGGCCAAAAATTACAATCAGGTTGAGTAGGACCATAAACATTAAAAACAGTTAAAGGTACAGAATCAATTAATAACTTAGCTAGTACCCATCGACCTTCAGCGTCATTATCCTGTGATACAACCTTACATTTTAGTTTCTTGTGACATAGAATAGCAACACCATTTTTTCTATTGGAAGATGGGGAGAATAGGACCGTCCCCACCCAGCCTCTTTTCAGCTTAAGCGACTCGGCTTCAGTGAGATGAGTTTCTTGTAAAAGAACTAAATCAGGATTGTAAGAAGCCAGGTGGGAAAGTATTCTCTGTCACGTAATAGGATTAATAAAACCTTTTACATTCCAGGAAATAACTTTGAATGTAAAGACAGTAAAAATGTAATGAAAAAAGAAAAGTCGTAAGAACAAAAGGAGAGAAAAGAATGCCAATAGATAGAGGGGAAGAAAAAATGAAAGAAAAGAGAGAATTCAAAAAGGGAAACATAGAAGCACAAAAAAGAAGAAAATGGAAAAAGCATGTACCGGGAAAGAGATAATGAGAAAGAACAAAAGAGAAAGGAAAGGTACAACCAATAAATAAAGAGGGACAGAAGGGATAACAGGGGAGAAGAAGGGAGAGGGAAAAACAAGAAGAGACAGTACATATCCAAAAGGATGACTGAAGACAACATACCTGAGGGGGAGAGGAGAACAGAAAGCAATGGGGCGATGGCGACACTCAACAAGACGAGCTCGCTATATGCGGGAGTCCGAACCACACCAGGACAGGGATAAAACAGAAGAGGAGGCACACAAATTGAAACAGACCCAACGAACCTGTTAGGATAAAACAAAACAAAGAAAAGTAATTAGACAGAAAAAAGTCTTGAGAAACACTGATGTCTAAAAGATAAAAACGAGAATGGAGATAGAGTCTGATAGGGACATTACATAAAAAACAACTAATTTAGCATCAAAACAAGGAAAAAAGGATATATGGTCAACCATTAGGAGAAGTGGAGGTGTCCATGCCATTGGGAGCGTGAATATGAATAAAGTTTTTGAGTTCAGCAGGATTTTGAAGAGACCATGTTTGATTCTGGTATGTGACTTTGAAGAGACATGGATGGAATAAGCCATATCTAGCGCCCAAAGAGCGAAGAGGAGCCCGAAGATTCAAGAACCCCTTCCTTCTGCTCGCAGTAGTTGTGGAGACGTCTTGTGAGAGAAACACCTTTTGACCCATCCAGGAGATCTGACGCTTGGATCTAGCAGCCGAGAGGACCGAGAGAAGATCAGTAAACTTCAAGAAGAGAATAATGACTCCCCGTGGCTTGGTTGAGGAAGATGTACGAGGACCAAGTCTGTGTGCTCTTTGGATGCTGAGAGAAGTGGTAGATGGCATATCCAGAAGTTTCGGGAGAAAGGAGGTGAAAAACAAGACTGGGTCATCCCCTTCCAGAGATTCCGGCAACCCATAAACACATAGATTATTCCTCCTGTTGCGATTTTCTAAATCCTCTGTGTGCTGCTGAAGAGCGAGGACCGACTTTTCCAAGGAGGAGATTCGCTGCGAGTTGGCCGAAATATCTGTGACTTGCTGCTCCACCAACGACACTCTGCTCTCCATAGTGGACCATTTCTCTTCAATAACTTGCATCTTGTGATTAGTTTCTTCTACAAACGGCCGTAAAGCGCGTATCTCATCCAGGAGAAGTTCCAGCGAGACAGGGGGTGTCGTCTTATCTGGAGAAGGAGGATCCTGCTTTAGGCGCTTCGATGAAGTAGTAGGTGAAGAAGTCTTACCAGCCGATGTTTGCGCCGATGAAGGGCGATTGGAAGAAACTCCCGCCATTGGGTCTGCGTTGGTAGCAGGGTCTGTAGCTGAGGAGGATGAGCTCGCTGTCACAGGAGGGCACTTAGAGGGGATAAAAACAAACTTTGGGCTATGCAGCTTTCCCATACAGAGGTAGTAGTCCTCAGACCTCAGGGCGCCCAGTGGGTGGCGTTGCAGTCAACAGAGGGGAAAATGGACGAAGAACAAGGCTATCCCCTCCTCCAGACAACAATGTAGCTCCTGTGAGGCGTAAGAGTCACAAAAACGCACACAATTATAGGACCCAGGTGCCAAGAGAAGAAACCATTGCAATAGGTATTGCAATAGGTATAAAAACAGGAGTCTGTTTAATGAAGAGGAGCCTACATAGCATAGTATATAAAATGAAAGCATTCCAGAAATTAGTAGTGACTGAGGCAAAGAATATCAAGACAGAGGAGTCAGGGAAGGTGGCATCATAAGAGAATCTCCTCCGTGCAGGTAGTATGACGCTTTACAAGGCGGGCGAAAATCCCCTCAGCAGAGACAACAACTCGTTATCTCGGAGCGAGCATAGTTAAAATGGCAGCCGCTCCTAGGAAATCACCGTGGTGATCGAACCAGCGAAGAGCGTGTCAATTAACATCAAAAAAGCACCTCACCAGAGGCACGGAGTGTTCATTGAAGCGATGCAGGTGTCAAACGGGCAGTTGCGGCGGAAAACCATGCCGGTAACGTTGAGGAAAGGTCCCGACGTGGAAGAGCGGAGAACCTAGGCGGCCATCTTACACGACGCCATAGCCACGCCCCGTTCATGCTTATTTCTAGCGCTGGGTGTTTGTCCCGTGCTGGAAAATCAGCTCTAATGACACCATGCGCAGCGCAAGAGGGCGCTCCTTCTTTCTGCCACTCAAGTAGATGTTCTACTCGCGTGGCAACCTTCCTCAGCGCGAACAGAAGGTTTCTCAACACGAGCAGTAGCGGCCATCCACGACTGCCCACATTAAGAAATCTCGCCGGGAGGTGGTCTGGAGTAAGATTTTCTTCGCTCACGCTCGTTGGCGAGTGAGGGAAATACTCCGCTCCACGAGTTTCATCGGAACGCCGAACACCGCGCGGAATGGGAAAAACTCAGCAAACCATGCAAGCGGAATTTTACGCACAGGCCTAATCGAAGTTACAGAAATTTAAGAGTTAAAAAAATTAATAGATATGATAAATTCAAAGCGGTGAATACCAACAGTGCATACAGAGTGCCAGTGCCACAATCATAAAAGTAACACATGATTTATAAAACACATAGCAACACATAATGATAAAATTGTCTACAAATATTATTAAATATACCATAAAAAAATAGCAGCAGTAGAGATTCTAATTTTCATAAGTGTCATAAAAAGGAAAACCCTGATGATGTTATGATGGCATCCAGATAAAAAAAATTACAAGTGCAATAAAACCATAATAAAAATCTCATATCAGATAGAGAAATGCTATCGGAACATATGTTCTGCTCGATTTTCCCGGCCTTCTTGTGAGGAAAAGATGATTAAATGTGACTTCAGTCTCTTACCATTCAAGTCTAAGGGTTAGAGTAGTGAATGGAGCCTATTTACTAGGCACTTCGACATGATTCTGTGCTCTTCCCCATAGATCAGGGCTCGCACACATAGCCTAGGGGATAGATTCATTAGTATTAGGGATAACCTGTCCTGTAGTGAGGGTATTTCATGGAGCTGTGCTGAATTCAGGCCTGGTAGGCCTCAAACGGGAGAGACTCCATCTTTCTTTCTGCTCCGGCAGCTTGGGATGCTTCTAGGTCAAACGTAATGTTTTAGTTATGAGGTGTTATTCGCTTGGAGAGAACCGGTTCAGGCCGGCCCTTATCGAAGGATTGTATTTTTCTTCATGCCGAAGACACTACATCAGGCCGGCCGGCTGGGAACGTGTCCTTGGTACGGGGAGGTACAAGAATTTGGTGGGCGGCAGGTTACGGGCCGGAATTTTCCATGAGGAAACGCACCTCTATATTAGTGAAAGTCTGAGGCAGTTACATGTTCAGTCCGTAGGCGGCATCTAGCCGTTAGCAGTAAAGCTACTACTTATTCCAGGGAAGACAGACGCCATCTTGAAGGCGGAGAAGAACCGAGAGACAGATGCTTTCCTAGCAGAATAGCCAGAGAGGAGAGAGTAGCCGATAAGGAAGAGGTCCCAGTGACTCGGAGAAGGGTGATTCCAGGCGAGCCGAGGCACAGACGAGAAGGGAACCTAGATGACCACTGAGTGCAGGCTACATACTACTAAGGTGATGTCGACCCTTTCTTATTAGAGTGTACAACTTAATCTTTCACTTTTCTTTGCAGGTTATATGTTATATCGTAATGTTATGTGATTGTGTATGTAATGAGTAATAAAGTATCCAGTTTGTAGTGAACCAACATGTGCTGCGTGTTCTTGTATAAGAGGGTAGCCTATTCTTCTAGTCAGCTGCGGCTACATGAACAGATGTTAACCCTGATCAGGTAAGTGGTAACTGAATAAGGGAAAGAGGAGCCCCTCGAACCTGAGAACAGGCTATGCTCGAACTGGCAATCCTTGTGTGATCTGATGAATAGTGAGACTGATTCCCTTTTTGTATGTTATGGTGATCATAGGATGAACTGTCGTATGAGACTGCCGTCTAGGTAGAGAGGTCTGGATTCGTATAGGATCGCGAGGCCGCCACTTGTGATACTGTCGTATGGGCAGAGAGGTCTGGATTCGTAGGGGATCGCGAGGCCGCCGATTGTGCTGAGACTGCCGTCTGGGCAGAGAGGTCTGGGTTCGTATGGGACCGCGAGGCCGCCACTTGTGATACTGTCGTATGGGCAGAGAGGTCTGGATTCGTAGGGGATCGCGAGGCCGCCGATTGTGCTGAGACTGCCGTCTGGGTAGAGAGGTCTGGGTTCGTATGGGACCGCGAGGCCGCCACTTGTGATACTGTCGTATGGGCAGAGAGGTCTGGATCCGGATGGGATCGCGAGGCCGCCGATTGTGCTGAGACTGCCGTCTGGGTAGAGAGGTCTGGGTTCGTATGGGACCGCGAGGCCGCCACTTGTGATACTGTCGTATGGGCAGAGAGGTCTGGATCCGTATGGGATCGCGAGGCCGCCAATTATAAGAGGTCTTGGTATGCATAGTAGGAATCCCCTGTCCTTAGGTGGTAGATATATGTGGTTGCAGGATTGTAAATAGGTTCTAGGGAGGGGGTAACGTTCTGGCTGGGTTAGTGAGGCTCTGATGAGCGGGTTCTATCTGATCCGAAAACCCAAGCAGAACATTTGGCGTCACGAACCGTTTACGAAACCTGTGTGCGTTGTAGTTGTATCGTGTTTGCTTTCGGCGCGTGCGTGGTTTCGTTTGTATATTATTTCTATATAATTGTGAGTGTAGGTTTTTTTGTTTTTTTTTCTCTCTTTTTCTTCTTTCTTCTTTCTCTTTTTCTCTTTTTCTTTCTTTTCCGAGATGTTTTCTAGAAAGTCGAAATCTACTTTTAAGTTGCCCGTTGATATTCCCGGCTGGGATTCAACGCCTTATGAAGCCTTAGCCCGTGAGTGGGCTGATTCTACTGGTTTGAGTGAGAATTGGAATTCTTTTTTGGAGCTGGCGGAGCCGGCTAATGTGATTACTTGTTTACAGAAGGCGCCGGTATCTAAGGGTGATGAGCTTCCCGTTTTGGGACGCAGAGGTTGGATTGTTCTGTCTGCGTACCGAATTCTGCATGAGAGGTTGTTGAAGTTGCAGAACTTGCATAAGGATTTGGAAGCGAACTTTGTTGAGATTCAGAATGCTCATACTTTGTTGCGGTGTCAAAATAAGTTGCTTGCTGATAAACTTGAGACGTACCAAACTATTGCCGAGAGGGCGGCTGTGCGAATTGCTCGTTATAAATACAAGAATCGGCGTGGTCGGGTTTCGACGCGAAAGGTGCGTCTGGTCGTGGCGAAAGCCGGACTGGATTGGAATCCTGATGAATGGGATGGTAATATCTGGAACTCGAGTGATTCTCCTTCCTCGGGTGAGGAGTCTGCCAAGCGCGAGTCCTCTCGCTCCGGCCGTGATTGTAGGTCTGCTTCTTGCGCCTCTGATGGTGCACCCCGTGATTGCGCTCGTCCTTCGAGCGGGGTCGATGCTTCTTCCACTGATTGTTCCTCTACGTGTACTGGTCGAGCTCCTTGTGATGCTCGTCCCGCGGTCTCGGTGCATCCAGTTTTTCGGCGGAAGGTGCAGCAGGCTCCCGGTGCTCCGAATGGAATTGCTTTAGACTCTTTGGAGGATTTTACTCAACAAGAAATTAGTGATATTTTGCAGCGATTTCGGCAGCGAGCTGGTGAGACCTTGCTCACATGGATGGTGCGCCTTTATGAACTGGGCGCTGCTGACATTATGTTGGATGCTGGCGATTGTTTGAAGTTTTGTTCCTTGAGTTCGGATTCTACTGTACAGGATCATTTTCGTAACTTTAATGGTGGTGGTCAAATTTCTTTGCTTCAATTGGCGACTGAGGGTTGTAATCACAAATATCCTACTGAGTCTGACTGGCCTGTGAATGACAAACCGTGGTATACTTTGCGCAATGCTGCACAACGTCTCAAAGAGGAGGTGATGAAAACGGCAATTTTTCTGAATACTGCTGACAGGTTGCTTGATGGTTTCTTGACATCTTCTGTGCGGAATCGTATTATTCGTTCTTCCCCTGTTGCTTATAAGCAGGTCATGATGACTTTATTGATTAATCAGACTGGTAACATGTTATCTGTGGTGCTGGAATCGGTACGCCAACTCGGTGAGTTGGGTGAGTGGTTTAAACCTGAACGGCAGTCCCGGCCTGACACTCGTACTCCTGGTGACAATAAACTTACTAGACGTGATATGTTTTTTGGTCTTATTGCCGATGGTGTGCGGAAGGAGGACATTGATGGTGAGACTACTTCTCGTTTGTGGGAAATGTTTCGCAAACGTGGCTTGGATCGAAAGGAGGGTTCCCGGCGTGTTCGGACAACTGAGTGTGATCGTGGTTTTTCTGACGGTAGCGGTGATGACGACCGCCGTGGGCGCTCTGATCGTCGTGATGATCGACGTTATGTACGTGATTTGTCCCCCCGTCGTGAGAGAGACCGAGAGAGAGAGGGGGAAAGAGAGAGGGGGAGTGATGATTATGTTAACAGCAGACGTAGAGATGATAGGGATCAATCCCCTGAGTTGAGAAGGAGAGAGGATCGACACA
The DNA here is from genome assembly GCF_964204655.1 of Triturus cristatus. Classification (NCBI taxonomy): domain Eukaryota; kingdom Metazoa; phylum Chordata; class Amphibia; order Caudata; family Salamandridae; genus Triturus; species Triturus cristatus. Next base: position 1,092,361,195 of record NC_140594.1, read on the forward strand.
TATTGGCCGATCGAAACCCGCAGTACAATGCAGAGAACAGTAATCCATTTCGTAATGGAGATGGATATGAACAGGAGGTATCGATACCTAGGAAACGTGAGAGTCTTTATCCTGATTTATCCTGGTACACAGAACACAGTAAAAAGGACTGGGAAATAGGTCAAGCTCCAGTACACAGATGGGCTCACAGAGATAATAGACCCTATGTAGATATTGATATTTATTGGAGACATCGTAATATCCAAAGGGCCCGAGCATTGGTAGATACAGGAGCGGAGGCCACTCTTATTCATGGAAAATCAAAGAAGTTTAAAGGTCAGCCTTTTACAATTACCGGATTAGGTGGAAAGGAAACTCCCGCAGTTCAAACTTTACTTGAAATGAGAATAGGTAGAATTCCTAGAAAAGAATACTCTGTATTAGTGGTGCCACTCTTAGAATTCATAATTGGAATTGATATTTTGAAAGGAATGACTTTGCACTTAGATGATGGATGTTACCAATTTGGAACTAAACATTATATATCGTCCAGGCCTGTACGGGTTGGTCGTTTAAGAATGCCCCCCATAAAAGTTCCCCAGGCGACAAAAGTGGTTCGTCAGAAGCAGTATCGTATTCCAGGTGGTCATGAAGAGATTAGTACCACTATTCAGGAGTTGGTGGATGCAGGAGTTATAACCCCAGTTACTTCTGCTTGGAATAATCCTGTTTGGCCTGTACGTAAGAGTGATAATTCTTGGCGCATGACTGTTGATTATCGAGAATTGAATAGACACACACCCTCTTTGACTGTTGCAGTACCGGATGTTATTACCCTAATTGAAAGAATCCAAAAACATCCAGGTACATGGTATGCGTCCATTGATATTGCTAATGCTTTCTTTTCGATTCCGATTGCCCCTGAGTGTCAGGAACAATTCAGTTTTACGTGGAACGGGCGTCAGATGACGTTTAGAAGTCTTCCTCAGGGCTATGTGCATAGTCCTACGATATGTCACCGGCTGGTGGCAGAGCATCTGGCTGAGGTACCGGTTCATCCGCAAATTCAGATATGTCACTATATTGATGATATTTTGATCCAAGGCGAATCACAAGAGGAAGTTCAGACCCAATTGGATAGAGTCATTGAGTGCTTGCGTGAGAAAGGTTGGGAAATCAACCCGGATAAATTACAAGGTCCGTCCCAGGCTGTGAAATTTTTGGGTATTAATTGGCATGAAGGGCACCGAGAAGTGATCCCTCAGGTTAAACAGAAAATTCTTGATTTTGCAGTTCCGAGAAATAGGAAAGAAGCCCAAAGCTTCATTGGTTTGTTTGGTTTTTTGGCGCCAGCATATTCCTCATTTGAGTCAAATATTGGCCCCTTTGTACCAGGTCACTCGTAAAAAGAATGCATTTGAATGGGGTAAACCACAGCAAGATGCGTTTAGTCTGGCAAAAGAAGCAATTCAGCATGCTCTGGATTTATGGCCTGTATGTGATGGTGAGGTGGATTTGAATGTGTCTGTACAAGGCCTTTATGCGAATTGGAGTTTGTGGCAGAAACAAGGCAGGAGTAGAGTACCGTTAGGTTTCTGGACCAAAAAGTTACCTGATGCTGGTGAGCGTTATACACCTTTTGAGAAACAGTTACTTGCATGTTATTGGGCTCTGGTGGATACCGAGCAATTGACTTTGGGACATGATATAGTTTTGCGACCTGAGATTCCTATCATGCAGTGGGTTATGAGTTCGCCGAAAACTCACCGAATTGGACACGCTCAAGAGGCGAGTGTGATTAAATGGAAATGGTATATACAAGACAGGGCACGTGTGGGACAAAAAAGAGTTGCATCTTTGCATGAGCAGGTGGCACGGGCGCCATCGACTGAGACTGAGAGTGAATGTTCCGTACCTTTAGTACAGGAGTCTCCTGTTAAGTGGGGTAAACCTTTTGATGATTTGTCCGCAGAGGACAGAAACCATGTCTGGTTTACGGATGGTTCAGCAAGGTTCATAGGGACGAAACGGCATTGGAAGGCAGTGTCCTATAATCCGATCACACAAAAATTGCTGAGTACAACTGGTGAGGGTAAGAGCAGTCAATTTGCTGAACTCTATGCTGTTTATCAAGTTCTGAAACAAGAGTTACCTGGCACATGTCATATTTTTACCGATTCTTGGTCTACTGCCAATGGACTGGCAGTTTGGTTACCGACTTGGCATTCCCATAGTTGGAAAATCCATTCAAAAGAACTGTGGGGAAAAGAATTATGGCAGGAGATTTGGGAAATGCTCCCACAGAGTACTGTTACAATCTTCCATGTGGATGCTCATACCCCGATAGACTCTCTTGACAAATTCTTTCATAATATTGCAGATGAGAAATCTAAAATTGCTGAGGCAGTGGTGGACACGCAAGATTCTGATATTGCGGGATTGGCGAAATGGGCCCACCAGAAAGCAGGACACTTTGGAGAGAAAGCCATTAGCAGGTGGGCTGCTGATCGAGGAATTTATATTCCCCTAGATTTAATAAAAAATGTCATTCTACATTGTCCCATTTGTCAGCATATCAGGCAGCGTAAAGTGCCCCAAATTGTTAAAGGTCATTTACATCGCGGGAAATTGCCCGCTCAAATTTGGCAGATTGATTACATTGGTCCACTTCCTATGAGTAGGAATTGCCAATATGTTTGCACCATTGTTGATACATACAGTGGCCTGTTGGTGGCCCTTCCCTGTAAGCAAGCTACCCAATTGAATACTATTAAAACATTGGAATTGATTATGATGTATTATGGTGTGCCATTCCAAATTCAATCTGATAATGCATCCCATTTTCGTGGAAGATTGGTACAGGAATTCTGTGTGGAAAACAATATTGAATGGGTGTTTCATATACCATATTATCCACAGGCCTCGGGTCTTGTGGAGAGGTTGAATGGCTTGCTAAAAGATCAATTGCGTAAATTAACAGATGACAAGTATAAGAATTGGCGAGACTTTTTGCCTCAAGCACTATTGATTTTGAATAACCGTCCTTTTCTAAATGCTGAATCCCCACTTATGCGTTTGTTTCCTCCGAATGTTGATGCTAAACCTAATGAGATCAGAGAGACTGTGATGTACTGGGAGATTACTCCCGGAGCTTTGGCTCCATGTAGAGCGACCCCAGGGTCGGCAGGTTTAGACTTGCATGCCATGAATGACACCGTTATAAAAAGTAAGGATCGAGTCATCATTGAAACCAGTGTTGGTGTTCATATACCAACTGGAAATTTCGGATTAATCGCCCCTAGATCGGGGCTGGCTGTAAAAGGCATTCAGGTGCTTGGAGGAATCATTGATAGTGATTATCAGGGAGAGATTAAGGTGCTCCTGCTGAATAGCAGTGAGGTTGACTTACTGATACATCAAACTGACCGAGTGGCTCAATTGCTAATAATGCCTGTTTTCAGTGGTGAGATGACAAAAGGCACTGCCCCAACGTTGCTAACTGTACGAGGCCAGAAAGGTTTTGGCTCCACAGATAATCCTGGGGCCAGAGTTTGGGTGCAGTCGCCTAAGAATCCCCCTGAACAAGCAGAAGTCATTGCAACCGGTCAAGACAACACCATTTTAGTTATGAGACCAGGGAAAGATAGCTGGGAAGCAGTCCCGGCTGACAAATGTTACTTACGAGAATGAATAATGCCTGTATTTGATTCTCTTTCAGATCATTCTTTGGACTGTTGCTGCAGGATGTGTCGGCGTTGGACTCCTTTTGGGCTGGTACGACGAGAGAGGAGGGATCCCATCAACCCGGGCTGAGTTGAGAACCCGAGTGTCGCGTTCCTTCGCTGCGTGGGATTCGTCGCCGAACTTTTGGATTACATTGGCCAAGCAAGTGACTAAAGCCCCTCATTTCTGCTTGACACCGATGAGATCGGTGACGGACATTTTGGCAACTTGTTTAGTTGCTGTCCCTGCTTCATTGGAGACTTTGACTCATATTTTTAATATATCAAATGCTCGCCCCAATGTTCTTCTGGGCGATTTCGCTGCCCATGAGTATTGCCCCTTGTTTACTGTACTGTCAGACCCGATACCCCCCATCCAGTCCCAAATAGTTACCTATAATATCACACAGGGTGATTTATGTTTTTTCCTTACTTGTGATCCTAGTGCGATTTCTGAATGTATGCGTTTAAAATTGAAAGGTGCCACTTCATTCACCGCTCATGAACGAACTTTGTGCCTTCAAAGGACACCGAAAACATGTACTTCTGTTCAGAATAACATGACTTGCAAGAGTATGGTAGTTACCCCCAGTCACTATCGCACGATGTTACTACCTGCCGGATGGCTTTTCTCATGTGGTAATACTTCCTGGCCATATATTCCCGCAAATATTTCTGGAGGCCCTTGTGCCATTACTAGACTGAGCTTATTAATGTTTTCGTCACATCCGAATGCCAACTCTCGTGTGATTCGAGATACAGTGAGGTTACAGGAGGATTGTGACTCATCTTTGCATTTATATTCCAAGTCTGAATACCTTAGTCTGGCTATTTCAATTGTTGGTGTTCCTGCTTTGGCAGTTTATAATGCCAAATCTATTGGGAAAATGGCCTGCTGGATGGTAAAATCCATCAATCATACTTCTACAGTCCTGTCTGATATGCTATTAGACGCCCAGGGTGAACGTAGGGCTATCTTGCAAAATCGAGCGGCCATTGATTATCTTTTGCTTAAACATGGACACGATTGTTCTGATTTTGAGGGTCTTTGTTGTTTTAACTTGTCGGATCATACAAAATCCATTCAAGCTCACATTGATAAATTACATGACTTGACAGAAGAAGTTAGAAAACACATTGACCAGGGCTGGTTTGACTGGCTCTTTAATTGGTTACCTGATTTACATATGTTACGTCAAATATTAGGAGGTATTCTGATTACTATCGGCATTTTGATTTCTATCTGTTGCTTTATTCAGTGTATTCCTTCACTACTTCAATTCTGCACACCTGGTACTAGACATAGATCAGTTAGTCTTGTTTCATATTATTCTTCCACAGATATTAGTTCCGTTTAATGAATGTATAATAGACTGAAGTCAAGGGTGAAATGTTCTGCTCGATTTTCCCGGCCTTCTTGTGAGGAAAAGATGATTAAATGTGACTTCAGTCTCTTACCATTCAAGTCTAAGGGTTAGAGTAGTGAATGGAGCCTATTTACTAGGCACTTCGACATGATTCTGTGCTCTTCCCCATAGATCAGGGCTCGCACACATAGCCTAGGGGATAGATTCATTAGTATTAGGGATAACCTGTCCTGTAGTGAGGGTATTTCATGGAGCTGTGCTGAATTCAGGCCTGGTAGGCCTCAAACGGGAGAGACTCCATCTTTCTTTCTGCTCCGGCAGCTTGGGATGCTTCTAGGTCAAACGTAATGTTTTAGTTATGAGGTGTTATTCGCTTGGAGAGAACCGGTTCAGGCCGGCCCTTATCGAAGGATTGTATTTTTCTTCATGCCGAAGACACTACATCAGGCCGGCCGGCTGGGAACGTGTCCTTGGTACGGGGAGGTACAAGAATTTGGTGGGCGGCAGGTTACGGGCCGGAATTTTCCATGAGGAAACGCACCTCTATATTAGTGAAAGTCTGAGGCAGTTACATGTTCAGTCCGTAGGCGGCATCTAGCCGTTAGCAGTAAAGCTACTTATTCCAGGGAAGACAGACGCCATCTTGAAGGCGGAGAAGAACCGAGAGACAGATGCTTTCCTAGCAGAATAGCCAGAGAGGAGAGCGTAGCCGATAAGGAAGAGGTCCCAGTGACTCGGAGAAGGGTGATTCCAGGCGAGCCGAGGCACAGACGAGAAGGGAACCTAGATGACCACTGAGTGCAGGCTACATACTACTAAGGTGATGTTGACCCTTTCTTATTAGAGTGTACAACTTAATCTTTCACTTTTCTTTGCAGGTTATATGTTATATCGTAATGTTATGTGATTGTGTATGTAATGAGTAATAAAGTATCCAGTTTGTAGTGAACCAACATGTGCTGCGTGTTCTTGTATAAGAGGGTAGCCTATTCTTCTAGTCAGCTGCGGCTACATGAACAGATGTTAACCCTGATCAGGTAAGTGGTAACTGAATAAGGGAAAGAGGAGCCCCTCGAACCTGAGAACAGGCTATGCTCGAACTGGCAATCCTTGTGTGATCTGATGAATAGTGAGACTGATTCCCTTTTTGTATGTTATGGTGATCATAGGATGAACTGTCGTATGAGACTGCCGTCTAGGTAGAGAGGTCTGGATTCGTATAGGATCGCGAGGCCGCCACTTGTGATACTGTCGTATGGGCAGAGAGGTCTTGATTCGTAGGGGATCGCGAGGCCGCCGATTGTGCTGAGACTGCCGTCTGGGCAGAGAGGTCTGGGTTCGTATGGGACCGCGAGGCCGCCACTTGTGATACTGTCGTATGGGCAGAGAGGTCTGGATTCGTAGGGGATCGCGAGGCCGCCGATTGTGCTGAGACTGCCGTCTGGGTAGAGAGGTCTGGGTTCGTATGGGACCGCGAGGCCGCCACTTGTGATACTGTCGTATGGGCAGAGAGGTCTGGATCCGGATGGGATCGCGAGGCCGCCGATTGTGCTGAGACTGCCGTCTGGGTAGAGAGGTCTGGGTTCGTATGGGACCGCGAGGCCGCCACTTGTGATACTGTCGTATGGGCAGAGAGGTCTGGATCCGTATGGGATCGCGAGGCCGCCGATTATAAGAGGTCTTGGTATGCATAGTAGGAATCCCCTGTCCTTAGGTGGTAGATATATGTGGTTGCAGGATTGTAAATAGGTTCTAGGGAGGGGGTAACGTTCTGGCTGGGTTAGTGAGGCTCTGATGAGCGGGTTCTATCTGATCCGAAAACCCAAGCAGAACAATATATCAACACTTCAAATTGTTAACACTGTGATTGTGAATGAGCCATGCAACATGCAAAATCTTTGTCATTACAATAACAATCACCTCTCTTGTGTCAAAGCGCAAAATACCTAGTGCAGGACCATTTTGTCAGAAACCCAAAAGTTTACACACAGGTTTTACCCATTGTTTGTGTGGCCTGGCATAAGCAAGGCAGAAAAAAGCAAAGTGCTGTGGAGTGTCTTTGACTGAATTATAGGAAGGGCACTTACAATACTTAGCACCCCAGTTCACACAGAAACTGTTCACTGGCAGAACCCAGAACCTCCATTTTAAATAGAGCTACAGTGGGGTACATCCTGGATAGAACATCAAAGAACAATTCATAAGCAAGGATGATCTATATATCTAGGAAGGAGTCTGTCAGGCTCCCCAACTTAACACATCTTATCAAAGAGCGAGAGACTAGCTTGGCTGTATCCAGTGCATCCCAAAGGGAGGCCAAGCCTCTTTCGTAGAGCATAGACTTGATAGAAGCAATCCAAGAGATCATTTCACAGCCCCGAGTTTGGCTTGATTCGCTTTTATCGTTGTTTTATGTAGAACCGTGGGAGCTTCTCCCGTCTTTTTTGGCGGAGTCTGACTGCGTCACCTGTTGCCATACATGTAGGTATTTATATTTCAAAATGGAAGGTGCACCAGAAATAAATTCAATATGGCAAATTTCAGTCCATCATCTTCTTTTAATTTTCAAAATTGTTGCACATAAATTAAAATCTAGCAAAGGAAACGATGGTCCTGATCCAATAGTTAGTGATCAAAAGGGTAATTAAAAAACGTTACTGATACTCTCTAGTAAGAGCCGCTTATGAGTCAACTCACAATAACAAGTAACCAATACATGAACAAAATACAAAGTGCACCAACCCAGTCATCTTCAGAGCAATTTCTTCCAAAATGGGCATGTATTTTATTTTACATATATATTAACAACATAGTAAAAAACATAACATGTTTAAGAGGAGTCAAGGAAAAATGAAGAGAGGGTTGCTCCAGAGGGAACGTGAAGGAGTATGGTGCTCAAGTGAAAGGAGGTATAGAACAGGGAGGACTTCCCAAAAGAATAAAGGGCATACATTTACATAATTCAACACAAGCCTGGTAATCGATAACCAGTCACCAGGAACCTGGCCTGATACAATACTCCATGTATTCTAATTTTACATATAATTTACAAAAGTTAGAGAAATAAATTTCTTTTAACAATGGGCACAGGGGACGGAGGCCCAGGTTCCCAAAACGGGTGGGGGTTTGATGTCGACATTTCGACCTGACTTGAGGGCAGAAAAGGGAAATGTACACCTCAGCCATGCGGGTCTTCCTCAGGACAGGGAGCCAGAAAGGGAAGGGGCACATTATTCCAAAACGTCTCGGCACATATGATATGATTGTATATTAATAATAAAGGCCCATATTACTCACCTCACAATGTCATGGGTGACGCCCAGTTATTGAACCTATATTAACTTAACCCTCCAAAGGGATCTAATTCCTCCTATATATAGAAAAAACACTCACCCGCCTTATGAGTGCAGCATGGTGCCCAAGAGATGGGAGAAGGAACCGTGAAAACAAGGCTACAATGTCATAATTACATCTATGAAAAAATTACTGTTGCAGAGATTCTGCTCATGCACAGAACTATGCGCAGGAAACCAGGACCTCAGTGAATTGTGGTGTACCAAAAAACTCCCCTCAGCACCCAGAACCCCTATCCGACTAGCATCAGTGTCTCAATCGTTCTCCGTATCATCTCGAAGCTACCAATGATTAGCAACTCAGAACAAGTGACTTACAGTACTCTCAGGAATGGTGGGAATCAGAAACACCTTTTAGTTATTATTCTCATATTAGTCCACAACAAGAGTAATCAGAGACACGGTACGTGCTCTAAGGTGCAGTACTTTGGCTAACATAAGCAAACAAATGATTAAAAACGTCACCACGTCCCAAGTCAGGGTTTGTTCAAAGAATTTGTTGTTGTCAGATCCAATTACATGAGTTCACTTCAGGACGTTTTGTTGTATCATTATGCCATCATCATACCCATTTGATGCTTTTGTTAGTACAGTTTTTTCTAAATAATCTTGATAACACACAGAATTTTTTAGAGCCCTATGGGTCTTGAAGTAGTGCGCTTTGCCAAAGATGTGCATGTTGTTGCACACCAGGCTTTGTAATTTATGTATTTGGAGATGGGCAGGTCCGTACACAAAGCAACACACACTGATTACACTGATAAATTGTAGGTTTCATTATTTCACATTGAACATGTAACTGGAGTGCTGGTATGAATTTTCTTCTAGTGAGGTGGTCCAGTAGCACCAGAAGTCAGATTGGAGCTGCCAGCTGTGGCCGCTGCAGGTAATGGCGGTGGGGCAGTGGGGCCAGGTGAAGGGGAATTTCGAGAGCCAACCACGAGGGAAAATTAAATAAATAAATAATTTCCCCTCGTGGTCGTCTCTCGAAATCCCAACTCACCTGGCCCACCGCTCCTACCTGCAGTGGCTGCAGCTGGGAGCAGCGTCAGTCTAGGCCATCCAAATCCTATAGGGCTTCAAAGGAATTTGGGGATGCCAGTTGCATCTTGAAGCCAGGGCGCATCTCTGCTAGAGGAGGAAAGGGCAAAAGGCCTGCAAGGGTACCCTAAGGGGAGTGCCTTAATTCGGAGAGGGAATGCCAACTGACGTAATCACCATAGAAGCAATTCAACAATTGTGGGGGTCTTAAAATTCACCAATACACAGATAAACAGACACTGTTTTGTTTTTTAGAGCCTCAAAATGTTCACTTGTATTAGGAGACAGTTCAAGAACATCATTAAGAACAATCAGGTAGGTCATACACTCTGGGGGAGTTGAGGGTAATTTCTGGGAAAGTTGCCTTGGAGAACAGTTGGATTTGGCCTTCCTCTTCCTTGCAGCTGCTGCACCCTGCTATTAACTCTGCCTTGCCCCCCGAGTTGCCCACTAGACTCTGGCTGCTCTAATGTCAAGCAAGCATGACAATTGTGGTGAAGAGGATAAATTGGAGCCAGCCAGTAACTGCTGCACATGTGGGTGCGGAGTCTCAACAGTTGATAGGGATCTATTCTCTGCATCTCAAAGTATCGGCAACTTTAAAGCCTCCAATTTTGCATCCATGGTATCAAGACGGGCCACTAAGGGAGCAAGTTCCATTTTTCATCATGAATCTTTCCAAGCAGTTTTCTACAAGCTTAGTCCTAAACTCCGGAAGGAGTACCTTGGAGCCCTCGTTGATCATGCAAGTCAATGGAAGAGAGACTGGATCTCTAAACTGGGGAGATTCATCTACTATCTTGCTTGGTTGGATATAGTGTGTGGAGTCCGAAGCCTTTCCATTCTCACCAATTTGTTTTGCTCGAGTTACCCTCTTAAGCCTTAATATGGTGAGTAAGGAAGCAGGTTGTCCAGGGCAACGCTTTCACCAGCTTCATTAGTGTCTCTTAAAAGGATCTGGAGAAATTTGTGCATAGAGACCCAGGGCGGGAAGATGGCTATATCTGGGGCTAGAAGGGTCTCAGAGCTGAAATGGGGGACGAGGGAGAAGAACCTAAGTTTAATATTAGCCGCCTCTCTGAGAGGGTGATCTCTGTACTCACAATCCCAATTGCTCTTTCTAGCATACAATCAATGGAGGTGAGTTTTGCGTTAGGGGTATACTAGGGGAGCCTCCCGGTACTGTGTTTTCCCCAACTCTACAGCTGAGTCTTACGGCTCACCAGAAGTATTGCTTGACCCTTCTTAGATGCAGATTAGATGTATAACAAAGTTGAGTACCTCTTGATAACGGAGCCAAGGGGAATGCCCAGCCGGCCTCTGCCAGTCTATGACGTGTTAAGACAGGCCCGTCTTGGCCCAGTCTTCGCCCGGGTGCCCGCTGAAGTGCGTCTAATGCTGTGGCCTAGTGCCGGTGCTTAAGAGCATGTGTGCCTTGGTCCCCTCATTCCTGGGCTCAATGGACCTTCGGGATGTATTCTCACCCCTGTTAGACTGAATACAAGGTGGAGGCAGTTGTGGCCTGAGACAGCCTTGAAAAAACACTCTTGCCCTGAGGGCTGGTACTGGCGCTTAAGAGCGTGTGTGCCTTGGTCCCACCCTTCCTGGGCTCAATGGATGCTGGGGTAGGCAGTCCCACCCTAGCTAGACTGGATACAAGGTGGCTGCAGTTGCGGGCTGATGAGCGCCTTGAAGAAACATTCCCACCTGTGGGCTGGTGCTGGTGCTTAAGAGTGCATATGCCATGGTCCCGGCCTTCCTGGGCTCAATGGATGCTGGGGGGTTAAGTCCCACCCCAGCTAGACTGGATATGAGGTGGCAGCAGTTACGGGCTGAGAAGCGCCTTGAAGAAACACTCCTCTCTTTTCGTAGCCACCACCCTACCATAGGCAAACCCTGACAACCTCCACAAACAAAAATATGTCGGCCTCCAATTTTCGCTCTCACATTCTCCTACTCTCTCTCTGTTTCTCTGCCTTTGAGTTTAGGCACTCAATCATAGCTGCCAAATGTCCAAGGTCCATGCATGATGTGCTGCTCTAGTTCATGTCATTTTTTCCTTTGAAGTCCTGTTTTATAATGGAATAGACAAGACCACAAGTCCCAGAATTCAAAGAAAAATCCTGGACCGAGGTAGCACATCAAGCAGAGTCTGACACTGTTTAATGGTTATGCAGCACCATTAGCCCCATTGATTAAATCTTAGGGGCTAGAATTAATGATTTATGCAGATGAAATGAATATCATTCGTAATATAAGTGGAGATTCTCAAATAACAAAGTTGGAATTTACCAGTTGCATGAAGGAGTTAGCAGTATTGATGACCCACAACTCTCTAAACTTAAACTCTAACCAAATAGTGATTGCAGGCAGTGCTTGGTGGTTCTCAACCCCTTGTGAAATGCATTGAAATCTTGGATTTCAATGGATTTGTTTGAAAAATTGGACTTTAAAACACAAATTGCTGTATTAACCTGTACCTGCTTTTGTCACCTGAAAGTGTTGCCAGAAAAGATTAGATTTGCAGTAATTAGAGCAGCAGTGGGCCCTCACTTAGATTATTTTAAAGCCTTTTACTCAGGGCTACTAATGGAAATGTACACAGTCGCCACCTAATCTAGAATATGGACGTGAGGCCTATGTTGACGCTGCCTCAAAATGTGTCTGTAACCCACCAGCTGATCCAGCGGCATTGGCTGCCCATCAGTAAGAAAATCATTTTCAAGACATTATGTATACGTCATAAAATAATTCACAGTACTGTGTCAGTATTTTTCAATGGTTCTGTCTCCAGACATGTTCCAGGGAGAGATCTTAAATCTTCATGGGAATGACTATTGTCCCCTCACAGAATCAGGAAAACGAGATTGGGCGGACCGTCATTTTCCTTGTGCGCTGCCCATTGGTGGAATGGACTCCCTCATGGCCTTGGATATATCAGTATCATAGGCTCTCCAGGAAAAAGCTTAAGACACACACATACTTTGACTCTGATTAACCCACCATTGGATTCTCCGTCTAGGCCTAGGACCTCTTGCAAGCTTTAAAAGCAAATAATGTAAGATAACATGAGCTAACATAAGATAACATAATACAAGATAAGATAACGTAAGATAACACAATATAAGATAAGATAACAAAACATAAAATAAACTCACCTCCTCACATGAATTCTCACGGTGAAAATATTCTACCTCCAGAATTGTTCAGAGGGGAAAAGCAACATCAAAACCCTTGCTGATTACAGTAATCTGTGAGACTCCATGTAATACCGCTCTACATGATTTGACGCAGTGCTATAGCTATAACAACCCACCTTTAAATGGCAAATGGTTGTAACATTTACTCTTCCCAATAAATACTGCAAGGCACCTCCCTTTTATTGTAACTTTTCACTAATAAACAGTTCAGACCTGTGACCTTTATCATTGTCTTATCACTATAACCTACTCAGTTCTGCTGTATTGAACATAAGTCTTCCAACAAAGAAAAAAGTGCAAGGTAAGCACTCTATTTCAGGGGAAGCTTACAAATTCTGTCCAATCAAATGCTCTATTCAAGAGCAAAGCCGCCTTTCCCAATAGTGCATCTGAAAGCTCTTTTCTTTGATCACATAAGATCTGGCCACCACTGTGCTGTCAAGGAGACCTTAATTAGCCACCGAATTTGAAATCACTTTCAAGTAGTTTTGGAAAGCAGCCATTGGTCCAGTATTTTATTTTTAACAAAGCTGCTTGATTTAGATACAGATAACAGGAGAGCGAGAGCTGGTGGCAGGATGTTCTCCTATAACGCCGCTAAATCGTGGAACCTCCTCCCCCTTCAAATCAGGTCTAACCCTAATCTGCTCTCCTTTCGTAAGCAATTAAAGCTTTTTCTTTTTAATGTTCACAACTAACCGCCCGCTGATCGCCTCTGACAACTGACTACACTCTTCAGGTAGCGCTTGGACGCCTCAGGGCAGCAATTCGCGCTTTATAAATCTACGTTTCATTTCATAACAGTCTGTAACGGCCCATTAAAAATAACATCTTTCGATAATTAAAAACAATATATATATATTCGTTAATCGGGAATAAGGCACCTAATGCTGCTTTCAATAGTTATCCTCAAACTGATACATGGGGTCTAGAATTTTAGAGATGGTAACACATCACTTGCAAGGCATTCAGCAGGGTTGAATGTTCTTTAATGCTTTCACCATGTTTAGCGCCAGGCGCCGCTTACTGTATCTCCAGCGCTATGCAAAATCATGAGCATGATATATAAGATAGGAAATTATTATATGGGCTGGGCATTTTTCAGTATCTCTAAATAAACAAGATGCACTCCATCAGGCAAGATCAATTTTGACCAATTCATATTCGATAATTTTTGGGACTATGTGAGATATGAGACATGGGTGTCAGTTTCTCTTCTTTGTTTCCTGACCCACAGATCAACATGACCTTTGTTGAGGACCACCGCAGTCATATTAATTCTTGTATTTGTTTTCTGTAGGAAATAGTATTCATTTATTGTAAAATGCGATATAGTAATCTGTGGTTAAATTCAGTCTTCCTCCTATGGATTTAATATTTTCCCTCGGCCTGAGGAGTGATTTGCAGACTGGGAGCTGCTGTAAGGGAGCTCACAAATTTCACTGGCTATCAAATAAGCAGAAATAAATCTCAGTTATGTTTAAAATCTGCTCCTCTGCTCAGATTAATAACACCAAAGTAAATGGATTGTAATGATTCAGCCAGTGTTATCTACAGGTAATTACTCTGGCACTGATGGGCTGTTCAAAAGCTTTATTGAGAACCAGTACATAGACAGAGAAGATATTGAGGGAACACCCAAGATCAGACAAGATTGTTTTTCCTTTCGTTTTCCTGTCTCTGTGTGTTGTCTACTTTGGCTTGTTTTGTTTTGAACATTAAGATGCTGCTAAAGTGCTCAAGTTTCTCTCTTACAGCCCCCCCATTCCTCCAATCTGCTCCTATGTGTGTTTATCCTGGCTTCATGGTGACCCCAGGCCATTCTGTATAATCAGAGGCCTAACAGAAGCTTGCTAGGGATGGACAGAGCCAGGCTGGTGAAATACTTCAAGTACACAGAGTTGAACAGCGCCACACACATGGACATTCCTTCGCTTATTTTTAATGTAATGAAGTTTCTTATTCTGACATTAACACTAGTGTTTGTAGCTCCTCTAACTGGGTGCGCTGTGTTTAGGTGCTAGAAACAAATTACAGCCTGCTTCATATTTCTTCCTGTTCACGTTTTTTTTCTAAGACACCAATCAGCTTCTAACCAACATCTTACATTACATTACATTTCACTTTCACTTAGATTTCTTCTACAGGACAGCTTTGATATTTGATGTTAAAACAGTTTAATCTTTGCATTGTATATTGTGCAAGGTTTAAAAGTCATAATGCCACATTTCTTCATGTTTGTATAATGCCTATTATTTATTGCCACGTTTTTACACTTTTTTCCAACCTCTTCCCAGGAAGTGAGAGAAAGAGAGGAAGAAAGAGTGAATGTGTGAGAGTGAACACAGCAGACTGAGCTTCTGAGCAAGAGAAAGATTTTGGAGACAAAGAGAAACTTGGGGCCATATTAACAAGCCAGGCGATAAAATTATCGCCGCTTTAGCAGCAGAAAACTGCCGCTAGAGCGGCGCTAATGGGCTTGATAATATGCTCTATGGAATTCCAATTGAAGCCCATGTTAGATGCCCTTCACATTTAACATGGGCTTCAATTGGAATTCCATAGAGCATATTATCAAGCCCATTATCGCCGTTTTAGCGGCAGTTTTCTCGCCTGGCTTGTTAATATGCCCCATAGAGCAATAACATGTTTGGAATTGTTAGTGACTGAGAAATAGTGACCGGGTTAGCATGTGAATAAGTGTTCTAGAGTGAGCATAAGCAAGAGAAAGACAGGGCGAGAGACAAACAGAGTTGCGTGGTTGGAAAGATATATATGCACTGGGAACTGTAGAAGGAAGGAAACTGATAATGAAGGGGCATATCAACAAGCCCCGGCGTTAAAATTATCGCTGCTTCAGCGTCCGTTTTCGGGCGAAAAGCGGCGTTAATTTTAACGCCCTATCAGCATGGACACGCTAACGCGTGAATCCATGCCTTAACGCCCATATCCTTTGTGCCTTGCCTCGCATTGCTAATGAGATGCGAGGTAGGCGTTCCTGTCTGGAATCCAGCGAAAATAATCGCTAACACGGCTTCCCCCTATTAACAA
The DNA here is from genome assembly GCF_964204655.1 of Triturus cristatus. NCBI lineage: Eukaryota > Metazoa > Chordata > Amphibia > Caudata > Salamandridae > Triturus > Triturus cristatus. Next base: position 1,092,376,908 of record NC_140594.1, read on the forward strand.
TGAAATCACGAAGCCGTCTAGCGACATAAACAGTAGCGCTAACCGGGTATATCGCCGGTTTCTTACACCTGCTATTTTTCCTACTTAGGCATATATATCATGGGAGGTGGATTGTTAAACTAAGTCCACATCTCCATATCTACAATGTTTCCCCTAACACGGTTTTTTATCGCTGGAATTCCTGCGATATAGCCGCTTACCGCCGCTATTGCCGGGATTTCTATCGCCTCAGCGATGCACGTTGGTAATAGTGCGCTAACCGGGCGATAGAATCCGTCGATAGACGGCGTTAGGAATGTGCACATTAAAGGCGGCCAGCAATAATTATCGCTGCCGCTTGATGATATGCCCCAAAGTGAGAGACAAAAGGAGAGAGAAGTTGGAAGGCATAACAAGAAGACTGAGAAAGACGGGGCGAGGGGGGGAGTGAAGGAAACAGAGAAGACACACCTCCCGTGACCCGTTATGTGATGGGGAACATTCTGGACAGGAATTGATGCTTATGTCCTCTATTCCATGACCAAAGGTATCTCAGCATGGGGCCTGTGGAACGTAGGGTCCATATTTCAGGTTGCCTGTCTCTACCCTCAATCATGGGAGGCAGGTCTTCTGAGGCGTACTTACCTTCAGGGCAGATGTGTTGATCGTGGTGGAGCAGGGTTACAAATGATCTGTGAGCACATTAACCCTTCTGAATGAAGTAGCAGCACAGAAATGAACCATCATGTGGCCTAGCAATTCTGATGCAGAGATAGTTCTGTCACAGGAATTTTGATGGGGAATGCCCGGAACAACGTGGCCAGAGCCAAGCGTTCCGGAAGACGACAAGCGTAGCCAATCTTGCCTGACCAACGCATATGCCTTAACCGCGCAAATGCATGGTTAAGGCAGATAACGCTCTAGTGTTCAGGATGGGGGGGGGAAGCTTTGAAACAGGAAGCTCCGGACGTGAAACAAGTAAGCGGGCTGAGGCCTGGTTTGGGGGGTATTTTTTCGGGGTGGGGGGTCGCTTTCTGGGATCAGGGAGGGGGGTCGGGTTACTATTAAAAAGGGGGAAAGTTTTTAGGTCTCAGGGTAGGGGTTGAGGTCCGAGTAGTTTTAAGGGCTGGGCTTGGGACGATTTAGGAGTTGGGCGCTTTTAATGGTTAGGGCCGGAGGGGTCAGGGAAAGGGGGCATGTTTTTAGTGCTCAGGGCGGGTGAAGGGGGTTGGGATAGTGTTAAGGTCTGGGTTTTGTGGGAGTTTTTAGGAGTGGGGGGGGCAGTTTTAGGGCTTAGAGCTTGGGGTTGGGGGGTGGTTATTTTTAATTGGTGGCAGGGTTTAGGCCTAAGGGCAGTGGAAGGGGTTGGGGTAGTTTTGAAAAGGGTAGATTTTTAGGGCTCAGGGCAGGGGGAGGGGGTCGGGGTACTTTTAGGGACAGTATGGGGGTTAGGGTAGTATATTGTGAGGGGCATGGCTTTAGGCCTCATGGCAGGGGGAGGGGAAGGGGTAGTTTTAAGGCCAGGGCAGGTTTAGCCCTCAGGGCAGGGGGGACATTTTTAGGACTTAGGGTGGGTGGGTCAGAGTAGTGGTAAACCTTAACCAGGCATATCCCCTTACCATTCATGCCTTTACAGTGAAAATGCATGGTAAAGGCATGCGTGGTAAAGGAATGTGTGGTTAAGATGCATTTGTGGTTTGGGCTACATGGTAGCTGCATGCATGGTTTACCCATGCGTGTCTCTGTCATACATCCAATTTTGATGGACGTTTTCTGGAGTTTCTCCATGTGATGGGCCCCATATTTCCGGTTTCATAAAGTGTAAGTGCACAGTGGAGTATTGGATGATGTTATGAGTTCCCATTCAGAATTCCCTCCAAAATGTGGCTTTTTACAAATAAAGTGGACAAATGTGTTTTCAAACATACAAGGCAGCATCAATTAATTGTAAATTTACCAAGCAACATGTCATCCATATCACCCTATAGAAGTACAAGGTTACGTACAGTTGCGCACAGTGCGAAGCAAAGGTGCACACAAAAATATCCTTTCTGCACACAGACAAACATTATTAGAAGGAACATTGCATGTGAGTAAATTAAACATCTGAGTAATTTTTCTAGTTAAGGCCAGTCATCACTTATGACTGTAAACTTACAATCACCGGCCCCCAATTCAGGGGGGGAGCCTAATTTACAAATGCAAAGTTACTACTACTAGTTACTAGGACAGAGAACTTCCTATGGTAAAGTATAAGGAAATGTTTTTAAAAGTTTTTAGAAAATTAGAAATAAATATATTTATGTTAAAAATGTATGTTAATTCATTGTATATATCTATGTTAAATGTAGATTCATTTAAACAATTCACAGCATTAACTTAATTTTAAATTAAAATGGAATTATTTTAAATATATTACACAAGATAGATTTTTCTAAATTTTGAACTTAAAAGCCCTCCTAAATTAAAAAAATACATATTTCTATTATGTATTAAAAATGATTAAAAGTGATGTATATTGTTAGTTTAGAATAATTTGTTATTTTACAAAACATAATGTATCATTTATTTTTAAATTGAAAAGAACCACTAAAATATTTGAACGTAAAATATAAATATGTTTTATGTACAAATCATTTTTAGCAATAAAATCCATTTATATTTATATCTATAAATAATTTAAATAACTTACTTTAATTTAACATTATTTCCTAAGGGGTGTCACTTCATTTCCCTGTCTCCAGTATTTTCTACGGAACAGTGTGATGCTGGACTTACTTCAGGTCTGAGATGGAGAACATTTATGATTATTTTGGGTCTTTTATGGCTGTAGTAACTATAAAAGTACAGTTTGTGAATAGCAATTTCCTTTTACTTTTTTTGGGTGGGTACTTGTTCTTCCCTAATCCCCTCCCTAACCCCCGTAATCCCTCCTTATTCCCGTCTCCTACCCCTATTCTTTAGTAGTTAAGTATTCCCCACTTTCCAGCCACTCCCCTTTACCACTGCCACATTTAGTACTAAAAGGTATACTTACATGTACTGAGATCTCTGCAATCAGAGCAAATAAAAGATAGCCGAGGTAGAGACCGCTGCACGTAGGTATGTGAATAGTGTTTTGTAGTTCTAGTAAACATGCTACAAAAAAGGTATGTGAATAGGGTCCTAAGAATGAATCCCGACCTGCTAGACCTCATTCCTTTTGAGAAGGAATGCAGACAACCCCAGACATGATTCCGCCTTGTTGGGCCTCATCAGTGAAGGTCAGCTGCAGTCCATATGGTGCAGTGAGTTTGGAACACACATTTGGGCATCCCCACACCCCTTAAGGTCACTTACATAGCACAAAAGTCATGGATGGAAATGCTTGAATTATTCGTAGCTTCTGCTAATTATTATGGGTACATTCTATTCCTTTGCCTTTTGAGAACTAGTAAACAGACAAACACTTAAACTGAACAAAAGCCCTCACAGTATGATGCAAACACAGGTGTATTGTAGCGGTATTGGATGGTTGAAATTGCTGTCATATTTTGCACACTGTGCATTTATCCCTATATGTCAAGGACCAGGCATGTGAACATCTGTGCTGTGCCTGTGCAGCCATTTGGTATACTTCATGGCAATAGTTGCTGGTATCTCTGTGCATTTATCTTACCCTTATGATTGGATGCCACCTTTTCTGGTGTGTCCAGCTCTGAGGCGTAGGAGTTACACCACACAGGAAAAATAAAATGATATTAACACCATGTTATTTTCATTGTATTTTTCACTTTTTTTTTCTTATTTATATAGCGCGAACTCGACCCGAAGGTATTGTAGCACTTTACATGAGCACCGTATTTACATTACACATTCAGGCATGGGGAGATTAAGTGATTTGCCCAGAATCACAGGATGTGGACGCGACCTCGAGGCTCGAACCCTGGTTTTCTGCACCAAAGTCGGCAGTTTAAGCCGACGGACCACATCCTCTCCCCTGGTTCTGTAGGTGTGGTGCGGGTCTGGGCTGCCCACAGAGCAGAGGGAGGAGTGGTGGGCATGTGTGCATGGTGGTTTGACCAGCTGTCTTGGGCCAGCCAAACAGGTGTTTTTTTCCACGCGGCTGTATTGCACAGCCTGGTTGGAGAACATGCACAGCCTTCAACTCCGTGTTTGAGCACCGAACCACAGTGCTCAGACCTATCATGACGCTGCTTTCGTGCTGGTGACAGCAGTGTCTTGATTGGATAGGGGAGTCTGGGAGCCTGTGTGCTTTCTGTTTCCTGTGTCAACCGAAGAGGGTAGAGGCCGGCAGGTAAGTGATTTTCTTTCTTTTTTTTTACGCCCCTCCCCTCCCCTTGCCACCACTACTGCTCCGAAGCAGCCGCTATTGGGTGTGTCCGGAAAATGTGATGCCTACTTCCTATTTATGGGACTCTAGCCACACCGACTTAAAGGACAGCCTACCACTCCAAAGTCACACATCCATTGAGCCTAAGGAGAGACTCAATGGCTGGTATCCAGTAAACATGAAGGAGCAGTTTATGAGCAAGTGAAAGTTTCCCCATGACTTCCATGCCAGCGAGAGGCAATGCCTTCACAGGAGGGGAGTCTTGATCATGCGATGGGGCAGAGTAGTAAGACTGAAAGTCCTCTTATATATCAGAATGTATAGAAGCGTAAAGGACCAGCCGGTGAGAGTTGACTTCTAAGACAGGACATTGCTTGTGTCCTTTAGGTTGTCGTTGCGCCTCCTGGCATTTGGGCAGGATGCAACCAGACGTACTCTGGGTTGACCAGGCTTAACCCAGTGATGCCTGGTGCTTCATTGTAGCTCATTTTGTTTCTGGTCAACAGAGAAGTGGAAGCAGACAATGGTGGTTCAGTTACTCAAGGGCGTGGCAAGTCAATAAATTGCTGAATGTGGATTTTAGACCCTTACTCTGTGTGAGGTTATGTTTCTATGAATTTGCTTACACTGACTTGATCACTTCTGTTGCTCTTGTTACTGTTTCATAATTTTGTCCACCTGTGAAAAGCTTTTTCAGATGTGCAATTTTGGATGGCAAATAATTGTGTGAATGCAATCATTTTTGGATTGCATATAGTTGACGCCTATGAAAAAACATGTTGCACTTGAAACGATAAAGACATATAGAACAGAAGGGGATTTCTGATGTTCTGTTTATTCTGCTCCCTACTCAGTGACCCGCAACAAATCTTCTCTCCTCACAGTTTCTGCGGTCCTTTGTGTGTGTGACGTCAATGATAAACCTTGTAGGAAAGCATGTATTGTGAGTCAAGTTTTGACTGTGTTCCTTATGTTTTTTATCAAAAAAGAGTGGATCACTTGAACCTGTTATCCAGGGTTTAGTGGTTATTCGACCGTTACTTAAAAAACCCTCATTCACGTTATTTAGATGGTTTGTGTGGCGGTATATCTTGGTTCTCCGCCTCGATAACGTGACAGCATCATCATCGGGTTTAGTATTGTGCTACCTCCACCCGGAGGAAAACCACTGGATATTTCAGTAGTGATCAGAGATAAAAATTGGACAAAGTGCTCGTGTGTCGTGAATCAATGTGAGATAAAAAGGATATTTCCTCATGCTACCTGGACTATAATCTTTAATGTTGTCTGGTGCGTGGAAAAAGAATAAAAATGGGGGGAAGTTGTACAGAGAGGGCAGTTAATGTGTCCGCTGTACAATCAGTCCAATGGGTGGGTCGACATGTTTCAGCTCTTTTATGTGCCCCGTAGGGTCAGGTGAGCTTTCATCAGGACTAAGGGGTGTAGTATTAGTGAGGGGTAATACCCACTCCAAAAGTGAGGAGTTCGGAATTTTATTCACTGAGCTCCTGGTGAGAGGTTATTACCTGTGATGGAGAGAGGGGTGAATAACATACTGTCTGTTTGTGAACAAGAAAATTCTTTTTAAAAGATTTTTATCCAAAATACAAGAAGAAGAAGAAGCAACATGGCAATTCTTTATATACAGTAAAAAAGGGGGGGCAAGTGGTGTTCGAACCAGCCGCTGGCTACATAGCAAATATAAATGGCAAATCTTTGCTAAGATACCTGTATATGTGTCAGATAATCTGATTGGGCTGAGCACATTTCAGAGGGATTGCTCTTGATAGTAAAAATTGCGTTTTTATACATAATGTTATGTATAGGAAATGAATTGTGTTGAATGTTTTGTCCTAAACATGGAATTGAACTTCCCATGTAGTCCTTGTGGTGAGGATCACTGTGAAACTCGTAAAGAGTGTATCATTTACTGATAAAATTGGACCGTTTCTCAGCAAGGTGCTATGTTAATTAGGTCTGATTTGAATGAGGTAATGGTGGCTATGATATGTGCTGGGTTCAGATGCTAATCTCTGAAAGGTCTAGAGCCCATATTTGTTGTGCATATAATAAACGGCAATTTGAAGCAGTCATTTGTAAATGGCGGCACAGTTGAGCTTAATCATTGTTGCGAGCACATAGAGCGGCATATGATATGTTAAAAAAAGTGGGGGACAAACACTCGTTACTTACGAAGCACTTGTGCCTTAGGAATCCGTCGCAGGGTTTCTAAGACCTAAACAGAACCTTTGTTTCTTCTATAGCACGTACTTATTTGTGGTAAGCAGTATATAAGCCGCAGCGTCGTTAATAGGCAATAAATAGCAAGCGTGTAACAGCACACAAAGCGGCGTGTAACATTCACACGTTAAAAAACAGTCATTGCCTGGACAGTATTCGTACCTTAAAAAGCTCCGTTTGGGGCTTCCGAGGAAGAGTGGCAGCGTGGTCGGGCTTCAAGGGAGGGGTTGGGATGTGGGAGGAAAGGGGGACAATGCAAAGGAAACATTGAAAAGATTTAGAGATCAAACAAATGAAATCTCAAGGTAACGTTACGTTTCTCCGTCTCGTGTTGTCTCCATACCGGGATTTCTGCTCTGCACGACTTGTGCTGACGCTGTCTTCCTGCTTGGTGGAGACGGGCTGGTCTGGAGAGTTTTTTTATGCAGTACAGGGTGAAGAAAGACTATTGGTTAAGGCGACAATGTTCTGGGTTGACCAGGCTTAACCCAGTGATGCCTGGTGCTTCATTGTAGCTCATTTCGTTTCTGGTCAACAGAGAAGTGGGAGCAGACAATGGTGGTTCAGTTACTCAAGGGCGTGGCAAGTCAATAAATTGCTGAATGTGGATTTTAGACCCTTACTCTGTGTGAGGTTATGTTTCTATGAATTTGCTTACACTTCTGTTGCTCTTGTTACTGTTTCATAATTTTGTCCACCTGTGAAAAGCTTTTTCAGATGTGCAATTTTGGATGGCAAATAATTGTGTGAATGCAATCATTTTTGGATTGCATATAGTTGACGCCTATGAAAAAACATTTTGCACTTGAAACGATAAAGACATATAGAACAGAAGGGGATTTCTGATGTTCTGTTTATCCTGCTCCCTGCTCAGTGACCCGCAACAAGTCTTCTCTCCTCACTGTTTCTGTGGTCCTTTGTGTGTCTGACATCAATGATAAACCTTGTAGGAAAGCATGTATTGTGAGTCAAGTTTTGACTGTGTTCCTTATGTACCATCTTGCAGGACTTCTGCTGGAAGATCCAATGTGTGCCTGCAGGAGAAAATTTACTACTGAGCTTTGTTTAGATTGCTTCATATTATATGTTGCATATCCGGACTGTAGTTGCTGAGGAAGAGAGCAGAAGACTTCCTTACCTTAAGAAATGAGAAAGTGTTATATATTTTAAAACTATGACAATATTTTTGCTGATTTGTCTAACGTGAACTAACCGTGATCATGCCATGCTGAGATGGCAGTTTTGCTAATTCACATGAGTATATTGTGTATAAAACCCCCTGGTTTTGAGGGATCGGTGGCGACTTCTCGTTGTCCTCCCGAGACTCTGTCTGATTTAATTGAGTTAATTTCCTTAACATACAATGTTATTAAGACTCTTTTTGGGTCAAATACTTTATTTCTGGAGAGATCTAATTGCTTAATACGATTATTGCTATTCTGATTTCTTTATTCTGTACCTGAGTCTTCATGACATTTAATGCATGTTTCTGTAATATCTTTATTGAGATTTCCTGTATTAAATCCCTAAAACTCCTTCTTCCAATCTAGAACATTTGACTATGATTATTTCTATCCTGTTAATTTGATGATCATAAGGAAAGAGGCTGGTGCTTCTAGCCACTAGATCAACAGAGCAGTGGAGCCGAACTGCTGAGGTAAAGGTTGTCAAATGCAAAAACAACAGTTGATGGACAGAATGCAGAACAATGTCATACATTCACCCCAGTACAGAGATCTGGGCCTAAATCCATCGTTTTATTGCTCACCATGCCATTCCAGTTTGAACCTAGCCATATGCAAATCAGTCTTGACCCTGTGCCTCATGGGAACAGTCCAGCCCGAACTGCCAAGCCAGGTCCTCCCTGGACTGGAAACAAGCATCCTAGGACCGGTTTCGGGGTTTCACCCCTCTTCAGCCAGGATAGCTTGATTCTAGTGGCAAGGAGAGCACGGGACCCACGTCTGAGCATACCCGTCCCACTCGGGGTGACAAATGCAAAAACAACAGTTGATGGACAGAATGCAGAACAATGTCATACATTCACCCCAGTACAGAGATCTGGGCCTAAATCCATCGTTTTATTGCTCACCATGCCATTCCAGTTTGAAGCCAGCCATATGCAAATCAGTCTTGACCCTGTGCCTCATGGGAACAGTCCAGCCCGAACTGCCAAGCCAGGTCCTCCCTGGGCTGGAAACAAGCATCCTAGGACCGGTTTCGGGGTTTTACCCCTCTTCAGCCAGGATAGCTTGATTCCAGTGGCAAGGAGAGCACGGGACCCACATCTGGGCATACCCGTCCCACTCGGGGTAAAGGTTGGGGCATGTAAAATATTGGGGTTCATTTGATTATTGGGGTTCTATGCCCACACACCCACAGAATTGATCCCTCCCAGCCACTGAGCAAACTTGCATGATCCACTCAGGCCATAGTGAGACGTCCTGACTGAGAGGTGAAAACACAGTTGGTTAAAATCATTTATTTACAGTGAAGGATTCATGAGGTCATGAACCAAAACCACCATCTAACACAGGAAAAGAAACAAATAGGGCGAAGATAACACATATAAGAAGTACTACAGTGGTTGCGCCCAAAAAAGCCCACAATCCACCTCAACACCATGTGGTCACCAGACGTGGGTCCAACAAATAAATGCAGAAGTGTTAATTAGAAAGGGCCAAAATTATACGCATGATATATGTGGGAGGGGGAATTAAATGGAAGTAAGGTGGAGGGGATGGAGTGGTGTTGCATATTAGCACTTAGTCAAAGTTTTCCACACACCCAAAACTGGACAACAGGCCCCAGATGGGGTGTCTACGGCCTCAGTCTCCTGTAGTGAACTGAGCTGTGTGTCCTCTTAGAAGAAGATTTATGCCCATTTTCAAAACAAGAGAGCAGAGAATGGCAGGGCCAGTAGAAGCAGGCACAACTTCAGAAGATAAGTTGTTGATGTGGGTCCCAGGTAATACTTTGGTTACCAAACACCCACATTTGCCCCAAACTGTGGACGAAATGATACAAGATCAAGGTGATAAAAGTGTACCTAAACCAGGGGGTTGGAGGGGTGGATCATAGAACTATCAGAGGATCAGGAGAGGAGACCCCAAATCACTACTGCCACAAGTCAGCATATCACCCCTGAAAACATTTCCAAGAAGGTAAACAATGAAACGATTTAGTGGTGGTTCAGTAGAATGATATAATATCACAGGAGGATCGATGGGCAGGACTGTACCCAGCATGGCGGCATAGGGGTATTGCTTGGCATATATTTACCAGATACAACATCATTAATCAACATCTGTGTTGCCCTCTGGTATTCAACTCTGTTCAGGTTACTGCCTCGAAGCTACATCAAATAGGCATTTTTTCACCCCAAGGAATTTTAGGGTCAGTGTTTCATTTTTGGACTAGATGGCTGTACGGTAAACTCCATCACAACTCTGATGTAGGCCACTTTTGTTGTGATAACATTATGTCTACCAGGATCTGCATAATAAACAGTAGCTTTGTAATCTTTCATTGCATGGTCCCACTGGTTGTCAGGACCCTTTGCTATGGGGAAAAGGCAACAACGTTAGGATAAAACATGGTATCCCTTTTTATGATGTGCATGGGGAGTAGAAGCGAACTTCAGGTAGGTGTTAGACTGTGAATCCTACGTTTTGTAATGTGTTTCCTGGATTACAGATGTATGTCATTGTGGTGATCTTTTCTTAAGTAGTCCTCAACACATTGACACTGGTTGTCTGAGCACCCATATTTAAAGTGAAAGCACCATAACTCTAGGCGGACAAAGATGCACAGCCTATGTGAATCTGTGACATGACATTTCAAACCATTCTAAGCATCTTGCCATTGGTTGGATGGTGAGTGATGTCACTGTGTCAGCAGGAATGATAATAAACAGAAGCCCACTATTTTTGGCTCCACAGTGCACAAGAGGAGCACATTTTTTGCTGGAAGGAGCAGGGGGTGTTCTCCCATGTGCCTGGTTTGTTGTTGCAAATGCCGGCCAAGATTAGAAACTTATAGAAGAAGAACATAAGAACACTATATGAGAGATAAGAAGTGAATAAACAAGTATCTCAGGGTCTGTAAGGCATGAGACTAACATAAATAATTTAGGTAAGTGTGCAAGTAGTTAGCAGATTGTATTTTTGTACAAAAAACGCAAGGGTGTTCTTGAACTTGCATTTTTACCAATTTCAGTGCCTTTTAGAAATTCGACAGAATATGTCCCCCAAAGGCATAGTTGGGTATGGGTCATGGGGAGGAAGACTTTACACCAGTTTAGGGTGGACGGGATAAAGGCTTATTTTTCCTGTCCATCACTACTAGGGAAAACTGGGTGGTAAGAGACAGAAAAAAAGCAAAATGACCCGCACATCATAGAAGAAAACTCCCTTGGCGTGTTTGGGGGTGAAGTCACTATTTTTATATTTTTCCAAAACAAACTCACAATCTGGGATTTTGTTCTGGAGAAACAAGACATTTTATTAAGCGTGACAGCTGGCCATCAAAGTTGATGGTACCATCTGTCAAACCTTTTATATACTGGCAGGAATCGTCGTAATGGTGGATTCTGTCAATGCACAGAGTTGTACGTAAAGCCCATGGACAACTCAAAATTTGGGAGACGGGATGTCCATTAGACCAACAGAGTGAAATACTCCTTCGCCCTTACAGACATTAATCTTTCCGCCACACACCAAATCAAGCCCTAAGTCTGTTTGCGCCAAATCCTAAACCAAAAAAAACCCTGCTACCCCAAAATGAATAATCTCACTAATGCACCTAGGGCCTGATATACGATCCTTTTTTGTGGCCGCAAATGGGAGATCCTCCCGTTTGCGACCGCAACAAAGGATAATGACATCTTCAAATGCTATTTTGTGCGTCACTGACTCGCAAAATAGCATTTGCGACTCTCGCTATTGGGAAGGGGCGCCCCTTCCTAATGGCGAGTCTGAATGCCATGTACAATTGTTTTGCGACCGCATTTGCCAACGCAAAACACTTGCAGTTTACCACCTACTTCAAATAGATGGTAAACCATTCGCAAACGGGAAGGGGTCCCCAGGGGACCCCTTCCCCTTTGTGAGTATGTGAAAAAATATTTTTAAGAGCAGGCAGTGGTCCCAGGGACCCCTGCCTGCTCTTACAAAAACTAAACATAAAAGTTAAATCTTTCATATTTAAATGCATCCCTTTTTCCTTTAAGGACAATGAACTGCGTTTAAAAAAAACTGCTTTATTTAAAAGCAGTCCCAGACATGGAGGTCTGCTGACTTCAGCAGGCCACCATCCCTGGGAGGGCCAGCTATTCCCAATGGGGACGCAAATTGCGACAGCCTCATTAATATGCATGAGGCATGCAGTTTGCGACCCCATTGGGAATCGCAAACAGTGTCTGAGACACTGTTGTGCATCCCAATTAGTGAGTCGCAAATTGCGAGTCGCTTATGCGATGCAATTAACGACTCGCTAATTGGCGGGTCGTACAACTGGCCCCTAGTATTGAACATCAGGGTCCCAGTTTCAATCTAGGTCATTTTATGTATCTGTACTTGTACAGTCCTGCTGCCAACCTAGCTGGGAAGCATTGGAGCACTGAACAAACTTGAATCAGATTTGCAACCTTGAGTGGTTCATAAAGAAAGCAACAATGAAACCTGCAGTTCAGCCAGAGAAGAGCTCAGTTTTAGGGCATGTTTTATATCTAGGCCGAAAAGATGCTCGGTCACAACAATGATGGAGTATCCTTATTGCAAAGATATTGGTCCACCCATCAGATTTAGAAGCGGGAGGACCACTGGTGTATCAAAGGCAGAGACTACTCCGCCTGGACCATGGTTACACCCCTCCGATGGCCTGACGGCGTAAGGGCCGTCGGAAGCCGACCTCTATGTCCACCCACCTAGTTTATGTGGCGGTAAGGGGCAGTGAAAACTTCTCCATGCTCCCCTCGCCAAGGGAGCATTTTTCAACTTCCAAAAAGAAAATCCCATTTTGGTATTTTCTTTTGGAAAATTTAAAAAAATAGGTTTGACAGACAGAGACATGACAGTGGTTCCTGCCAATGCATTTGAAATGACCCGCATCTTGGCTGCCATTTCTAAATTTGGCAGGCGGAGTTGTGGTGGATGTTAAGTCCTTCACTGGGGCGGCGGAGATTACATGAGGCCGACATTGCATACTCCATCTATCTGAGTCCGGCCCTTAGTCTGCAATGTAAAAATTTTAATTGTTAATCGAAGTCTTGTATTCCATTCGATTGCATTCTGTTCAAATGAGTGACATGAAGCCCGGTAGATATATTATAAAGTTATTTCAAATTATTTTCACAATTTCATATATTTCCCAGCCTTTAGATTTTCTTAATATGTGGTGATGAAGAAACCCCACCTGTTAAAGTACCCATGAACAAGAGCCCACCCTTTTTTCTATAAATTCGATTCATGGACTCATTTTTTAAATTCAAGGACTCTTTGCAGCCCAGTGGGGTTCAGAGAGTAAGTGTAGTTGCTCCACAATAAAGACCACATTAATGTGGTGGTACATTTTGGGAATCTGCCTAACCCATTTTTAAATCCAGAGTGGCTAGGCCCCATCTCTGTGTTCACTGAGGCAATTAGCAGGTGTGTTGAGGGACTGGGGCTTAAGTGCCACAGAGAAGCCTTAAACAAACAGACAAAGTGAATTTGACAAGCACCAGTGTGAGTTTCATGCTTTGTTCAATGCTCATTTTGATTGGTGTTTTGTTGTTATTTGCAAGTGATAATGTACATGAAACATATTCACAGCTGGGATTTGCAATGTCACCTTCTGTTTAATAGCTTTGCCTTTCCTCCATGTCCACTATAAAAAAAAAATTACTTTTGTCGAAAATGTGTTTCTCTGGTGCAGTAATTTCAATTTTAAGCATGAATGCCCTGTTTATTGACTCCTCTGTGGGGACGGACAGGACTGCATTCCTGATGTCTGCAGCGTCCTTCCCAAATGATTTTCGATTGCATCTGACATGAACTTGAGTTTGATTTGACAAGATGTTTTCCTTCATAAATAACTCTGCCAAGTCATTTACTTGTTTTTAGATCTGGTGCAATCTTTTCATTTAGCTAAAATGATATGTTAAATATATTTATTTTATAGGGGCTTTCATCCAGGCTCTTCATCCATTGGCCGGTTATTGTCTCATACAATTTTTTCTTCCACCCACTGTAGCTCCTAACAGGGGGCAATGCTTCAGCCCACTTCAGCCATTAGCTAACTTCAGTGTGAGTGATGGCGTTCTTTACTTTCTCAAGGAGTATATCCACACACAAAGTAGTTTGCTGAAGTACGCGGGACTCGATGGTTAATTTGTAAAAAACATAAGTACGCGGGGCTCTCATCAGGAGGCGACTTGCACCATCCCATTTCTCCTGTGAGCGCCGCCTAAAAAAGAACCAACTACTAACCTCAAAAGTGGGGAGAGGTTGTGGTGTAATGGCCAGAGCTGCCGATATTGAAGCTGAGGAACCAGGATCGAGTCTTGGTGTTGGCTCAACATCCTGCGATTTTGTGCAAATCACTTAATCTCCCCATAAATGAATGTGTCCTTAACTGGTGCTGATGAAAAGCACCAGTGTTGGTGATTAAGTGCCGGTGCTGAGCGCCGGAAATCACCGGCCCAATTGAAGCAATGTCGGTACTACTATGGCAGTATGGCCTTTCGAGACCTCAATTATTTTTTTCTTTTAGCCAATGTTTTTTAGTTGATGAGGGCCCAGCTGCTTCTCCAACAATAAAGCGCTGCAAAAAAACAAAAACAAAAACAAGCATTGAGAAAGCAATAAAGCTGGTGACCAGTTACAGACCTTTTGGCTTGTATTGCTGTGTACAGACCTACAAATAAAGAGATAGGTAACAACAGATTAGAAAATAAGGGGGTGGTTTTAAGTCCAGGGGAGATGAAGAAGATGACCTTAAAAGATATATTATGTGGCTGAAATGGTTTATGGTGTATAGTCACAAGACCTGTGAAAAGTGTGGTGGGCACATTTCTACCTGCAGGAAAATGTGCTTGGGTGCATAATGAATGCAAGTTTATGGTTTGAAAGTGAGGGCATGTGACTAAGCAGGGAAACAGCATTTACAATGCTGTCATTACATTGCAAGACTTTTACAAGGCGGTCGTTACAACGACCGCGTTAGTACGCGATGCATTTACATCGCAAGTCATTAGAACGACTTGCTGTAGGGGGCGCTGATGTATTGGAAATGAATTCCAACACCTTCCCTACTGTTGCGCAAACTGGAGTAGGAATAGTAAATAATACTATTTCTAAGTCCAGCGCGCCCCCTACAGCAAGTCGTTCTAATGACTTGCGATGTAAATGCATCGCGTACTAACAACACGGTCGTTGTAACGACTGCGTTGTAAAAGCACGTGATATAATACATCACGTTGTAATGTACTGTATTCGACTCAGCAGGGTATATTTTCCTGGTTCGTTGATGTGGCACAATGTGCCTCTCACATATGTACTGGCAAGTGATTTTCAAATGTGAATTGTGTATATATGATTAAAGACCTTTCAACACCAAGAGAGGCCTCAATATGTTGGATGGAAGCATAGGTGTGTGATATTCATGTAATTTGCTTTCACATAACCATGTGAGATTTTTGAGAAATTATGCAAAATTACGTCAAATACCAATCCATTACTTTGCACTATATTTACTGCAAAATGCCTCCTCGCGTTAACTTTAAATGCGAGGACAGCGAGCTAAAAGAATTGTGCAAAAAACAAAAGTGCCACGAACATGAGCTGCTCGCTTTCTGTCCATTCGTGTTCTTCTGGTGCTCCTGCAATAAGATTTTTACTTGAACAAAATCCAATTACACCATGTGGAACAATGTGGTACTTTATTGGAATGTTATGTAAAAGGCATAAGACGAAATGTCATGAATTACGCCGGCGTAGTTGAAATTTCACACTGCCCTGGTTGGACCTTCAATTAGCATGAGAGAATTCTACACACATCGATTTGTCGCTTTATATCGTAATATGACTACATCTATACAGCGTTTGCCACCATTGATGAGGCACTGTTCCACCTGCGGACTGATTGCATGCTGCTGTTACATGACTGTCATGAATGCATTTTCTGCAGTGTATGTGTCATGTTGGTGGCACGTGTGGGTATTGTTAATTGTTGTCGAGTCCTCTTGGGTCGCATTGCTCCTACCCTGGTGTGAGAGGTCATGAAATGATGAAGCATGCCTCGATAAGTTGAGGGTGAGACGCCCTCTCAATAATCTTTTGATGACCATGGCTTTAATTAGGCTTTCAGCAAAACACACAAGATGATGGACGGAAGTCCCGTGCTCTCCATGACACTGGAATCAAGCTATCCTGGCTGAAGAGGGGTGATACCCCGAAACCGGTCCTAGGATGCTTGGTTCCAGTCCAGGGAGGACCTGGCTTGGCAGTTCAGGCTGGGCTGTTCCCGTGAGGCACAGGGTCAAGACTGATTTGCATATGGCTGGGTTCAAACTGCAGTGGCATGGTGAGCAAAAAAACGACAGATTTGGGCCCAGATCTCTGTACTGGGGTGAATGTATGACATTGTTCTGCATTCTGTCCATCAACTGTTGTTTTTGCTTTAATGAGGCTTTAGCATCCTCAAGTAGCTTTGTTATGTTTATTGCTCATGCATACATAGCAGGTGCAGTCATGCAAGTGGGCATGTTATATGTCAAGTAGTAAATCATGCAAATGGTCATACACAAAGTCAAGCAATCAGTCACGCGAATGGCCAAGAAGAAAAAAGAACACAAAAAGTTTAATTAGTTGGTTCAGGAGACCCACCAACTTCAGTGGAACATACTGCTCTAGTTTCCATGTGAGCAGCAATGGAGGTGGCTAATGCAGAACTGTGATGGCAGCCTGCCCACTGGCATCAGGGACTATAAATGGAAACATGCAATGCTGTTTGCCCACCTTGGAGGCCGGATTGATCAGAAAAGATCCCTGAACTAATAGAAAACACATGCACATCAAAAGTAGCACAACCAAAAGAAAGGATTCTCTAAAAGAGTCAACAACATCTCTATTAATACACAGGAGGAGACGGCCCGTCCTTGGTTCGTGGCCTCAGAACCTAAATCTCTAACTATTGACATTTACTGCAAATTCTATAGCTATTCAGTATGGGATAAAGTGGGTTCACTGTTCTTGCTGCCGGTACAACCGGGGCCTTTAATACATTACCATGTATAGAAACACATTGTATTCGAGATACAAATCTATAATTTAGGTTCTCTACTTGAAGGTGAGGTGTTGTGTATTTGATTGGCTTGTACAGAAATCAGTTTGAATATCAAGACGTGGTTGGTGAGGTATTGCGGCTAACTGGTCCTTTGGGGTACTTGGCAGATGGATATGGAATGTAAATTTGGATCACTGCTTGTGTGATTTAATGGAACACTGGGGGATAATATTTGCATATGAGATCGATTAGAGCGGGGCTGGAGCGGATGGAAGAAGGCCAGCTCTTGACACCGCCTGCTGTTCCTTTGCTTTTCTTTGTCTTTTTATGAATCCATTCTTTTGTATGTAGGGAAATGAGAAAACTTCTTCTTTATGGCATGTGCCAACTTATTTCATGAAACTTTAGTGATGAAACTGGAACAGTGGGTAGAAGGAATATGCAGTTGTTAATGATGTCAGCAGGTGGAAAGTGGGTAAATGTTTGCTCTACCATTGAGAAGTATCAATGGTAGAGCAAACATTGTAGTTGGGCAAACCAGCTGGGAGACTGAAGGGGAGAAGCTGAGTATTATATATATTGGCTTCTAGAGGGCTGACAGAAACTGACCTTCACATACCAGGTCACAGACTCTTTCATCTAGCCAGGCAAACATACCTTCCATTATGGCACTTCAGTTCAGAAGAGTGGCAGAAACAATCCTTGGTCATAAATTACATGGGAGGGTTTCTTGCCCTATAGACAGGACCGGAGTGGCCGTAGCGGGGGGGGGGGGCTGGTTATGTGCTCTTGGGGGCCGGTTTTGTCACTGGAACCCTTTTAACAAAAGCAGAAGTGGTGCTTCTTGGTAGCACCCCCCCCCCACCCTCCCCACCCCCGCTCCCAGGGTCGGTCACGCAGCAATCTGCCAGGGCTGGTTGCTGTTTCCAGTCCAGCTCTGCCTGTAGAGCTTTTACATTTAACTCTGCAAACTATACACATGCAACTCATGTTTGTGAACACCTTTCACCACATTCACAACAGCAGCGAAGAGATAAGCCCCAAGGCTTGAGCATAATTATTATGTCTACTAGAAGTGCTCTGGAGTACTCCTTTCAGGTTTCCATGAAATTCTATAGTCCAAAGAGATGACTAACTTTAGAAGGCAGCCAAGACACTTTTTTAAGCCCTCTACCAAAGTGTGTGTGTTCCAGCTGTCTCCCTTGTGTACTTCTGCCTCCTGGGTATTCCTCCCCATTCCCCTGCTGCCCACCCTCCGTTGTCCTTGTGCTACCCCAGATGTTTCCACCCACCATCCATTGTTCATGTGCTTTGTCCAGCCACTCCCACACCCCTCCACTCTCTGTGTGCGTGTCCGTTTGCTTACCCATCCCCTCCTACCAACCCTCCGTTGTCCATGGGTTTTCCCCGCCCTTCCTACCCACCCTCTGTTGTGCATTTGCTTCCGCCAGCTCTTATTACACACCATCTATTGTCCTTTTTCTTATTCCAGACCCTCCCCGTCCTCTGTTGTCCATGTGCTCCTTCATCCCCTCTTGCTTGTCATCTTCCCCACCCACCTTCTTCTCACCCTCCCTCTATGTTGTCTCATCCCCCATCACACTCCCCCATCCCATTCCTCTGCACTCCTTCCCTCTGTCTTGCTTCCTCCTCCCACCACTCCCCTGTTTGTTTGTTTTTCCAAAAAATTGGGTAGGGGTGGGTTGGGGATGAGGCAACGTGGAGGGAGAGTGGGTGGGAATGAAGGACATGGGTATGATGAAAAGGCATGGGAGAGGGGATGGGGTGCACACCTCTAAAACAATGAATAAACAAAGCACTATGACACACTTTTTTAAATTGGAAAATAAGCGCTATAGTGCTGGCTGAGTCATCGTTATTTTATTTTTTAATTAGCCATGCTGCAAGAACTGTGCTGTTGTGCAGCATGTCTACAAATCATTGTGAATTCCAATAGTTCTCATAGACAAGACCTATTGGCTTTGCCAATGCTTGTTTCCAATGCACTAGGACCGACTTTAATGTGATAAACAGTATTGCTCATCCAATACAAGTAAACAGCATTTGTGCATGCCTGTGTTTACATGCGTTGACACTTTAATCCAGACACATTGGCTTTGCCAATGGTTGTTCATTTTTGGAGCCACTAACCCTTAACAATCACTATAGCTTCTCCCTTAACATGAAAGGGCATTTGGTATTTAAACAGAAAACGTCAGAAAATAAATAAAACAAGTCAGTCTTGTTAAATCACTTTGAAGGGCAGAAGGAATGTAGTTACTGCGTAACTAGTCATCGTCATTTCCTGCCCATTCCTGTAATCTGGGGATGACCTAGCTGACTGGCACGTATCAGTTGTGACATGAGAGTTTAATTGATGCATAAAAGGCACTAGTAGATTCCCAGATGATATCACCAGGTATTTTTTAACCTCATTTGTGTTTTTATAGTTTAAAGCGTTTACACTAGTTAAACACTACCGTATAGAGCCAATTTACTATGCTGTATCTTCCATTTTAAGTTGTGCTTTTTGATAACCCTGGGCAGGGAACTCCGCTCCACTGGCGGAGCTTGTGGATTTTTGCATACTCTGCGTTCCGTGAAGAACACAAAGTTCATGCAAAACGTCCGACTCCGCAGCGGAGCGGAGTTCAGCCCCGGACCCTCCCACCTCCACCCCCCTCAATAAATATTTTTTTTAATAAAAATGAAAATTAAGTTAATTAAAACACACTTACCTTTATCGCGCACAGTCCTACATGACGTATGTCTGAGGTAGGGGATTCTGCAGGACCACGGGGAGGAGGGGGAGGGCAGCCCGGAGACGCCCCAATAAAGGTAAGTGTGTTTTATTTAGATTCATTTTTATTTTTATAAATATTCATTGAGGGGGGGTGGAGGCTCAGAGCTTCATGGAATTTTTGCCCAACGCCATGGCGCTCTGCGTAGAGCAACTCCGCCTGCTCCACCCGGGCTTACTTTTTAGGAGATATGGTTACATTTTTAGATCCACTAAATAATCAACTTATAGTTTTATATTCAGCTTGCCTAGCTTTAAAAGATACATTTATTTGATAATGTTTCATGATGATTGGATATTGACTTATGATCCCATTTCATGCTCTATAATATTAGGTAATAGAAAAGTGAATTATTACTTTGTGCTGAAAAATATGTTTTCTTCTGGAGGTATTCACACGTCAACAAACTGTTTTTAGTACTATAATCTGCCCATTAATATACACATATAACTAAAACAAATAGCAATTACAGCAGGCAGTAGTTTACTGGACTGCGTAAAAAAAGAGTGGATTGTGTCTTTAGAGTGGAATTTAAAAATATAAATGTGCTAAACATCTTTTATAACTCAACACCTCTTTTGAAATTGGAGGATTTAGGACTGAAAAGAGAAGGGAAAGAGAGAAGCAGGCTTTTCCAGAAGTAGGAGTGAAAAAAAAGACATAGCCCTGGCTGAAATCTAATACAAAGTTTCAGAAATGTCGCCATTATGCCACTTTGCATAATGACATGTCCTTAGCAAATGAATTGGAACAATGGAATGTGAGCGGCTGTTGTTTATGGTGCGTTTGTTTCAATACGTACGTGCACCAACAATTGATGAAATGGTGCATTTCATGCTAAAATATAACACGAAAACTCCCGCTTGATGAAGACCAACTCTCTAAAGTGGAACATTGACAAGATCAAAACCATGATCTTCGGGGGAGCACATCACCGTGGGACTCCACCTGCCGGCTAATAGAGTTAGGACCGGCACCCACCCCCACCACCCGCGCCTAGAACCTCAGGATCATCATCAACAGCAAATTCGACATGACCGCCAATGCCATTACCGCCTCATGCTTCGATACCCTGAAGATTCTGAGGGAGAATTTCAAAAGGCTCCCAATCAGCGCCCGTAAAACTATCACACACGCCCTAGTCACAAACAAGCTGGACAATTGGAACATCCTCTATACTGGGGTCAACAAACAACTCACCAGAAGACTGCAGACCATTCAGAACTCAGATCCCGTAATCACTCTCAACCTCCTACGCCACACTCACATCACACCCGAAGGAGCTCCGCTAGCTCTCCATTCACAAACGAGCACAATTCAAATTCCTCACCCTCTGTTTCAAGGCACTACATACCACTGGCCTCGCATACCTCAACAATTGCATCTCCTTTCAGAAAGCTTCAAGACGCCTCTGCTCATCCGGACTCCTACTTGCACAAATCACGCGCATCTAAAACCATATCTGGCATTCAAGTGGCCTAACCGCTAGTGCGGTCAACCTCGAAGCTGGGGAACCGGATTCGAGTCTCGGCAGGGACGCTCAACATGAAATGAATTGTACTTGTATAGCGCACTTATACCCCGGACCAGGGTGTCCTGGCGCTGTACTCATACCGCTGTGGAACCCTGCCTGGCTTTTCCCTGTGAAATGTCCACTCCTGGAAACCCCCAAGGTGAAGCCAGGCATCCCAGCGCTGTTGGGGTCGTTGTGGAGATTAAGCTATTGCCCAGAGTTGCAGAGTGGGACCCATGATTAGAATAGGCACCGAGGCGAGAATTATCAGGTCCAATGAAATTGAGCCCAAGACCCGCTGAGGCGGGAATTGAACCCTGGTCCTGGGCCAGACCTCTGCATCAGGGTCTGCCGCTCTAACCATTGAGCCACACATCCTGTGATTCAGGGCAAATCACTTAATTTCCCAGTGCCTAACAAAAACAAAATTAATGTGTCTGTCTGAAATGCAACTGGTGCTCATGTAGAGCGCTCTGATACCTTTAGGTCTAGTTTACGCTATATAAAACTACACAAAAAAAGCTGTCTCCTACATCGTCCTTTAAGCATGGAATGACCTGTCGCTACATGTAAGAGTCTCCTCCTCACTTCTTGAATTCCGCAAGAAGCTGAAGACCTGGCTTTTCGAGTAGTCTAGGTGTGCCTAGACTCTCACCTGCTTAGCGCCAAGAAACCTTCCTGGGTGATAGCGCACTCTAAAATTTGGCATTACATGACAACGAAGGATTTCATTTCATGCAATTATGTGGAATTTGTTGTAATTTTGTGTAGTAAGTGAATGGTTCCTTCATAATTGGGGCAGGAGACGTGCCTGCCCCCACCTCCACAGGCAGAGGACCGATGTGCATACTCCACAAGCAGTAACGTGGCACACACAAACACACATACATACAGACACACATGCACACATACATGAAAAAGCATATCCACAGACACACATATACAGAAAAGGTAATGCATGGGCTGCAGCAGCAAAGTTTCCATTATATATCCAAGACCGGTAAGGCACAGCCAACAGCACTGCAAGCATCCCTCTCATACAGACAAGCAGTACATCAATGCTACAGAACAGAAGCAAAAGGAACCAATGATGGACAGAAAGCAACAACGAATGCTACACGCATACACAGAAAATTCTTGGCATGGGAAGCCCTAGCAGAACCTTTATACAAACAACATGCATACAGGATGGGTGCAGTATTGACAGCAGTTGTGAATGTACCCTCACACACATGATGGGGATAATCTAGACAACAGCTGTGCAAACATCTGCCAAACAGAAAATATACAGCTCACCCAGCAACAGTGCTAGCTTCCCTCACACAATTAATAGGTGATGCATGAGGAGTAGCCACAGAAGCTACGTTACACACAAATGACTTGTGTAGCATGGGCAGAATAATGTGTGTCTATAGTTTTCTAGGCTCAAGAACACAACTGTAAGCCCCACCTATAAACCTTAAACCATTCTAACTATGCATGTTGATGAGCCTGGCTTGGACCACTGACTCGGCATTTACGTAAAGTTAGTTTTTTCCCACTGTGAGTCCAAGTACCTCAAACCCTACAGTAGAGGCAATGCAGCACACCCTCAGACCCCCAGAGAAGGTGGTAAAAGTGGTGCCCTAACAGGTGAGCCACCCATGTTGGAAAACATCTTAGAGCTATCATTAATATACTTATATATATACATAGTAATATAGTCATACAGTGTTTCACTGACATCAAGCATCATCTCTAATTAACTCTGAACGGGTTACAGCCTCCAACTACTGAAGAAAAGCAAGCCTTAACCCTTACTACCTCACCTTATATGGACCCATCAAACAGCTTACTTTCTAGAGAAAAGTAACAAAGACTGAATTAGTACCTAGTCCCTCTTACAAAACTATCATTCAGTGTTCGGACTACAATGCAGCTCAGACACAGATAGACTGTCAGCGGGTAACACCACTCTCAAGACAGACAATTGTGACCGCTGTCGCATGGCCTTCTCTGATCTTTCAGCAGCTTTGATACAGCAGCTTTGATACATTCAAACACCAAGTCCTAGTTTACATTCTGTAAACATGCTTTGTATTTAATAACTCATTCAGTACTGGCTCTTGTCTTAGCTCTCCAGTCGTCATCAACTCATTCGCATGAGACTTTCCAGATCAGAACAAATGCCAATACGTTTTAGAGTACCCTAAGAATTCATCCTTTCAAGTTATGCATTGGGATTCTCAGAGTATGCCTTGCCTTCTATTGGATTATGGTCCACCAATGTGCTGACAGCACACAGTTCTATGTGATCATCACATAAAAGAATGGCATTACCAGTTCCACATGTCCCTATCTGAAACTAACTCTACAAAGACTGAATTTATCCTCATCATCCTTAACTTCAAACAAGACCACCTGCAGGAGTGGTCCAACGGGATGACAATGGATGTACTCAGCACACAAAAAGGCAGACTCATGCCGCTTGTCACTTCCAACCACTGCTTCTTCAAATGACACATTACCACAATAGGGCAAGCACCAGGTACCACTTACCATTTATCTAAAGGAGCAATACATCTGTCTCTGTAAGAGACTTTGTCCTCTCACCCTTGGCTAGTTCCAACCCACTGCTCTCTGTAAATGTCCTACAGCAGCGGCCCATGCAGGTAAGAACGGTGGGGTGGTATAGCCGGGTTGGGGAGGATTCGACAGACTCCACGAGGGAAAATTAAATAAACAATTAATTTTACCCGCATGGGCCGCTGCCGATTTCCTATCTCACCTGGCTCCACAAAAGTGCATTTTCCATGTTGCTGCCTGACTCTTCAAACCCCAAAGATGCATGTCCACATCACCCTCACACTGTTGGTGGCTCTAGCAATCCACACAAACCTGCATTAACGCCTTGGGAAGCTGTGTCATTGACAGCCCATTAACAACTAAAACATCACTTAACATGTCCTCAACACAATAACTATCTGAGGAGTCCAAAGAACGTGTGGAAGCCATCACTTTTGAGTCAGCGGCGTATGAATGTGTTGACATTACTGGCTTATTGCATGAGTAAATTTGTGACCGCAGTATCTGAGTTTGTTGGTGGTAAAAACTGCTGGTGGTATTTTAATTTGCAGTGCCACTTGTAATTTATTAAAATATGTCCGACCGCAATATAGAGTACAGAATTCTGTTCAATATGGTCCTAACTGCTAACCTTAAGCACTCTGCATCTCACCACTCACAAATGGAGAGACATTTCTTACTGCGAAAAATTAAAACACGGCTGATAAACCTGTTTGCATGATATGCTCATTGCTGCCGTCAAAATCAACCATGGTTGGCAGAAAATTGAGGGTTTAGCGATACAGCCAGTTGTGGGTAATGACAACAGAAGAACCGATAGATGACAGTAAACAAATATTTGAGGGATAACTGCAGTAGGACATCAGATCAATAACATTAACAGGAAACCTGATGGACAAAAGGAACTGTAGACCTTGCAGATGCTATTGACTTGAAACCTAACAGTTAAGCGTGGGTCAAGCAACCTTGATCCACCCTGCGGAGAGGTGGCATTTTGCCTCTTTGCCCCGTGTAGACCACCCAACCTTCTGGCCCAGCACCCGTGAGGTGTGACTATGTTGGCAAACATGGCTTGGCTCTGATTTTGTCAATCAGGTGACCCAAAATGAACTACTTCAAAGCTGTTCCACACAGGGAAGGTTCAAAAAAGAGCAAAAGGAGGAATTAACATTATTCTGACAGAGAGATATAGAATCCCTGAGGAAGCTTCATCGGAAACTTAAAGGTAAAATAAATAAAAAAATTGAACAGCTAAAATAGCTGCATATTAGCTGTAATAGAGACATTAACAAAGGTTCAGTTTTTGCACAGATGTTCAATAGTGGGATGCTGTACAGAGGAAAGACTCCTCAATCTGCGAAGGGGATATTCACATGAGAATAACGTTGGGGCATATTATCAAGCCCATTATTGCCGCTTTAGCGGCAGTTTTCTGCCACTAAAGCGGCGATAATTTTAACGCCGCCCTTGATAATATGCCGCACAGTGTTTAATGAACAGGTTTAAAACAAGTACTAAGTCAGTACCAACAACGCAATAGTTTCTGAGAACAAGCAGATCATGGTCCACAAAGGGAGAAGATTATGTCCAGGAAAGCTGGAGGAAAAGCAGGAACCTTGAACATACTTCTAAAGCACTTCGGAGATCCGGAAGCGAGAGAGAATTTTTGAGATGTTAATCATTGCTAGTGACAGTGTGCTAGTTAACTCAGGAATCCGGATCTTTGGTGAGTCACTCCTGAAAGAAAACACTGTCCGTGTCTTAATTAGATATTTCCTAATTAGATATTTTCTAACGCCACACCTAATTTAGTGCACTCTCACAGACTCCTTTTCTTACTCACAGCTTTTCTTCTCAACTTAAAAAAAAATCATTGCCAAAGTGATGAGACTAATACTTACCCATGTTTCTTGTGCCAAGATACTTTTCCAGCCAGTGAGGTTCCTAGTAAGCCTTCTACTCACATGTCTATCCATTTACTCCTATGTTAACTGTTAACATTATGTAGAAGTTACGAATGTGATAACACATTGATTAGAATGTTTTGGTTCCAATATTCCCTGGGAATGTTGAGGTGTCATAGAATGTTGATGTTCTAGTAAGAGTCAGCAGGCACTTACATGTTGTTCAATGGTGGTGCCCGGGGTCTCGCTGTACTACAACTGATTGTCGGCAAAGAATTGTGGTTAGTCATATGAAATACAAGCAAACCCAAAACAGTTTAATAAAGTCCTTCATTCAATTTGAGTAAGGACACAGCCAGCCACCAGCATCACATTATACAACAGGGAAGTGCCAACTGACTCTCACTTAAGATCAACATTCTATGACTCCTCAACATTCTTAAGGGTTATTGGAAACAAGAAACTCTGAGCTATGTGTTACCACATATGTAACTACTACATTGGCTTTTCCTTTTCGCAACATAAATATCCTTAACACAACAAATGCATGTGAAACACAAACAATGTACACGCAATGGAAAAACACGCATCACATCTAAAAAAAAAAACACAGACAAAACACTAACACACAACCACAAACAAGCAGAATAGGAACCCTAATGAACTATTGAAGAACCCCAAGTGACAGCTTAGAAATAGAACAGTAGAAAAAGCCAGTAAAATAATACAAATCAACTCATGTAGTATTCGGGAATAATATACATTCTTTGCCATATCAGAACGCTTTAAGACTCTTGCCACCCGTATTGAACACTCGGGGGCATATTTACAAGACCTCTGCACCACAGGAGCGTCACTTTTTTTTTACGCTCAAGTGGCGCAAAATGCCGAGCCATATTTACAAGGTCACGCAAAGCCACCCTTTGTGACTTTTCGTGGCCTTGTAAATATGACCACCTTTCACAAATTACTCTGCGTGAAAGGGGTGTTCCATGGGTGTTGCTGTGGTTGTTCCCACACATGAATCCTGACGCATTCCCAGATTTACAAGGTTTCATAAACATGGGAATGGTTCAGATTCTAATGCCTCCCAAGGGGAGGCGTTAAAGTGACACAACGAGGAGAAATACCTTTATTTCTCCCTGTTTTTGCTCTTTTGTATGTGTGCTGCATTCTGCAATCAATTATTGTTTTTGTGCAGGAAAGTGTGCCTTCCTGCACAAAAGCAATCATCCCTGAAATTCAGTCACCCTTGGTGCTAGGGTGCTTGCACCATGCTGCAAGCGTGACTGCATTGGGGCTAGGCAGCCAATTGTGTGCCAGCGCAGAGTAAAGCACAGGGGTGTGTTATATTGCTGTAAATACGACGCATCACTGCACTTTCCTAATGATGCAGCTCGGCGAAGCAAGGTGGCTTGCAGCGCCGCACTGCATCATTTTCTGGTAAATAAGTTCCACAGTTCAGTAAGTGACACTCGTCAACCCATGACATTTCATGCCGATCTGAGTCCTTCTTTGCTGTTTCCTACTGTGCCATCAACCAATCACTTTTCAAGAAGTGCATGTCATGTTTGGGGTTGAAAAATACCTCATTAAAGCCCCCAGCAAAAGGTTCTTTCATATATGTATTTTTCTCAAGAATTAATCTTAGCTATTACTGACATAACATTCCACTGAAAAAAATACTTTTAGCTGGTGTATTATAATTGGTTCTTCTTTCTTCCTAATCATAGCGGGCTCTGGAGACACTGCATCTAAACACTCTCAAAAATACAGCTGAGTAACCTAGGCAACGAGATGGAACATACTTTTCCAAAAATTATTCAGAGAGCCAATGCAACCAGGGACCTGTCTCCTAGCCTGGTTGTATGTCAGAAGATTGATAACAAAAACAGTATCTGACATAAATATCTTGGTCTAAATATTGGTTGCAAAAATATTGCTCTACTGGGTTAGATTTTCTATTACTAACTCAAATGTGGTATTCATTTTGTAAACAATATTTTGGTACCATAACTTCAGGATGTATTCCTTATACAAAACTATGAATCTTAACAGCTAGCAGAATGAACAAAAGTCTGCAGATCGACCATGTTTCTTGATCTATGCAGACCTCACCCTATGCTGGTGTCCAAACATATCAGATACAAATAAGGGGTGGGCGAAGGTGGCGGAGTGGCACTATGCGGAATTACGTGGAGTTGCCTAAAAACTCAGTGGAATTCCGCTCAGCCCTGCCATCACAACGTTCGTACCTCTGCCGGCGGTCCTTCCTGGCTCTGGGCTGCCTGCCTCCTCGGCGCAGGAGGATTCCACTTCTCCTCCAGTGGGCTTAAAATGCAAACCCTTTCCTGCAGGACTCGCAAGGACTGCGCATGCGTGCACATGTATAAATGGTAATAGACCCAATGTGTTTTAGTCCTTTCTCTATTTCCATTGCTCCGCCTGATCTCTCGCATGCACCACATTGTCTAGAATGTGTTTTCCAGCAGGTAGTTTCCTTTGAGAGTGACAAACCAAAGTGCTTAATGTCAGTCATTCATTAGTGACACTGCTGAGGCAATAACCATCAGGCTCAGAATGACTCTCAGCTCTGGAGCTCGCAGACAATGACTTCAGATGATGAATGGGTGAATGACCCTTTATTTGTTAGGAAGTGGATGCGAGTGGTCATGATAGGCAACACACAGGGTGCTCAGAACTGAAAGCGCATAGCATGCTTCCCAACTTTGCTGAAGACCAGTTCCCATTGGGGTGAAAGGGAGCATAGTCTTCATATTAATCCAGTCCATTTCCTCTCGGCTTACCCATCAGCGGTAATAACAACGTACGCCAATTGTGGTGGTGGCGTGTATAGAACAGGAACATCTAAAAACCTGGAGCTCAATTGACAACATGAACTCCATACACACAAGGCAGTAAACATGCTTCCCGTTAGACGCTGATATCTATCACTGTATATCTTGATTGGTTTATATTGAGTGGCCTAAATGCGACATGCTATCTTTGCCTATACCAAACGCATGAGCCTTCTGTGACCAAGAGCTGTTTGGACAGTAACCTGGTTTAGAAGGACTCAGTATTTGATACTGACCGTATCAGTGTAAAAAGTTTGTTTGGGATCAACTTCAAGCTGCTACATTTTATTGGGCAGTGAGAACCCTGCCTGGTACCCAATTGTGTCTACTAAACCAGCTGGAATGGTGAACACTGGACACAGGGTCAACCTCAACCAGGCAGAACTTATTGGGCAGTATGGAGGATGTTTGGGATCATTTTGCACATGGCGTACCTCAATAAGCAGTAAATTGGGCGTTTCAAATCCACCACACTTGATCGAGCTAATTGAACAGGAGGGGAGCTCCTATTGGCCAGTAAACAAGACCTATGGGATCTGCACCAATAGTTAACAAAGTTTGCCTGAGGTAAGTTCTCACCTCATACAGCTCATCAAACAGATTTTCTCAGATCAGTCATCTCCCGTGGTCAGTAAACAGTCGGTGATCGAGGATTCACTGTAGAGTTAACTTTACATTAAATAGTATTTCAGATCAAGCCATTTCCGATAGAAATCTTTCAGGAGCATGAGGACTGTCAGGCATCAACTCTGAAGTGGTAGAATACATTTGAAATTGCAAAGGTTTATATTTCTGAGTACGGGATATCCGTCACCGTTGTGCCGGAGTAACCCATCTGCCGAAATCTAAATCAGTCCCTTTGTGTTGAGCATCATTTCAAAGTGGGAATCTCCCAAAAGAGTAGTCAAGGTGGCCTGGACCACTCGCCAGCTGTTAAAGGGCATTACATGGTAAACAATGTGCTGTGAGAGATGGTCAATTGGAGTTGACACCAGTTATCTGAGACCAATCGCTAGTGGATTGAACACAGAAAACCCTCAAGTTTGTGTGCTAGATTATTTCATGACTGACACAAGACATGTGAAAAAAAGGTTCCTGAATTCAATCTTAAACAGTTATGGTTCAATTGCCTCTAAAAAAAAGATATCTTATTAATGGGCAGCACTAACAAGACTGTAAAAATGGTGCTTGTGCTCAGATACCCTTGGTTTCTTGTGATAAGAGAGTGTGTAGGCAATATGATTGTTTGACAGCAGTATGAATAAACCCAGTGGATAAATCACATTAGATGTGAAACAAGGAAGCTGTAATATATCCCTGACTGATAAAAAATAATGTAGCATTAAAAAGGAAGGCCTTTAGTTCATCCACAGCTGGTACATCTGATGACACAGGGTGGCTAATCAGATAGCTGAAGTCTTAACTACTTTCCTTGACTGATTTTAAGGTCCAGAAAGACACTGTGAAGTTGTAGGGGCAGCAATTCTGAAGCCGCGAGGATCACCTTTACCCCTGCTTGGGAGCATTCTGAAAGCATTAGATCCATTTTGTATTTTATTTTAAATTTAGCCATTCTGCCCACCACTTGATAAGCCGTAGATGCACTGAAAAAAAGACTCTGATAATCAATCTCATAGAAAAGTCAGGGATAGCCCTGTGGTAAGGAGATGAGATTGGAAATGTACTTAATTGGAGTTTATCTTCTCCTGGTCAAGCTGTTGTGAAGTTAAGGGAACATTTTAATGAGCACAGAGATTATCAGAACTGATACTTAAAATAGTAAGTGGAGTGTCTGGGTTTCCTCCCCTTTTATCGCTTTGTTTTTATGCATTCCCAAGGTATGATCATGCCTGACTCAGCACAAGGAAGAGAACAACATTGGGTGGATGCAGAATACTTACATACCGGGCTTTCAAATGATGCCATGGAATGAGAGCCGGGTGCTGCTTGAGAGTTCTGGTGGAGCAGGATGATCCAGAAAGTTGGAGCAACCTTCGCTGCTGCAGGTGCAGGTGTGGTGTCTTATGTGCGCACCACTGGCACGCACCGCTGGCATGAACCCAGCTGATGATCCTGACGGGGATCCTGAAGGGGTAGAATTTATTCATGTGGACCTTTGTGAAGCAATGCACTTGTTGCTCTTTTCCCAAAAAGTTTACTAGGCATAGTTTGCCAGAACCCAGCATGTTATCACCAAACCCAGCATGTTATCACCACCAATAGCCTCACTACTAGCTAATCTCCCCTGAAAACCAACCCACTCCTTATCCACAAGACTTGTATCTAAACCTTAAAGGCAGGCTCAGCCTATCAAATCCGTACATCACAAACAGTCATTCAGAATGACAATGGAAGCTTGTAATGCTGGCAGCTCTGCTGAAGACAATGGTGTGGCAGAGAGTGAATGATGGCTAATCTATACATTTTATTCTAACATTACACTGCTTGTATTTGTCTTTCTCCCTGTTTTGTTTAGAAAAGTCTACACTAAGGTGCATATTTAAACAAGCATTTGCAATGCAATAGGTCTCGCATTTACGCGAGTATAAGCTATTGGCATTGTAAATGACGATGCCTTTTATTTATGTTTGAAAAACGAAAACGCAAATAAAAGGCATTGTTATTTGCAATGTGAATAGCTCAAACTCGCGTAAATGCGAGACCTATTGCATTGTAAATGCTTGTCTTTGTAAGCCACGGCCTTTGAAACGGCGCAGGTGAGACAGTGGAAAACAGCGCAGGAAAAACAATAATGGCAATATTTACCCAAAAGCTTTCTCGATTCAGAGTAATTTATTACAAAGATTGAAGGAGGTTGACTGCTTGAGGAACCATAGAGTTGCGCTGGATGGTCAATGACATTTTGAGCTGTAGTCAGTTCCGGTCTAGTTTCGGGACCAGGTTACAATTTTATACAAGCTATACACGGGCCAATAAGAAAGGATGGAATAAGGATAATGTAGGAAAGCCGGCAGGGTCAAATTAGTTGAAGGAGAAGGTAGGTACCTGAATGGACGTGAATTCCAATATAGGGTAATGCCAATGCACCCAGGAATTGGTGTGTGGAGGCAGGGGGGAAGCACTGCCTGCAGGGGTGCCCAGGGTCGAATCTGTGGGAGGCAAGGGACGGTGTTAGGCAAGGGAGGTGATATAACTTACAGGGATACATGTGGGTATATAAAAACGCCAATGGTGGAACCGTAATAATGAGACAAAACTGGGAAGCCTCCAAAGCGATCCGTGAGTCATGGAACAAGTGGGGTGTGGGGGAGGCATGCACAATTCAGCAGATTATAGTGCACAGACAAACGAGGGAACCTATCATAATGATTGTCAGCAAGCAATAAGCAGCAGCCGAGAGCTGGTGGATAACAAGACTCACTGGTGAGCAGGGCTCGAGTCGGGGGTACACGCAGGTACACGGCGTCCCCCCACTCTTTTCACAGGGTGGACGCCGTCCCCCCTGCCAAGAAGCTGGGCCCCACAGAAATATGCTGAACGTGTCCGGTGTAATTTTCAGACACCGGGACACGTTCAGCGTGTGACGTCATGAGGTCATTTGCATATTGTCAGTCCCCCCACTTCTTTTTATAGGACTTGTGCCCTGCTGGTGAGATTAGACCACGTGGAGCAAGAGAACAATTTAAGGCGTCCGGTAGTTTAAATGAAGGCTGATAATGATCAATTAATAGCCGGTGTCGTATGGAGGACATCCGGTATCCGTAAACCACGAGACTTTGGGATCCTGCGTCGTAAGGAGGACATCCGGGGACTGCAAAGGAAACCGCTGCCATGATTTAAATTAGCGCGGTGGCCGTGAGACAGGCATCGTGCAGTACAGAGAGGGGTGAACGCAATACCAGGCTCCGAATGTTAGTGTGTGAAGTGGAGGTGGTGTGGACTGTGAGGGAGGAGACGTCTGCGGTGGGAGGCCAGACTGGAGCATGGGGGTGTCTGCATAGATGGGGAGGAGGGGGTGGCCAGCACCAGAGGTTGCGTGATAATGTGAACTGAAGTGTGGGGGGTCCTAAGGTGAGAGAGTTAGACTGAGAAGAGGGTGTGAGGTGGTGTGGAGAGACATGCGAGAGAGGGGGTTCCCTGACTGAGGAGCACCGAAAAAAAGTTACGGTGAGGTAATGTAGCCAGACTGGAGCCAGTGGGTGTCTGATCTTCAAGGCAGACTGGGGTCGCATGTAGAAGTGAGGATTTTGCAGTCTCCGGAAGCAGCTGCCATGATTTAAATAAGCACGGTGTCCGTGAGGCAGGCACCGTGCTGATCTTAAACAAAATATTACATTCGGGCGCATGCATACAAAAGAAAGCCAAGCAGCCTAAGTGCGCTCCTAGCCCCTCCCACAAAACATTTTCGCCTCTCCCTTTAAACTGATGCATTTTTACGTAGTAAAGCACCCTATCTCTTGGAGCATGATTGGTGCCTGTAAGGCGGGATGCCAGCGCACTACACACTCTTGCAGTTAATGCAAAGCACAAACCACGCAGAAAATGAAACAAGAAAAACAAGCCCGGCGGAGCGTGGCGCGCGCACGCTTGGGGGCGGGGGAGCGCATTCCAGGCGGGGGAGCGGACCCTTTGAAGTGCGATGACAAACGGATTGCATGGCGGCACGATGCGCGTGATTGTGCACGTGCTAGCCATGCAATCCGCTTTTTGGGAGCACTTTTAAAACCCCCTTACAATAGTCTCGCTTTCGAGACCTAAAAAGAATGGCAGAGTGCAGCGTTAATCCGAAAAGTCTAACGCTGCGCTCCGCCATTCTGAAAATGCAGGGATGCACCCTATTTACAACAATATGGCGCATCTCTGCGTTTTCCCAAGCGCTGGCGCTGAACTCAGCTGCCTAGCGCCAACGCAGGCACCCTTGCACCATAGTGCAAGAGTGCCTTTGTTGAGGGAATGATAGTTTATGTGCAGGAAGGGGTCCCTTCCTGAACATAAACAATCCAGAATTGCTATTTGTAACCTCTAAGTGTTTTGCATTGGGCAGCACGCATAGAAGTTGCAAACTGTCATTTTTGTAATTATTATTTATGTGCAGAAAGGGACACATCCCTGCAAATAAACGATCACGCACGGCGTTTTGCTGTTTCTATGTGTGCTGCACAATGCATCACACTTAGAAACAGCCAAAACGTGGAGAAATAAAGCATTTCTCCTCATTTTGCCATTTTAAGACCAGGTTTTCCATGGTCTTTATTTTGGCACTGCCTCCTATTTACACCACCCTTGTAAATAGGGGGCAGCATCAAAATCAATGGGTGTTGCAGTGTAACGCCCACCGCAACACCCACTTCCCACCCCTTTCACACTAAGCAAAGCGAAGAAAGGGGGCCTTATTTACAAGGCGGTGCTAAGCCACGATAAGTGACTTAGAGCCGCTTTGTAAATAAGGCGAAGCCCCTATCGCCACAGGAACGTCTAGAAAAGTGACGTTCCTGTGACGATAGGGGTTTGTAAATATGCCGCAAAGTGTTAAAAATGTTCTAATAGCTTTATACCCTGGGCTACTATGGCTGTTAAAGCCCCTCCCCTGTTATAGGCTCTCACCTACTGCTCCTGTCTGTAACTTGGGACAGGGCCTTTTACACTGGTGTAACCCTCGGCGACAGGCTAAAACGCCCAATATTTATAGTCCCCGAGGTATTAGCATGTTTGTCTCTTTTATAAAGTACTAAGAGGAGGAAAGAAGGTGACGTGTTCTGGACTATAAAACCCCTCAAATAAAGAAACTTTATAGTAAGTGTGATTTTATTGTTACATCAAATTTTAAATATCCTTGAAATTCAATGCTTGTCATTCACCCAGAACATTAGGACGTTTACTGTTAGTACATGATGCGTAGTGTGAAAATGTCCAATGCAAATCTGCAATGTTATCCATTTTATATATATATATATACAAGCAATAACCATCTCCCAACTCACTCACACCCATTGATTTTCAGCTCTCCTTTGTTCCTTGGCTATAGCATGCAGGCACTTGCAGCCCCTGTGGCGCGGGGTGGGGGTGAGGGGGGGGCAAGCCTTCAAGGGGCCCCCAAATCATCAGGGTCTCCCATTCAGGCCAAGGTCAATGTATATTTGTGAGATATGGGAGACTCAGAGGCCCTCACTAAATACTGCGGGGGAGGTATCATTTTACATTACCCTACTGACCAATAGTACATGGAATATCCTTCACATTAACACTTATCTTCACCTTTTACATCTACAAACCCTGGTCTGTATCCTCTGTGGTTACATCTATCACCTCAAGGTAAGGTTCCTAGAACCAAAATAAAGACATTCTCTCACTCAATTGTTCATCTGAATCTCAGGAAACACTAACAAATAAAACAAATTTGAAACCTGTTTTTACAGTTTAGAATCCGCAATGTCAAATACAGATTTGAGCTTAAAAATAAAAAAGAGACCTGGTTCTTGGACATGCTCACCTCTTCCAGCATTAATAACGAGCCCTACCACACCCTTATTTTTTAGATCCAAGCTCAACATGGTCTGAGCCCAACAAAAACTCCTGGGAATCCTTCTCAAACAAGCCCTGGAGCTGCCCAGGCAAATCCCTGCATTTACAGAATCCAACTTCTTGAATATCCTGGGCACTAAAGCCAAACTTTGGACGTCAAAAACTAAAAGTGTACTGTAGACAGTCTGACCATGAGACTTGCAGCTGGCATCAGAAGATGGACTCAAGTGATTTCGGCCATGCGTGAGCTGTGTTGGCTTCCAGTCAGAGACGTCAAGCCTTTGTGAAGTCCTGACCATGAATCACAAATGTCTCTGACCACAAACCTCTCCCACCGGATTAGTCGATATTGTCGTGACAAAGCCTGTAACACGCTACATCAGTCACAAGAGCCACTTTCTTACTCGGAGAGAGGGCTGCTTTAGTCCTCTGTGGCCATATTATCAAGAACGGCGATAACACTATCGCCGCTTTAGAGGCAGGAATCTGCCGCTAAAGCGCCGATAAGGAGCTTGATAATATGCACTAGAGAATTTCAATAGAAGCCCAGGTTCTGGTGTGAAGGACATCAAACCTGGGATTCAATTGGAATTCTCTAGGGCATATTATCAAGCCCATTATCGCCGCCTTAGCGGCAGTTTCCTGCCACTAAAGCGGCGATTATGTTATCGCCCTTCTTGATAATATGGCCCCTGGTCTCTATCTCCTGCAGGTATTCCCAGATACCAGAAGAAGAGAACCCAACAATGAAGGAAGTAAGTTCCCTATTGTTGCTCTTCACACAGTTTGCAAAGTTTACCAGCTAACCCTGGCCTATGTAGTGTTGTTATGTGCATTGCAAGACAGTTTTTATCTTATAAATCATTTTTCACAGTAATGAAGCCCAGCTTAGCTGGAAAATGTTCTCAGACATTTTCAATGCTAGGTTCCCCTTTGAGGGGCTTTTCTGTGCTCAATGTAAAATATCTGCCAATTTTTAGGTCTGACTGGACACAACTTTAGCTGTTGTACAAGCCTTATGCTTTCCAATAAAAATAATAAAAATTCATATGTGTCATCAGTCATTCATATTTTGCTGCCACTCACCACAGCATAGGGCAATAGGTCAGGACACTTCATCCATTGGCTCTCTTTTACTAGGAGTGACGTCACTCGGTATGGTCTCGAGCGCATTGCCACCCGGAAATGGAGTGCACTTCATTGCCAGGGCTGGCCTGTCTGGCTCCTGGGTCACTCATTTATTTTGTTATTTTTACATTTTTTGCACATTAATGCTTGCAACTAAATTAATAAATAAATATAGCGTTGCTAGCTTGACATGTCTAGAGATAGTGCCTTTCCTTAGCTTGTTCTTGCTGCTGGTTGCCTTTTTAGGAGCTTTTTCTGCACTTTAGCGGTGTGCAGAACACAAACACTCTTGTTGCAAATTTGTCAAATCAGGTGAAAAGAGTGCTTGCTCTTCATTTGATTTTCTGAGTCTGGTGATAATTTTACTCTGATCTCAAAGTTTTTCCACATACAAAATCCTCCAGGTTTCTCCTGGAAGATTTTGTGCAGGCAAAAGGGCTCTCATTCCATGTTTCGAAGATAGAATGTGGACAGTAGCTTAGCAAGGATGAAATGGGCCCTTGTGCAAGCAAGGAAAATGGCCAGTCTGACTTATATTGGGGCAGTAAAATCCAGCAATCATCGGGGTGCAATGCGCCCATCATGGCCGTGGGCCCCGGTCTCACTGCACCAGCTGCACCAACGGTAGCTACGCCCCTGAAAGTGGCATAGCACGCGTTTTTACCACGTGGGATATCCAAACCACATTGTCCCAACCGCCACAGGCAGACCTTGGAAAGGTGAGATAAAATAGCTTCAGGGAACAACCTGGGTAGTAACATATTTCCCACTGGTTGTATGATGGTACAACGCATCCCTAAACAACGCATACCTGTACCACGCGGTCTCTACCATGACGGCATCTTTACCACGCATGTCATTACGACGCATGCCTTTACCACGCAATTTTGTGTTAAAGACATGATGGGTAAAGGGACATGCGTGCTAAAGATCATACCCCTGCCCTGTAAACTGTCCCTTTTACCCCTGCAGTGAGCTCTAGAAATTAACCCCACGCCCCAAAAACGACCCCTACCACATCCCCCCTGCTCCAAACCCTAAACGCTGTCCCCTACATCCCTAAAGGACCCCGTCCCAGCACCCCCCTGCCCTGAGGTCTAAAACTGCCCCCCTGCCCTGTAAACTGTCCCTTTTCCCCCGCTACGCCCTTAGCCCTAAAAACTGCCCCGCCCTAAAACCTACCCTGACCCCAGCCCCCCCACCCAGAGCCCTAAAACCTTTCCCCTACATCCCTAAAGTAGCCCCTTCCCCTTGCCCTTAGCCCTAAAACATTTCCCCTACATCCCTAAAGTAGCCCCTTCCCCTTGCCCTTAGCCCTAAGACCTTTCCCCTACATCCCTAAAGTAGCCTCCTCCCCTTGCCCTTAGCCCTAAGACCTTTCCCCTACATCCCTAAAGTAGCCCCCTCCCCTTGCCCTTAGCCCTAAGAACTTTCCCCTACATCCCTAAAGTAGCCCCCTCCCCTTGCCCTTAGCCCTAAGAACTTTCACCTACATCCTTAAAGTACCCCCACCCAGCCCCCCCTTATTATTGTAGGTTCCCGGTAGAACAGC
This sequence comes from Triturus cristatus, assembly GCF_964204655.1. NCBI lineage: Eukaryota > Metazoa > Chordata > Amphibia > Caudata > Salamandridae > Triturus > Triturus cristatus. The sequence goes on from NC_140594.1 coordinate 1,092,414,531, forward strand.
AGCGAAAGGCAATTGCTTTAGAGGTGAGCACTGAATGGTCTAACTTAATAACTGAATGAGTTACTCCATAGCTCACTCTCTCAATCGTTGACTTGTGTATATTTTAATATCTTAGAATATAAAACCCCTCGCCTAAAATGGAGGATTCCAGGGCAAAATTCAAGCAGGCGCTTTCCAGCCAGATACAACATCTGCTTGAGTAAATCATGCTAATACGGGGATTTATGTACTTAACTTTAAACATATATTTCTACACAGGGAATACATTTCCCTTATGTTTGAATCCCTTCCCTGCCTACACCTACAGAATGCTGAAATGTTCCCTTCCATAACCATTTCCCCTCGTAGAACGACACTTGTTCTTATATTTAAGTTGGTAGGAAACTGTAAAACGGATGCCAATACCCACAACCTTACACGTCTGTGTTTAAAGGTCATTTCCCCCTGACACCTGCAGGGCCAGATTCATTCACCCTATTCTGTGCTTAGGATGGTGTTCAGTTCGGATTTTTCCTGGTCTTTGTTTACACGGTTTCCCCTTTTCACCCATACGCCTCACCATTCCCCCTTGCACGCTGTTCTTTTAGGGGCACGTCGCCTCCATCTTTTACTGTATTGAGTGTTTTACCTCTGTTTGTGTCTCTTATTTTTTCTCCTAAACCCAAGCTTCTATTTTGCTTTTACGACTGCACTCGGTAATTACTTGGCACTGTGATGCTATGGCTCTTTAAATATGCGGCCTCCTTTCCTGCATCATTTCTGTCCCCTTACTTTAATGCCACCAGCAACCACTTGTGCAAATACCCTTAGCTTCTGCCAAGAGAGCCAGAACCAACAAGCTTTGGAAATGCCAATAAGCCTGCTTTTAAATGAAAGTGCACCTTCAGTCACTGATGGGTTTAGGCACTGAATAAATCATCATACATGTACTCTGTCACAAAACATTACACTAATGCATCCATTCATCCAGCCACTGTATCATACTTGCATCCACGCACTTATCTAACCACCTTAACAACACGTGTAAAATAAATTAAATGAGTCAAATAAAAAAAAGCACATGTTGTCTCCAAACATGGTGAGCGTATGCTTGAAATAACAAACAATAATAACAACATCACAACAGCGGGTGTCAGTCTTACAACCTAACTTACATACTGTTTCGTAGTTTTAAAGTTCCAACATGGCCGCCACGTTAAGAACCAGCAAGCCAGGCATTTTGAAATGGTCAAACAATGATGCACTCTGAAGAACACCATTCCGTGGCGGTCATCTGGCTTAGAGGCAGTGGCCGTGTGGGATGCGTTACACTGCAAATTAAATGTGTGGCAAGTAAGTGGTCCATTAGTTCAATCTGGGCAGCTGTAGTATGTCTAAAATATAAAAAATTACAAGAGAAGGAAAGAAATGAAAGTGATCAAAACTCAAGGACTGACTCACCTGCCCTGACAGTGTAGCTCATTCATTTTCAGGCGCGGGCTCTACTCTTGATGTAGAGGTGATGCATGTATTTTTTTTATATTTTTGTATTAAAAGATTCTGGCAGACAACTAAGCCTGTCAGGCCTTCCAAAGAGTGTCAATGAAGAATGATTACAATGCACATCTACTATCCTTACAGCTTGTCGAAGGGACTAACCAACAACAAAGTCCTTGTCTACAAGGTATAGTGTCAGATTTCACATAACATAATGCATGTCTACAGGCTTTAAGAAAATCAATCCTCCTATAAAGGCCTATTGGCTGGAATGAGGTTGATGGCCTGGAACCTTAACTTCACAGACTGTACGTTGGGGGACGTTACTCTACAAGGGTTACATCAGGAGTCTTACACTGCAGGTAGGTGTTCAGTCTTTTCCTTCGCAGGTCCTTACTTTTGAGGTAAATTTTTTTGTTTTACCTGTGTAAATAACGTAATATTAACATCATATTTGTGAATATGTTAATATTTGAATATGCATGTGTTTACACATATTTATAAATACATATACTTAAAAGCACATATATACATATGTGTTAAGCTTATGTGCCTTAAATTTCCAAAAGTGTTTTAAAATAAACTAAAATTTAATTAATTTGAACATTTAAAATATAATACATTTTTGTAATTATATTAAAAGAAAAATTGATAGAAAGGTGGCTCTTAGTCCAGAAAAGACCTTTTGTGATTTGATGTGAATCCCTTTCAGTAGTTTTCGAGATATTAGCTGAAATCCAAATTTGTATATATTGTGATGCGGCTCCTCCATGGATCCTCCTTGGATTCACGAACCCATGCGCAAAAGCAATGCCGCAATTGGCTGGCCGCAACCAGAGAGGAAAACTGTGGCTGCCATTTTGTGCATCAGGGCTCGCTTCCCAGCTGAGAGAAAATAAAGTTAAAAAGTAATAGAAGGGGTCAGGGTAGAGGTAGCCTGACCCCGTGGGAGCAATGGAGGGGCCTGTGAGGGACCCTTCATGGGCAAGAAATTGTCCAAAAATCTTTTTTTAACCACGCTGTGATCCTCCTGGATTCAGGTGGATACAGATCCAGACGCCAAATAAAAAAACATACACTCACTCACAGACCCACACACCTACTCACACCCTCCCACACCTATACAACTACTCACACACCCATGCAGCCACTCACACACCCACTCACAGACCCTCAAAATCACTCACACACCCACTCATAGACGCACAGCTTTTACACTCAGCCTCACACACCCACACAACCACTCACACACCCATAGAGCCACTCCCACATCCACTCATAGACCCTCAAACCCACTAACACATCAACACAGCCACTCACACAGTCACTCACAGATCCACACAACCACTCCCAGGCCCACTTACAGATCCACACAGCCAGTTTAACATGCACTTTCACACACACACCGCATACTCACACACCCACTTACAGACTCACACAATCTCTCACACACACTCTCACACACACCTTCACACACCTAGGTTGCAGGGATGAAAAAGTTAGGAAATATGCTTTAAAAAACATGGAAATTCACTGAAAAAACAAAGGTTACAGGGACATTATAGTTAGGGAATAAAACTTAAAAAACATTAGAAAATCACTGAAAAAAACAAAGGTTACCAGGACATTATAGTTAGTTTCAGATTTTACATACACAAAACCATAGAAATTCAGCAGTTATGGTTATAGTTATCTCAAGTAACTATAACTCATGCCCTGAGGTAACTATGACTCTTGCCCTCGTCATGCACTGCTTACTTCCCCACATATTACATCACTCATGACATCTTCTATGACATCATTGATAATATTACTGCAACATTTGCAGGGAAATTATTGATGAGAAAACTGTGCATGGCGGTGGTGCGAGTTATAGTTACTTTAGGGCACGAGTTATAGTTACTTGAGATAACTATAGCTGCTGAATTTCTATGGTTTTGAGTGTGTAAAATCTGAAACTAACTATAACGTCCCTGTAAACTTTTTCAGTGAGCATTTATTTATATCTATATATATGTGTGTGTATATATATGTATAGGCTGTATGAAGTTACAACGCATGCTTTTACCCTGCATGCCGTTACAACGCAAGTTTTTACAAGGACTTGCTGGCGGGGTGCACTGGGTTTTGAATTAGTATAATTTACTATTCCAACAGTAGGGAAGGTGTTGGAGTTAAATCCAACACCTTATATCCCCCTACAGCAAGCCATTTCATTGTAATGGCATGCTGGGTAAAAGCATGCATTTTTATACATGCGTTGTAACGGTTGTTTTCCATATGTATATGTATATGTGCGTGGTGCATATATATATATATATATAGATAGATAGATAGATAGATAGATAGATAGATAGATAGATAGATAGATAGATAGATAGATAGATAGATAGATAGATAGATAGATAGATAGATAGATAGATAGATAGATAGATAGATAGATAGATCTATAGATCGCCCTCTCTCTCTCTCTCTCTCTCTGTCTATATATATATTCACTGAAAAAACCATAGGTTTCACACATGTTATAGTTAGCGGAAATTTTACTGATAAAAAACCAATGAAATTCCCCCGTTATATTTAGTGCAGGAAACTATAACTCACGCGACGCAATCTTCTGCTGATGCTAATACTGTATTTAGACACTTATTTGCCCATGTCTTCTTCCATAAATTTTTAGCTATACATATATTACAAATATTTTTTTTTCATAAAGACACATATGTCATCAGCAGAAGATTGCGGTCGCGTGAGTTATAGTTTCCTGCACTAACTATAACGGGGGAATTTCATTGGTTTTTTATCAGTAAAATTTCCGCTAACTATAACATGTGTGAAACCTATGGTTTTTTCAGTGAATTTGCAAGGTTTTTTAAATGCTAATTCCTAACTATAACGTGTGTGTAACCTATGGTTTTTTCAGTGAATTTGTACGGTTTTTTAAATGCTAAGTTACTTTACGCCATTCGTGGCGTGCGCGCCCACTTAACGCAGTTCGTTCCGTGCGCGCACCGCGCGCCCACTTTACGCAGTTAGTGCCGTGCACGCACGGTGGGCACGCGGTGCGCTACGCGCACCGCGTGCCCACGTTACGCTAGATGGGCCATGTACGCACGATGCGCTTCGCGCACCGTGCGCACATGGAGGACATATTATGCGCTTCCTTGTGATAGGTAATCTGTTGAAATTTTTTTGGGAAATGCTGTGCTCTTATATGCTATGCACAAATGGTGGCCTTCGGCCACCATTTGCACACGGGGTGGAGAGAGTGGGTTTTTTTTTTTTTAATAATTATTTACCGTACGCGTACGGTAAGCGTACGGTAAGCGTACGGTAAGCGTAATCGGCGAAAGTTTCGAAAAATCAAAAATTACCGTTTTTTGCCTTGGGGGATCTTTGAAGACTCAACTAACATGGTTGTGTGCATGGGCGCTGTCTAAACAGCCCCTTTATATGTTTTTGGCATTTGTTTATCAGCTCCCCCCTCAGAGTGCGAGAGAGAAAATGGCGGCCGCCGCTTCCTGGTTTCGACCGATTCGAATGTTTACTAAGATCTAAGGGCCAATCAGAATCGCGCTCGCGCACGCCACCGTACGCGTACGGTAAGCGTACCGTAAGCGCACCGTAAGCTGGCTCAGATATATATATTGATTTAAAGGCTATTTTCTCAGAATCTACTGAACAGATTTACACCAAACCTACAAAAGGCACTTCCTTGACCTGAGGACTACCTCTCTGCCAAATTTCAAGTAATTCTGTTCAGCCGTTCGGGCTGTAGCTGTGTCTACAGGTCCTATGGAAAAATGCATGGGAAAAACGTGTTTTGGGACCCCCCTTTTATCTCAGCCCCCGCTTGACGAATCCCCCCGAGACTTTCAGGGTAGGAGCGGAGCATAGCGCCCCACCTATTTTGAAAAATTCGCAAGGATTCGTCGACCGGCGCAAAAGTTATTCAAAATAGAATGTTGCGGATTTCCTATGGAAACGTGGTCCTAACTATAACTACCTACTGGCGACCGCCAGTAGGTAATATATATATATATATATATATATATATATATATATATATATATATATATATATATATATATTATCTACTGGCGGTCGCCAGTAGATAGTTATAGTTAGGACCGTGTTTCCATAGGAAATCTCAAAATTCTATTTTGAATAACTTTGGCGCCAGTTGACGAATCTTCGCGAAATTTTCAAAACTAATGGGGCGCTCCGCTCAGCTCCTACCCTGAAAGTCTCGGGGGGGGATTTGTCAAGCGCGGGCCGAGAAAAAAGGGGGGTCCCAAAACGCGTTTTCCCCATGCATTTTCCCATAGGACCTTTAGTCGAAGGTACAGCCCGAACGGCTGAACAGAATTACTTGAAATTTGGCAGAGAGGTAGTCCTCAGGTCAGGGAAGTGCCTTTTGCAGGTCTGGTGTCAATCTGTTCAGTATTTCCTGAGAAAATAGCATTTAAATGCATATAAATATCTATACACGCGCACCGTGCGCGAGCTACATTCTGATTGGTTGTTAGATGTCAGTCAACATTCGAATCGGTCCAAATCAGGAAGTGTCGGCCGCCATTTCGTCTCACGCACTGAAAAGGAAAGGGGGAAAAAGGTGGAAAACGTGAAAAGGGGGCAAGAAAGAGAGTTCCTGACCCCCTAGCCTTTGTCAGGGGGTCACAGAAGGACCCCCCAGGGGGAAAAAAACATTTCTTTTTTTTAACAAATCGCGGGGTGCGCGCACGGTGCGCGCGCGGTAAAAAAAAAAAAAATATATATATATATATTAAGAAATACATAACTTAGCATTTAAAAAATGGTACAAATTCACTTAAAAAACCATAGGTTTCACACACGTTATAGTTAGGAATTAGCATTTAAAAAACCTTGTAAATTCACTTAAAAAACCATAGGTTTCACACAGGTTATAGTTAGGTAGATATTTCTCTCGTAAAAAACCAATGAAATTCCCCCGTTATAGTTAGTTCAGATAACTATAACTCGCACGACCGCCACTCTATCACAAGGATGATGTCATCAGTGATGTCATGAGTGATGCCACTGACCATGTCTTGAGTGATGTAATATGTGACGTCATCAGCAGTGGATTGCGGTCGTGCGAGTTATAGTTATCTGAACTAACTATAACGGGGGAATTTCATTGGTTTTTTATGAGAGAAATATCCACCTAACTATAACCTATGTGAAACCTATGGTTTTTTAAGTGAATTTGCAAGGTTTTTTAAATGCTAATTCCTAACTATAACGTGTGTGAAACCTATGGTTTTTTAAGTGAATATGTATATATATGTTATTTTTCTTTTCTATGAACGTACTTACTGCCAACCTACTGTCCTGTCTCTCCATTCCAATGTTTCCAATCCCTCTCTCTCCACCCTCCCCCTCCTTACACCAAGCCTCCTCGCCCGCCTGTCATCCCGCGCCAGGCCTCCCTAGCACTCCTCCCGCAGTACCTGGGACAGGACTTTCCTGGCTCCGCGTCCCCTGGCACCACTTCCGTAAACACAGAGGGGGGATTAAAGCCAGACTCTGCCTTGTGTAAACTGCGCCGGGGACACAGCCTGTTCCTGGTCTGTCTTGTTAAATAGCAGAATGGCAGTTAGGCAAATCACACGCAGCCGAATAAAAAGGGTCGTTTATAATGCTGCTGGGAAATATTTCCACTGCGTCCTTGGCCGTGACATTCGCCGGACACAGGCAATGAACATTAAAGGTGAAAAGCAAGCAACCTCTCCCTTCCGGGGGAAAGGGAGACCCCCGCGTCCGAGAGGCGATGGTTGCGTCTGACACCCAGGTATAACAAACAAAGCACTAAAAACTGTCTGGACGATGAAAGGCGCTTTTAGCACCTGAAATAAATTCCTGCGCAGCTGTTCGGCAGCATCTGTTCTCGCGCGCTGATTCACTGCCACAGGCCCGGCTGGGAAGCCCCAGAGGATGCGGGTGACAGAGCAAACATGGGATCCCTGGGAAAGGGGAGACGAGGAGTGGGGCGGGGGTGAGACATGTCGGGAGCAGTGGGGGAAGAGGTTGGCTGGTGGAGAAACATAACCAGAGGCAGCGAGGATATACGTGGAGAAAGATGGGGTTTATATCAAGTCCTGAGGCACATGGAGAAGGGCTTTAAGTGAGCCGGGCTCCTACGGGACCCAGATCCGGTAAAAATTAACAACGAGAACTAAAACACATCCCTAGTAATGGGCCCTATATTCATGTCCTTAAATGTGCATGCAAATACACTGATCGATTTCTGAACAATTAATTTAAATAAAACATTAAGGTAATCCATGTCAGCAACTTAATTCCTAGTACTATTTCACATTCTACTTAATCTTGTATTACCTAAGAATGTTTGCCCTTAATTACATAGGCCCCGCCACTTTTTTCATCCCAGTTCAAACCCTGGAGAAGTTACTGAAAGATGAGGTTTAGGCATGAAGATAACGAAGGTGGGGGAGGCGGTGGGGTGGAGCGGGGGTGGGGGGGAGGGGGGGGTAGGATTTGAGGGTGTGATAGGGGAACGGGAGAAGAGCCAGGAGACAGGGTGGGGAATTGTGGGGAAAGATGGGGTACCCTGGAAGACAGGAGGCAAGTGGAGAAAGAGGAGACAAGAGGGCAGCTAGGGAACAGAAGTGCCTGAGGCATGTAAACAAGACAGGGGAAGCAAGGGCAGGAAGGGGGCATGTGGCGAAAGAGAAGGCACCAGTTGTCAAGTGGATAAAAGGAGGAGCGAGTCCAAGAGAGAGAGAGGTGGATGAACCATGTCCATAAAGCTGTGGGAGGCAGGTAGATGGGATGCCTGAGGAAGAGAAGGGGCTGCAAAGAAAGAGGAGAATATGGGGGTGGGGGGGCGGGGGGGGGGTATTTTGAAAGATTATGTAAAGTTGAAAATATGAAGCAATCTATAAAATAGGAGAAAATGGGGAAACGACAAGGCGTACCGCAACCAGGTGGATAAAAAGCTGTGGGAGGGGGGTAGATAGATGCGGAATGTGTGCAAAGCGGGGACACAGGGAAGGCAAGAGGCACGTGGAGAAAGTGGAGCAAGACCCAAGGGGAGAGTATGGATACCGAGGTGGTACGGGCAGCGTGAGGGCCTGGTGACTGCAGCTGCTCCTCTGCAATGGTGAAAGAGTGTCACCCCTCTGGCTCAGAGCCAGCAGCTGAAAAATAAAATAATATTTTACTATCGTTCAATTTTTCAGCTGCTGGCTGAGCCAAGCGTGTGCAGGGAGGGGTGGGGCCCGGGCCATGGGAGGGAGGAGGAGGGGAGTGCACGTCTACACCACTGCACTCTACGACACTCTACTCTGCAGCGCAGCACTCTCTGCCACTGATCTCTATGCCACTCTACTGTGCGCACTTCACTTTACACCACTGCACTCTACGACACTCTACTCTGCAGCACAGCACTCCCTGCCACTGATCTCTATGCCACTCTACTGTATGCCACTCTACAGTATGCCACTCTACTCTGTGCACTTCACTTTACACCACTGCTCTCTGCTGTACTCTACGCCACTCTACTGCACTCTACACCAATGTGCTCCACACCACTCTAATCGACAGTGAAGTGCTGCACTCTGATGCTGCACTCTAAATTACTCCAGTCTAGTCCACACCACTGTGCATCACTCCACACCACTCCTAAAGGCTAGAGCGGCCGGCCTCGAAGCTGGGGAACTGGGTTCGAGTCTCGGCAGGGACGCTCAACATCCTGTGATTCTGGGAAAACCACGTAATCTCCCCGTGCCTAACAAAATGAATGTGCCCATCTGTAACACAACTGGTGTTTGTGTAAAGCCTTCTGATACCTTTGGGTCGAGTTCGCGCTATATAAAACAAAAACAAAAAAATAAGTGCTGTGCATGTCAGTTTGGCTGGCTGTTTTAGGCTGGCCAAATTATCATGCATAGTCAGGTTTCTCCAAACCAGCAGTGTTCCATAGCCGGGTGGAGAAACGGCACAGACTCCCTGTGCCTGAGCGAGCGTTAACCCAGCCTGCTCAGGCCAATCCCTGCGCTGCTCTCATGCTGCATGAGAGCAGTGCGGGGATTGGATGGGGAGTCTCTGACTGTGTCCCAGGCCCTGCGGGGAGTAGGAAGAAGAGGAGCACCAAGGCGTGAGGCAGCCGGCAGCATCAGGTACGTCTGTTTAATTATTGATTCCCCCCATCCTGCTGCTGCCCCGCCGCCAGCCGCTTTTTATTGCCAGCAGCCACGACTGCCTGGTGATGATAAAGAAGTGCAAGAGAGAGGCCCAGACTGAGGAAGTGGACAAATAGAGAAGAGAGGCAGAGCTGAGAGAGAGAGGACGGGAGGTGGAACCAGGGAAAGAGACGGCCCAGAGGCATGTGCAGAAAAGTGTGTGGTGTCTGCTAAAACACAGGAGGCATGGCGGAGAGAAGAAGGAAGGGAGTAGCATCTGCGAAATAGGGTGTAAATCGTGTAGAGGGGAGGAGAGGAAGGGGTGGTGAACGCCGGTCTTTCCCTCTTTTTAATGGCACTGACAATGAAAACATGCAATGGTAAAGCAATAGGTCTCGCCTATGTAAGAGCTTTTGGCATTGTCAATGTGTTTTAGCCATGCTGTTCAGGAGCATGGCTGCTGTTCAGCATTGCTAAAACTTAGTGGCAGAGAGGAGTGTGGAATGGAGTGGAGTGGCGTGGAGTGGCATGGAATGGAGTACAGAGTCATAGAGTGGAATGGCATGGAGTGGAGAGGCGCGGAGAGGGGTAGCATGTCATAGACTGGAGTAACATAGAGTGTCATGGAGTGGCTTAGAGTGGAGTGAAGGGTTGTGGAGTGGGTAGAGTGGAGTGTTGTAGTGTAGATTGTCGTGGAGTAGAGTGGAGTGTCGTGCAGTAGAGTGGAGTGTTATTAAGTGGTGTGGAGTAGAGTGGATTAGAGTGCTGTAGAGTATAGTGGTGAAAAGTGGAGTAGTGTAGAGTGGAGGGGTGTAGAGTGTTGTAGAGTGGAGGGGTGTAGATTGGTGTAGAGTCGAGGAGCATAGAGTGGAGTAGTGTGTCGTAGAATGAAGTGGCACAGAATGTCATAGAGTTGGGTGGCATGGAGTGGCATAGACTCAAGTGGAGTAGAGTGTCATAGAGTAGAGTTGAGTAGAATGCAGTGGCGTAGAGTGGAGTAATGTGGCATAGAGTGGCATTGAGGGAGTTGTGTAGCTTGGAGTAGAGTATCATAGACTGGAGTGGCATAGAGTGGAGTAGTGTACCATAGAGTGGAGGGGCAAAGAGTGGAGTAGAGTAGCATAGAGTTTTGTAGAGTGGAGTGGCATAGGGTGGAGAAGAGTGTCTTGGAATAACGTAAAATGGAGAAGAGTGGTGCAGAGTGGAGTGTTTTGAGTGTCATCAAATGGAGTATCGTAGAGTGAAGTTGTGGATCGTAGAGTGGAGGTTTATGGAATCAAGGGTCGCAGAGTGGAGTAGAGTGGAGTAGAATGGAGTAGTGTTGTGATTGGAGTGGCTTAGAGTGGAATAGAGTGTCATGGAGTCAAGTGGCGTAGAGTGAAGTAGAGTAGCAGAGAGTGGAGTGGCATAGAGTGGAGTAGAGTGTCGTAGAGTGCAGTGGTGGAGATTGGAGTAGAGTGTCGTAAATGGAGTAGAATAGTGTGATATAGAGTGGAGTGCTGTTGATTGGATTGGCATTGAGTGGCGTAGAGTGGAGTAGAGTAGAGTGGCATAGAGTAGAGAAGAGTGGCATTGAGTGGAGTAGAGTGCAGTAGAGTGGAGGGGCGTAGATTGGAATACAAATGGTGTGGTAGTGCACTGCTATTACAGACAACACATTTTAAATTGAAATGACTATTACATTTGCAAAGACACATGGTTTTACTAATAAAACTATACAGCGCACAGACGATAATAAGTGGAAATGGCATCACCGTGATTATCAATTTGTTTTGATCGCATTAAATTATGTGTTTCCACCACACTTCAGAATTATAACAAAATGTGCTTCATTTTTGCTTTCTTAATTCTAATATATTCTGACATATTTGCACAGTTCATTTACAGATATTTAAATGATGTTGTGCGCTCGAAGAAAACCTTTTCTTTTACACCCTCAGATTGTTAGATAAATCCTCTCACTTTGTGGTCAGAAAAGTAAACACTAAGCTCCTTCGGAAGACAGAGCTGGACATTTTACCACTGTCTTTGAATGCACAACAAATGTGACAAAATAAGAAGAAAATGTAAAGGCCTGTTTACGGAAAGCCAGCACCTGTGGAAGAGTACAGCAAACAGGCTATGCTTCATGAGGGGAAACAATACTTGCTGGACAGCCTAAAACAAATAAAGCCCACAAATAAAAATGCAAGCAAATATGAGTTACAAACCACAGCACCAATGGTAAGCAATGGGCGAAATGCATTCTGAGGTCAGGTTTCAGAATGTCCCGAAGAAGTCTTAAGTAACAGACAGATTCGCTGTCTGGTAGGCTTCGACCCAAAAAGACATCTCTGTCTCAGAATTAAAAGAGTACCTGCCCTAAATATCTCCACTTGGGGTTTTGATTGAGTATCACAGAATTTTCTAAAACAACTGATGCAAAGTAAGCAAATATTTCTGAATGAAAACTGCGAGACAGTAGAAAAACCAGCTGAACACGTGGCAGAATTGAAAAGTCTAACAACCCAAAATCCCAACTACATCTGCAAGGGTCCAACAAAGCCTGAATCAAAGAGAGACTTGGGTAAGTACAGGGGTGTGATGGTTGAAGTGCTTTTCTATGGCAGACACTATGATTCACAAAATCACAGGCTTTGAAGGCATTGAGACCCCAAATGAGGATCCAAAAACTTTGATGTGTTACCAACATGAGAGTGGCAGCCCATTCTGGGGCTGTATTACTGGAGTACAGTGACGGCCCGTGTAGGGCGTTTTACCGGGGCGGTGACGTGGCGCAGAGGAGGGGCAGGGTGGGGGGTTGCAAAATGCGGCATACGGCCGAGTACAGGTAAGTTACGAAAAAAATTATTAAAACGAAATCGCAACGAAATTCGTTTTATTAACTTTTTTCGTAACTTACCTGAAATCGGCCGTTTGCTGCATTTTGCAACCCCCCACCCTGCCCCTCCTCTGCGCCACGTCACCGCCCCGGTAAAACGCCCTACACTGGCCGTCACTGCTGGAGTGCCTGAGGGCCCAACAGGCGTTTGTGCCCGCTTTGCGTGCCCCCTGGGCACTTCGGTATTACAGAAGGGGCCGTAGATGCATGTGTGTCTCCATCTGTAGTACCGATAGCGCTACCGCACACAAAGCGCCAGCGCTGTCATCAGAGGGTGTTAACTCATTTGCATGGGGGCATGGCCCCATGCAAATTAGGGAATCTCTTTACCTCTGCACCCGCACCGTATTAAAGATGGGGGTGCAGAGTCAATGAAGCTGACAGGAGGTGCACTGACAGTGTGCCACCTAAAAGTGAAACCCCGAAACCGGTCCTAGGATGCCTGTTTCAGTCCAGGGAGGACCTGAAGGTTTGGGTTGGACTGTTCCCATTGGGGGCAGGGTCAAGACTGATTTGCATATGGCTGGGTTCAAACTGGAACGGCATGGTGAGCAAAAAAACAATGGATTTAGGCCCAGATCTCTGTACAAATACACATTGTGGCTCGTCACCATAATAATCAGGAAAACAGACTCACATAAAAACATGGGTTGTACATGTGTTCGATGTTACAAGTGCGCTCTCATGAGCGCCTCTAAAATACATGACTTTTCAACTCGATACTACATGATGTTTATTCTATTAGAATTCAATTAAATGACGTAGCTATACGCTATGTTAAACATCGTGTAGTATCGAGTTGAATAGTCATGGGTTTTAAAGCCGCTCATGAGAGCGCACTTGTAACATTGAACACATGTAATACCCATGTTTTTATGTGAGTCTGTTTTCCTGATTATTATGGTGACGAGCCTCAATGTGCATTTCCTGTTGGGTGTACACTTGTAGTGATGTCTATGAATTACAATGACACTCTTGATGAAGGTAATGATATATCAGAATCTGATCTGGTTTTCTTGTATTTTTCTCCTAGACCCCTGAGGAAGGGTCTGTTTGTGACCCGAAATGCATTGGGTTTTACAAAAAGCATTTTGCTTTGCTAAAAATGATGGAATAATGAATCAATGAATTATAATTTGGCGATTGAGCAACACAATGCCACTCTCAGACAAGTTTTGTTGAAGCTGGAGCAGGCAGGGCTTACTATCAACAAAGGAAAATGCCAGTTTTTGACGCATCAGGTTGATTACTTGGGGTACTCTATTTCCAGTGGAGGGAATGCTCCTAAGAAGAACTTATTAGATGCCATCAAAAATGCCCCTGCCCCCAAAGACAAAGACCAGCTCAGGTCCTTTCTTGGCCTTGTCGAAGATTATTCCAAATTTGTGCGTGATTTTGCTGATATGTCTGAGCCATTGAGACTCCTGTGCAAAAGTTGCAGATATGAGTGGGAAAAGGAACAACAAGTTTCCTTTTCAAATATCAAGTCTCAAATTTGCAATGCTGGCATTTTGTCTCCCTTCAGTACCTCGTGTAAATCCTATCATACCGTTGATGCCAGTCTTACTGGCATTGGTGTAGTGTTGTCTCAGAACCAGCTAGGTCAGAAAGAACGATTACCTTTGCTTCGAGAACTCTCACCCAGGCTGAAAGGAATAATTCTGTTATAGAGCGCGAAGCTCTTGCTGCAGCCTGGGGAGTGGAGTATTTCAGAGTATACTTGTGGAGGTTCAGGTTTGTTATAAGGACTGACCACAAGCCCTTAATGAAGATTTTGTCTGCTGGTGGTGCTGGGAAGGGTCACAGCACGCCTAGCCCGGTTTGCTGCTAGACTGCAGGAGTACTTATACGACATTGAGTTCATCCATGGTTGGAAGAACTTTCAGGCTGACTGCTTGTCTCGCATGTCACTTGACTGGGAAGTTGTTGACAAGGATGTAGTGAACAAACTTGAAAGGGAGGCAGCTCATAATGTTTGTGAGTGCAGTTTGGGTGCTTTTTCCAGAGCACAGTGGATCAAGGCAATGCACTCCGATCCTGTTTTACAAGATGTCGTTGCTTTGATCAAGAAAGGTGCTCCCCGTGAGAGTATGGTACCTGTAGCTGTCAGGCCATTTTGGAAACTGCTCAATGAGTTGTCTCTTAATGGTCATGATGTTGTCATGAGAGGAGAGTGGTTTGTGCCCCCATGTGGGCTCAGGTCACATATTTTTACGCTTGCACATGAAGGCCACTTAGGTAAAGGCATGACCATCAGAAGGATAAAGCAGGAATTCTGGTGGCCTGCCATGGATGACCAAACCAGAAGTTGGGTTGAGAATTGCAATTTGTGCAAAGAGAGCGAAAAAAGGCTTAAGGTTGGTTCTCAGAATCTCATGGGTCAAATTACTGATCCTTGCAAAGCCTGGCACACTATTTGTCTTGATTTTATTGGCCCGCTATCGGAGCTCCCGCTAGACATGCGCTTCGCAGCTGTAGTTGTTGATATCCATTCAAGATGGCTCCATGTTGAATTTTTGAGAGATTTCACTACGAGTTACATTGTAGCTATGTTGGATGCTTTGTTTTTGCATGAAGGTGTTCCACGTGTTTTACGAACTGACAATGGTACCCAGCTCATCTCAAGAGAGATGCGTTGTTTCCTGGAGAAGTGTGGTGTTAAACATTCATGCACATCTCTCTATAACCCCATGGCCATGGGTAATGGAATTGTGGAGAGGGCCAACAGGTTAATCAAAGGCACTATTCAACTCGCCTTAGCTCAGGGTTGCTCATAGTACGGCCCGCGGGCCGCCAGCGGCCCGGCAGGCCTTCCTCGGCGGCCCGCGGACCTTGCAGACACCCTACATGTGTTTAAAAAAAAAATTAAATAGTGTTAGCAAACACTGCAGGTTGCAGCAGCCCGGACTCTGAGACTCTGCTCTGTGGGGGCCGGGGGATTCCAGTGATTGTCAAAGTGGAGATGCAGGGGCCTAAGAGGTGAAATACAACAAAGCTTTATTAACATTTAAATGGTCTTAAAGACCTGTGAAGTACTCGGGTGCGGCTGTGTGTGAGTGCTGGGAAGCTGTCTCAGTTCGGCTGTGTGCGCGCTGGGAAGCTGTCTCATCCCAGGCTGAGGGCTGACACACAGACGGGTGAGATGACACAGGGTGACGGAGGGAGACAGAGGGAGAGGGAGGGAGACAGAGGGAGGGAGAGAGACAGGGAGAGATAGAGGGAGGGAGACAGAGAGAGAGAGACGGAGGGAGGGAGACAGAGGTATGGAGACGGAGGGAGGGAGATGGAGGGGGACAGAAAGAGGGAGAGGGAGGGAGGGAGAGGGAGGGAGACGGAGGGAGACAAAGGGAGACAGAGGGAGAGGGAGGGAGAGGGAGGGAGACAGGGAGGGAGGGAGGGAGACGGAGGGAGACTGAGGGAGGGAGAGAGAGGGAGACAGGGAGGGAGAGAGACAGAGGGAGAAAGAGGGAGGGAGACAGAGGGAGAGAGACAGAGGGAGAGGGAGGGAGACAGAGGGAGACTGGGAGGGAGAGAGACAGAGGGAGACAGGGAGGGAGAGAGACAAAGGGAGACAGAGGGAGGGAGACAGAGGGAGGGGGAGGGAGACAGAGGGAGGGAGAGAGACAGGGAGGGAGACAGAGGGAGAAAGACAGAGGGAGAGAGACAGAGGGAGGGAGAGAGACAGGGAGGGAGACGGAGGGAGGGAGACAGAGGGAGGGAGACGGAGGGAGACAGAGGGAGGGAGAGAGACAGGGAGAGATAGAGGGAGGGAGACAGAGAGAGAGAGACAGAGGGAGGGAGACAGAGGGAGGTAGAGAGACAGGGAGGGAGACGGAGGGAGGGAGACGGAGGGAGGGAGACGGAGGGAGATGGAGGGAGGGAGATGGAGGGAGGGAGATGGAGGGTGGGAGATGGAAGGAGACGGACGGAGGGAGGGAGATGGAGGGAGACAGAAGGAGGGAGGGAGACGGAGGGAGGGAGGGAGAGGGAGGGAGGGAGATGGAGGGAGACGGAGGGAGACAGAGGGAGGGAGGGAGACAGAGGGAGGGAGGGAGATGGAGGGAGACAGAGGGAGGGAGAGGGAGACAGAGGGAGGGAGACAGAGGGAGGGAGACAGAGGGAGGGAGACAGAGGGAGAGACAGAGAGGGAGAGAGGGCGACAGAGGGAGGAGGGCGACAGAGGGAGGAGGGCAACAGAGGGAGGGGGGCGACAGAGGGAGGTGGGCGACAGAGGGAGGGCAACGGAGGGAGGGCGACGGAGGGGGAGAGACAGTGGGAGAGACAGTGGGAGAGACAGGGGGAGAGAGACAGGGGAGAGAGACAGGGGGAGAGAGGGAGGGGAGAGAGGGAGGGAGGGAGATGGAGGGAGACGGAGGGAGGTAGGGAGACAGAGGGAGGGAGGGAGACGGAGGGAGACAGAGGGAGGGAGAGGGAGACAGGGGGATGGTGACAGAGGGAGGGAGACAGAGGGAGGGAGACAGAGGGAGGGAGACAGAGGGAGAGACAGAGAGGGAGGGCGACAGAGGGAGGGCGACGGAGGGAGGGCGACGGAGGGAGGGCGACAGAGGGAGGAGGGCGACAGAGGGAGGAGGGCGACAGAGGGACGAGGGTGACAGAGGGAGGAGGGTGACAGAGGGAGGAGGGCGACGGAGGGAGGGCGACGGAGGGAGGGCGATGGAGGGAGGGCGACGGAGGGGGAGAGACAGGGGGAGAGACAGGGGGAGAGAGACAGGGGGAGAGAGACATGGGGAGAGAGACAGGGGGAGAGAGGGAGGGGGAGAGAGGGAGGGAGGGGGAAAGAGGGAGGGAGGGGGAGGGAGGGAGAGAGAAGGAGAGAGAGGGAGGGAGGGGGATTGAGGGGGAGAGGGAGAGAGAGAGAGATCTGTGTATGCCAGGTCTGGTGGCTCAGTGGACGAAGGCGTCTGCTGCAGGGACCTGTGTTCAACCTCATGGTCACAATTTATTTTTTGCTTTAGCCCCGCCCCTCCCCCTCTGACCCCGCCCCCACCGGTGCGGCCCTCGGCCACAAGCCACACTGTAAATTTGGCCCCTGAGAGAAAGTTTGTGAGTACCCATGCCTTAGCCAATGGTCTTGCTCCTAGGCGCCTCATTCAGGACCTGCTCTGTGCCTACGGCACCACAGTATACAGTGTCACTTTTAAATCGCCTTTTCTGGTCATGAGAGGGCGCCTCCCAGGTTCTCGCTTGGTAGCCGCCTGGTTAAAAGACTGGGTATTGTCTGGTAGTGAGCGTACCTTTGATGTTATTCAAACCAAATTTTCTGTGGGCGATTGGGTCAAGTTGAAGTCTGGCAGATTAAGAAGTGGTCTCAGCAAATTCAAGGACCCTTACCGTGTCATTGGCGTAGGGAAATACTTTGTTGTTGTTGAAGGTGGTGAACGCTGGAATTTGCGCAGAGTCGCTTTGTACCAGAAAGGTGGAGCAAGTGCAAAGCATATTGTTAATGATGGGGGGTGCTCTGGTGTAATGTTCATTCCTGATAAGCCTACTGAGTATGATTCTGGCAATCCAAGCTCTTCGCTTTTTCCCAAAGGAGGGGGTGGGGGTCCTGTTGTGTTTTCGGATTCTCCTGAACATGGAAGTGAGCTCTGTGCCATAGTCCGCAGACCACCTGCTTATCTTCAAGATTATGTCAGAGTCTGAATACCTTCTTTCTTCTGCATCCTTTTCGTGCTGTTTTTTAGGACTTTCCTTCTTTGTCTTAATCTTTCCTTTCCTTGTTTTTCTTTGCTTTCCTAAAGGGGAGGATGTGTTGTGATGTTACTTACCTTATCTTTTATCTTACCTACTCTGGTATCCTGTCATGCACCTTACCTTGGTTGGAGTATTCTCTCTCACCCTGTTCTTTTAGAATAAAAGGCTGACATCACTCTACCATTGCCAGTTGCAGCTGGGTCATTGAGGTGATCGGATGCCAGGTTGTGCTTTCCAGTAAAGATATTCACTTCTCTTCATGCCTCCTAGTCTTCTTTGGACAGACGCGTCACAACACAGCCCTCTGAAAGGGGGGAAAGGGTTCCCATGGAGCTCAGACATCCCCTTGCAGGTGGGTGCAGTCACTCACTGAATTCCACAATTGGTAAACTAATTTGACTGCTTCATAGTAACCCTTTTTCTTGACACTTTCCCTTGCAGGTTAGTCCCATTTATATCCAGCTGTTACCTGTCACCAGGCCACACAGTCAGACTGCATACGCCCACTCTCCTGCGCGTCTCCTCTCATTCTCTACTTACACCTTCTTCAGGAGTTGTTCAGGTGAAGAGCAGAGAGAACAATATCATTATCCGGTGGTGTCTTCCCTGCTTAGCCTGTTAGAGCCTAGAGCCAATAACACTAACAGAAACCTCTCAGATCCTGGCTCCCTCCCCATTCAATACTTTTGATCTTACTAAACTAACCATATTTTCCTCCTAGAGGTTTACCAGCTCCCTCTCGTGATCTATATGAACACCACTAACAGATGTACCAGTAGATGCTAGCACTGCAATGCTACTTGTTCTCAGTGGTCTTTGCTGTTATTGCTCCCATGCGGACAACCGACCTATGCATGTTACTCATATATAGCCTGGTGACACATTGGCTGCTCCTCCAGGGTTTTGGCCGTCCACTTGAGGGGATTCGATATATGATATGTTCATTGGTTACTTAACAGTGCTCCCTGGGGTTAGGCTTGTGTTGCTTCTGGCTGGACGCCTCATGTTTCTCTGTGGTTGTGTCATGGTGTCCTCGGGCATTAGGGGCCTTTTGACCCTGAGTAGCTCTAAATATTCTAATCACGGCTGCTTAGCAGTACTTCCTGGAGTGATGCCTCCACCACTCCTGGGTGGACTCCATATTGTACTCTCTGACTCATATCCTAAGGTCTAGACATCTGTTGCTCCTGGGTGATTTCATGCAGTTTATTCCCTGGTTGCTTAACAGTGCCTCTAGGGGTTGGGCCACTATTGTTCCAGAGTGGATTATATTTAGTTCTTCCTGACCCTTACGCAAGGACACATGGTTACGCTTCTGTCGCTCCTGTTGACTCCATGTTGTTTCGACACTGGTTGCATAACAGCGCTTCCAGGGTTTGCTCAGCTGCCATTGGAGTGTGAACTCCACACAGTACTCCCTGACCTCTTAGCGGTATCACGAGTTGTAGACTGCTATTGTTCCTGGAGGACTCCATATATAATGCATTCACTGGTTGGTTAACTCTGCCTCCAGGGTTTGAGTTTCATTGCTTCATGTAGTATATTAGCTATTGGATCCGACTGAACCACTTCAGCAGGGGCGGCTCCTCTGTTAAGGCAGAGGAGCGTTGCCCCACTAAAAAAATGCCCCCAGCGATAGAGAAATAAAAAAAAGCGAATCAATTACCATTTTATTTTTCAAAACCCCGTCCCGAGCTGAGCGTCAGGACAAGGGGCAGGGCTTTCTGCTGCTGCCAGTCAGGCAGCAGCATAAAGGAGTGATAGGCAGGGCACTTAGGATTAAAGTGCACATGTTTTCTTGGCTGGCTGTCCTTCGACGGCCAGCCATACATGCGCAGTAAACCTCTCTATCCTAGCTGTCTTAGACAGCTGGATTAGAGAGAGCATAGGGCTCCAGTGCCCTCGGGAGCTGCAAGAGAGGCAGCTCCCTCCAATCCTGACGCTGCTCTCATGCAGCATGAGAGCAGCACCAGGATTGGTTACTGCAGTTTCCTAGAGAACTGCCTGCCGTAGACCCAAGCGAGGAGGAGGATGTTGCGCATAGAAAGTAAGTGGGATTAATTTTTCTTTATTGTTTCACCTTATTTTTGTCCCCCCTCGCCACCCCAACACCCTCCTTACATGCAAGCTGCCACTGCACTTCAGTGGTGGTTTATACTTTGATATAAAAGATGTGAAGTATACACATGCATGACAGCATAAATTCTAACATTCTCTGCAATACCTCAGGCTTATGCTTAATAATATTACTGTATCATGCTTGGAGCACATCTAAAAAACTCAGTTACCTTATTCACCATCTCCCACATGGGCAAACTACAATCAAGAGCCTTTTCAACCACATACTGCCAGGACTAATGAAGCTCTATGTAAATGATACAATAAAAACAATATGAGGTAAGGTCTCTTAACAATGGGAATTAATGAGATAGAGATACAGATGTTTTAAGATTATTTTTCCTGATCATGAATCTCAAGACTGCTCATAATGTTTATGTGTTTTAAGCTTTTTGTTTTTAAATCAGAATAAACATTAATGTAAATTCCCCCTAACTCTTCTCTTTCCCCCAATTTCCATTTCTTTTGCTCTGGCTAAATTATTTTCTTCTCATCTCTGTTTTATGTTGTTTGCCATATTAAGTGTATTTTTTAAAGAGCGTGTCTCACCCGATAGGATATCCTGGTGCTGGCCAGAAGTGGTGGGTGATGCCCTGAATGGGGATCTATGTGAAGAACCACATTTTTAGTTTCTACCTCAAGTCAAAGACTGTGGGGCATATTATCAAGGACGGCGTTAAAATTATCGCCGCTTTAGCGGCAGGAAACTGCCCTTGAGAATTCCAATAGAAGCCCATGTTCACACCAGAACATGGGCTTCTATTGGAATTCTCTGCGGCATATGATCAAGCCCGTTATCGCCTCTTTTAGCAGCAGTTTCCTGCCGCTAAAGCGGCAATAATTTTAATGCCGTCCTTGATAATATGCCCCTGAGTTTGTGGCCCTCATGTGAATTGTGAGTTTGTTCCAGGCTTTAGGACAGTGGCGGCTGGTGAGATTTGAAAGTGGTAGGGCTGAAAATTTTTGGTGTCGAATGGCGCGCGAGCGAGCGCAGCGAGCGAGCCCGAACTACCTACGGAGGGTTCGGGGGGGTTCTCCCCCCGAGAACATTTTGAAAAATTAGCAGCCAAATGGTGGATTTTCAAGACTTTCGGAAGCCATTGTGCTTAACAGAAACAGGCCACTGCCTCCCCTAAAACTATCATCAGTTCCAAGGCCTCATGAATAAACCATTCTAAATTGCAATAAACCACAATTAATTTTAACAATGTTGCATAAATAGGTTGGATCTGCCTACTGACCAAGTGGCTACTTGAGCTAAAATTGCATTCAAGGTAGCCCATCAGAGTAAAATGCCTTCTTTTTCCATATAGAATTGAATCTCATATTG
The DNA here is from genome assembly GCF_964204655.1 of Triturus cristatus. Classification (NCBI taxonomy): domain Eukaryota; kingdom Metazoa; phylum Chordata; class Amphibia; order Caudata; family Salamandridae; genus Triturus; species Triturus cristatus. Next base: position 1,092,436,219 of record NC_140594.1, read on the forward strand.
GTTAGTGTTCATTTTTTGGAACTCAATAGCATGCATAAAGGCACCATGTATAAACAAAAAACACATAAGCATACAGAGATAAAATATATACATGCATGCAACACATAAAATGTTTCCCCTACCTGTGCTTGTCTGTTTCCTTTATGAATCATTTGTTCAAAGCCAAGTACACAGGAGGTGAATGAAATCTTCATATGATATAATTGGCTACAGATAGAAATATTCATTTGAAGAAAAAAATAATCTTATAGACTGTAAACCAGAAACGGACTCTGCACTTAACTGTAAGTATAGATTGCTTTCACATGGGGGGCTTCATATCACCTTCTGACGGTTCTAAGCACTAGTAATCCTTTAAAAGGGGTTTCACGCTTAAATAGTATACCATTAAATAGGGTAAAAGTAATTAACAATGGTTTCACTTCCCACATAGGATCAGAACACAGACAACATCCTTCCAACCACACCACAAGTGCTTCTGTGCCCCCACACAGGGGTAGTAATCGCTATATAAAGGCTGCAATACAATACAATACAAAAACAATTGTTAATTACAATTGCTCAATTTAAAGCTATACAATTTAACCTTGAAAACCCAGTCAAAGGGCTTCTATTCAAACTGATTCTGGTTGTCACCTTTCGCCTCGATTTCTTTTTTTCAAGCCTCTTGAATTTCTTGCAATTTCCCATTATCAAATGTCACCAAAATGCTTCACTCCTTACCAAAAAAAAAGGAACAAAAAAACCTCAAGCGCCATTAAAGCTAGACACACGGATTGCGTAATGGTAACACAATGATGACGCAGCTGAAATCAAACCCGATCCTATAACTGATACTGGCAAACATTCTCTAATAAACGCTGGGAACGAAACCACGAGCCATAACTTATGATGCTATTGAACATAGTGGTGACTTCATTTGGGGTGCTTAAAGTGGTTCAAATTGCAAACAAGCATTGGCAAAGCTAATGGTCTGGCACGCATTTTGAGACAACTAAAAAAAATGTAAAGGCCTTTGTTGTAACTTGTGTTTATCAGCTGCTCAGCCAGAATGAGTGTTGCGTGGAATGTTGGATGGATGGAATGTTAGATGTCTGTGAGTGTCAGTTGGGTATGGGCTGAGCAGCATGACAGTTGCTCCTGGTTGGGTTTCCCTTGATTTCTTAATAACTTAAATAAAGAACCTAATCAATCTACGATAGAAGTCCAGAGCATTCATTGTCGATTACAACAGCCTTCTGCAGGGACAAAAAAAATGGCTGTTTTCTGTAGACAAGGGAACTATCAGACACATAATTTAATGTATCATGATCACTGTAGGTTTGAAATATAAAATATTTACCCATGCACAGCGATGCAAGCACTCCGCAACAGGTTGAATTATACACCCAGATATCAAAGAGTAATACTCCTCTGGGCGGATATATATTTAGGATTTTTTAACAATAGGTATAAGACGAATGTGCTGTCAAGCCAGGCATAAAAATATTGTTCATCATCAGTTACATGGCATTTCAGTTGGCGTGTGTTCAGAAAAATGCTTAGCCTGTATGTAATGTTCATTACTAATTCATTCTCCAAGTCTGTAATTGTGACTTAGCTGGCCCGAGTTTCGCTTTTATTAAACATATCGTTTGGCACCTTTAATCAATGTTATCGAGAGCGGTTTTTCCACCCAATACAATATTGTCAAAACATTGGCACGTTCAATTGGCGCTTAAAAACCTGCATATTAACTCACGGCGTAGTACTAGCCACTGTGGGCGATTCTTCACGCCAGCCCACGTTTTTTATTTGAAAGAAAATAAAAGCCGACCAGCTGTGTTGACCCGCTGGCTCGCTTTGTTTTGCTTGACATGTTTCTGTGTAAGCTACGGTACATTACGCTCAACCGCGCACATAAAACTATAATTATGGACCAGGGAGCAGTGAGGGGAGGGATGGGTCCGGGCAGCCGATAGGGAGTAATGCTGCGAAAACATTCGAGTATTTGTAAGGCTAAATACCTGTGGGATTGAGTGAGCTACGGTTCAGATGACTGCCCAGGCGAGGTACTCCCAGCCTTCGCTCCAGGGCTCGGGCCCTGCGAATCCTCTTGTTTATTCACCCCCGCCCCCCACACGCTATCCCCCCCTGCACATTTGTAGCATACAATCAGTACATTCATGCAGCAGTTTCTGATGACACTGGTGCATTCCTGACAGCGCTTATTGCATATCTGAGGCTTCCTTCTCACAAACGGCCGTCGAGCACCTGGCAACGCGGGAAAGCGTAAAGTAGGGGGGTGGGGGGGTGCTGGCGCTGTGCGGTACTGCCGATTCTCACTGCCATCTCTTCAGGAATGGTCCGACTGTCGCACTATTCCACTGCCCTTGTGTGCTGCCGAATGCTGCACCCCTGCATTTGGGTGGTACATTCCAACGTGCAGCAACTTCTATCGACTGTAGGTACAAATTCACCGCAACAGCAGACTGCTACATTTGGCCACTTTGGGACACCCCAATGCCCCCTGTCCACCATAGTGCACAGCATGACGTAACTTGTTTAGGTCTTCGCCCCTCTCAGGGGCTTTGTCACTAGCACTGGCTGTGTTTGAACACTAACGTGACCATTGATTACTGTGAGTAAGGATTACAATGTAATACATACCACCGCTCCTGACACGACACAGTCCGTCCCGAAAATGGCGGCTGCTGCTACATGCGCGGGAAGAACTACTCCGAGTCTGCGCAGAGGGTCCTATCCACTCGTCACAGGGACAGGTGGTTCACTTCTCACCACGCCCTGTGACGAGTTGGGAGGGGGTGGGGGTGAATCTCACACTCTCCTGTCTCCTCCACTCTCTGATTGACGTGGAGATGTTAGCAATCCCGGGCTTGTGTAAAAAACGCCCGGGGCTAACTTAATCTCCACGCCATCAGGGGGTGGAGACTGGGCCTCCAGGCTATGTCTTTGCCTGCTGATGGCGTCACAGCCTTCAGGGCTGTGAGGTTCTCAGCCGGCAAAGACATAGCAGGTGGTGCAGCGCGGGGGTATTGACAGTGGGAGGCAGCAGACTGACGACAGTGCCCCATGTTAAAGTTTGCGGCGATGTGTTCTTTTTCTTTGCGTTTTTTTATTTTCTAATTCTTAATAAAAAAGAAACGTACTAAGAAACGTACTGGTATTTATTTATTTTTTAAATCCAAGGAAACTTGTTAAATTAATTAACTGGGAAATTACCTGGGGCGGAGCCCCGACGCCCACACAGAGAAACCGCCACTGCTTTAGGAGCCAGGTGCAAGCAGTCGCAGTCACTAGCTCTTCGGAGTCGGGCACAGCCGTGATCAAAAGGTAGGCTGAGTGGCGGTGCCTGGTTGAGGTGAGGGAGCTGATGTAGCTTTTCAGGTGAGCTGGCCTTATTGGAAAGGGTCCAGGAGGTGGATGAAGTTCTGGTGGTTTGCTAGCCTCTCATCGATGTGTTTCTCGAAGACTTTTGCCGGGTAGAGGAGCAGAGAGAAGGGTCTGTAGTTAGCTGCTAAGGACAGGTCTGCTGTGGGTCTCTCTCTTCTCAATACCTACTTTTATATCCATCTTCATTGCTATTACCTTTTGATCTTTATAATCCCTCCTATGTATTTGTGTGTGTCCTTCTATGTCTTCCATTTCCAGCTTTGGATGTATCACCAGCCACACAGAATCAAAAAAATCATGAATGAAAACTACACACATACATACTTGCATAGCGGGGGAGAGGCAATAGTACTTTTTCTTTGCACCAATAAGAAACATAATTTCTAGTGCTATGCATTAAAACTCAAAAGGGGTTCTATACCTTTTCTAGGTACACCTGCTTGCTAGGAAGCCCCCTCGTTGTTCTAATAAAATTATATATGATGGTTATTAACATGATTTCAGGACTGTATATGAATTGCAAGCACAGTGTGACTGCAGAGAGAACATTTATTCGAACTGTAAATATGCCCACGGATGCAGTGATTGGAATGAACTACTGTCCTGAAAACATGTTAAGATGGCGGCAAGCTGATAAGGGACGTAATGACAACGAACAGTCCGTTTTCACTGATGATGATCTGTGCACCAATGGGAGTGAGTGAAAGACATTTAAAAGAAACCACAGGAAGAACTTTTCATTTGTTATGCCGGCATTGAGAAAGGCAGTTCCTGCCGAAACGCGTCTACCTGGGTATGAATAAATTGTCACTTGGAAACCCCCTGAGTGCCTATGAAAGTTCCATGTGGAGCACTGGTGAGAAATTTATAGCGTGAAAGCCACTTTCACTAACAGATCACCAGTTCACAGAAAGAGCAGGGACGGCTCCTCCAAATGCGTCGCCCCACTGCTTTTTTACAATGCGAGAAGCAGAAACATAAAATGGTATTATAAATACCATTTTATGTTTCTGCTTCTCGCACTGCAAGAATGTAGAAGGGTTTTGTTGGGGGCGGGCAGGTGGGCGTTCCTGCTCGAAGACAGGGGAGGAGTGGCTAGCCCCATGTTGCAGGCCCTCAAACCAGTCATGTGCACTCGCTTTTCTCCATGTAGCCTGCATGCAGCCTACATAGAGAAAATGGCCTCCCCATTGATGCCTGTGGGGTCAGTGTCCCAACCAATCAAAAAGCTGCCATTGCAGCGTTGTGATTGGCTTAGGGGAGGGGAGGGAGGCTGCCTGCTTCCTGTTCCTGCGGAGGCACGAAAGCAGGAGCAGACCAAGCAGAAGACGCTGGACCCGAGAAAGGTACGTTTTTTGTATTTTTTATTATTATTTAACCCCCCCCCGCGCGACCCCCACTTTCCTTGCGACCACTCGCCCCGCCATGTGACCCCGCACCCGCCCTCCTCACCCGGGAGCCATCCCGGCCGCGACTGAGAAAGAGTTTGGCAGCTTGATGTGTATATATATGTATATATATTTATCGCTACCAAGTTGCACCAAGAGCCAAGGCACTCGTAGGCGGGTGCTGTAACGCGGTGGTGCCCGCGTTCAAAATCGACGCTACCAACAAAGTCCACGCTCCAGGACAAAGTACAGCACTCAGGGAGTATACCGTAGATTAGTTTATTCGGCAACAAGCAAAAGACAGACGCGTTTCAGGGTATCCTTCTTCAGTGTCTAGTTGCGCTAGCCGCGCGAGAACTTTTAAATTCAAAAGACCATCGACGTCACTTCCCCACCCATATGGCTAATGCAATCATATCTATCACATGGCGGCCATCTTAACAGGGTGAAGATAACGTACCAACTCATATGGATAAACACATTTCTTTGTTTATCGCTCGACATACCAGAATTAAATCAACAGCGTCAAGACTACACAATTGTTACTCATCGTGAATGAAATCAAATATGATTAACTAAACAAATTGTAAATGTCGCTTGACAATTGTGTGTCATAGAGAGCTACACATATTCATAAAATTAAGCCGTGGATCGGCATGCATATTGTAGCAAACCTCATGATGTACAATTAATATCTTGATGTATTAGATGATTCATTAAATGGTTCATTAAACAATCCAAGCCGTGTATCAGCCTAAGCATCTTATGGTAAAAATTATCCAATAAAATCTATAAGGCTGTACCCTCACTACTGTTAGAAAGAGTCATAACATGCTCAGTGTAAACACATATGGGTGACAAACGTCGTTCTTACCCCCTATAGTCCCTGAGTTTCATGAGTAACAAAGAGGGAAGACGACAAAGGAAGAAAAGAAGAGAATACAGTTACGTTAACAGAATCTTCCTGATTACCTCCCCAGATGCACAGCTAATTCCTCTCCGCTATTCAACCCAAAGGGTGTTTTGGTGTGCAGATCAATAATGTAGCGGGATTCAAGTCTCCGCAAGCGTTGCACTCTATCCCCACCCTTTGGATTAATACATACACAGTCCAAACCAAAGTACTGTAACAGTTCCCTGTTACTATTATGTTTAAGGGCGAAATGTCTGGCTACAGGGTAGTTACTGTCTTTATTCATAATCGCGCGCTGGTGTTCCAAGATGCGCATCTTTACACTATGAATAGTGCTGCCAATATACTTAAGTCCACAGGGACACAGTAGGCAGTAAACTACATGGGTGGTAGTACAGGTGATAAATTTATCTATGGGTTTAGGTCTTTTTATCCCATCAATAGTGTAGCTCAGGGTTCTTTTACTGTTGCAACAAGCTTTACATTTCCCACATGGGAAAAAACCTTTCATATCTTTCAGAACACCTTTAGGGTGACTAACAGGTGGTAGGTAGCTCTGAACCAGTTTATCCCTCAAAGACCGTGATTTACGGAAAGTAATCAATGGCACTGCCGGGATATCTTTACCCATTATGGAATCGGTTTGCAATATATGCCAATTCCTTTTCATTATACTCCTCAAAGTGTTTGCATCATCTGAGAAAGTTGTTATCATCCGCAGTTTGCTACCTTCTAGGTTAGTACTTTTTTTGCTGTTAAACTGGGTGTCATTACGGATCAACAGATCCTTCCTCTTGATTTTGTTGACTCTCACTAATGCTGCATTCAGAACTTCCTGGCTATAGCCCCTGGTTCGAAATCTTGTCATACAATTTGAAGCAGCAGACACAAAATCAGCCTCTCTGGAGCAATTTCGTTTGAGCCGGAGAAGTTCCCCATAGGGTATACTGTTTATCAGCTTGGGGGGGTGATTGCTACTGCCATGTAAGATTGAATTACCGGCAGTGGGTTTCCGAAATAGATCGGTTCCAAGATTACCATCCCTCACCTGCACCTTCAGATCTAGATAGTCAACTTCCGTGGTGCTAATTTCATATGTGAACCCAAGATTGAGATTGTTATTGTTGAGTTCAGAAATAAAATTCTCAGCTTGTTCAATTGAGCCTCTCCAAATTATAAAAAGATTGTCGATGTAACGATGCCACACAACTATGTGTTCGGCCCATTTTTGTCTTTCGTCACTAAGGGCCACCTGCTCCTCCCACCAACCTACAAAAAGATTCGCATAGCTGGGGGCGAAGCAGGTGCCCATAGCTGTTCCAGAGATTTGTTTAACCCCTTCGATGCTGCGCAGATTCCGCCGCTGTGCTGACGGAATCTTGCGCGGGTGTGGTCATGACGGAATGGTTCCGTCATGAGCACAGCTCAACCGTGGGTCATGACGGAACCATTCCGTCATGAGCACCGAAGGGGTTAAACAGCTGCCCCTGAAATAGGAAAATATTATTATGAAGACAGAATTCGATGAATTCTAGCAGCATAGTGCTGTGTTCCGCAAACTTAAGGGGTCTTTTATTTAGGAAGTATCGCATTGCCATAATACCCTGATGGTGATCTATACAGGTGTATAAGCTAGTAATATCCATAGCAATCAGTTTAAAGGTAGGTTCCCAGTGTATTTCCATCAGATGAAGAATAAAATCTTTAGTGTCCTTAACATATGATTTGAGTTGTTAGACAAATGGATGAAGAAAGCTGTCTATATAGGTGGACATGTTCTCTGCTAAGCTGCCCTTTGAAGAGACTATCGGTCTCCCAGGTGGATCAATTTTATCTTTGTGTATTTTCGGTAATTGGTAGAATGTAGGTGTGACTGGTTCATTGTTACGTAAAAAGAGAAATTCATTGATGTCAAGCAAACCTAGATTGTGCCATTTGGCAATCAGGGCATGATACTGTGTAATACTGGTTTGGTACAGTTCTTTGTTGTTTTTTTCATAGAACTTGGTGTCATTCAACTGCCGATAAGATTCTCGACAATATTGTTCTCTTGTAAGTAACACTACGTTACCACCTTTGTCCGAAGGTTTACAAATAATGTTTTCATCCATAGCCAGATTCTTAAGGATCACTTCTTGTTCATGGGTTAAGTTCCTCTGTTGTTTCGGTGTGCAGGAAGAAGTCTTGATTCTGAATTTCTGAAGATCATGAAGCACTGCATCAGAAAACGAGTCTATGGCATCGTATGGCATTTGTGGGTTGAAAATGGAGGGAGGCTTAAAGGTGGTTGAGGGTGTTTCTTGTTCAATCCCTGCCCGGTGTACTCTTAGGACTAAATCCTCACTCTGTGTGGTTGCAGTTGCTCCTTCTGCCCGTAATTCTTCTAGCAATTCAATTGTGTGCAGATCTTGGACCGTTAAGACGTCTGTTACCTTCTGTCTAGGTTTGTGCTTCAATCTTCTTACTTCAGTTATGGAAGGTTTTAATTTGAAATATTTCTGTAATTTGATTTTGCGGACAAATTTGAATAGATCAATGCGCATCTGCGTGTATTCTAAGCGATCGCTCGGGCAGAATGATAGTCCTAGTTTCAGGGCTGCTTCTTCAGTTCAATCCTTTTCACTTGGAGTTCGATCTGATACGGCAAACGTGGCTGAGAGGCGGAAAGAGCAAGCCTCCGGAAAACGCAGACGGACAAGGAGAGGCGGCTGGTGGCGCACGAAGCAGAGGAAGAGGCAGGGGCGTATCCCGAGCGAAGCGCAGCAACAGGGGAAAACGGTGGTAGAAGAAACCAATGATCTGACCATCATTAACCTCACGCCACATGTATTAAGCGAAACTGAAGAAGCAGCCCTGAGGCAGTGAAAAACAAAGGTGGAGAACGTGAAAAGGGGGCAGGGTGGACAGTTCCTGACCCCCTAGCCTTTGTCAGGGGGTCACTGAAGGACCCCCCAGGGTGAAAACATTTTTTTTCGAAAAAGCGCGAGGTGCGCGCACCGTACGCGCACGGCACGCACAACGCATCGTGGGAGTTCGGTGCGCGAAGCGCACTGAACGTCCGCGCACCGCAACGTGCACCGTGAAAAACCTGAAAAAAAAAATATTAAGAAATACATAACTTAGCATTTAAAAAAACGTACAAATTCACTTAAAAACCATAGGTTTCACACACGTTATAGTTAGGAATTATCATTTAAAAAACCTTGCAAATTCACTTAAAAAACCAAAGGTTTCACACATGTTATAGTTAGCTGGAGATTTCCCTCGTAAAAAACCAATGAAATTCCCCTGTTATAGTTAGCGCAGGCAACTATAACTCACGCGACCGCAATCCTCTGCTGATGACATCAGATATTACATCACTGATTACATATGTGTCTTTCTGAAAAATAAATATTTGTAATATATGTATAGCTAAAAATTAATGGAAGAAGACATGGGTAAATAGGTGTCTAAATACAGTGATGTAATATCTATAACATGTGTGAAACCTATGGTTTTTTAAGTGAATATATATATATATATATTCACCTAAAAAACCATAGGTTTCACACAAGTTATAGTTAGCTGTACATTTCACTTGTAAAAAACCAATGAAATTCCACGTTATAGTTAGATCAGGTAACTATAACTTGCGCGACCGCAATCCACTGCTGATGACGTCACATATTACATCATTCATGACATGGTCAGTGACATCACTCATCACATCAATGATGACATCTCAAATGACACATTGTGGATTGCGGTCGCGCAAGTTATAGTTACCTGATCTAACTATAACGTGGAATTTCATTGGTTTTTTACGAGTGAAATGTACAGCTAACTATAACTTGTGTGAAACCTATGGTTTTTTAAGTGAATTTGCAAGGTTTTTTAAATGCTAATTCCTAACTATAACGTGTGTGAAACCTATGGTTTTTTCAGTGAATTTGTACGGTTTTTTAAATGCTAAGTTATCTTTTTATTGTTAATTTTTGCGCGCATGGTGCGCTTCCCGCACCGTGCGCGCTCTGTGGGCACTCGGAGCGCTTCGCGCACCGAGCGCCCACCTTGCGCATTTCGTACCGTGCACGCCACGCCATTTTTTACAAAATATCAATAGTTTTTTTCTCCCTTGGGGGTCCTTAGATTTATATATTAAATGTGATTTTTTTTTTTTTTTGTTTTTGTTTTTTTACCGTACGCGTACGGTAAGCTTACCGTACGCGCAATCCCCGATTTAAAAAAAAAATTATTACATTTATTTTTCATACTTTTTGGTCCTTTGCGAACCCCCTGACGAACGCTAGGGGGTCTGCAACTCTCTTCGTTGCCCCCTTTTCATGTTATCAACCTTTGTTTTTCAGTGCGAGAGACAGAAAATGGCGGCCGATACTTCCTGGTTTCGACCGATTCGAATGTTTACTTTGATCTAACAACCAATCAGAATCGTGCTCGCGCACGTCACCGTACGCGTACGGTAAGCTTGCCGTAAACGCACGGAGCGCGCTTACAGATATATATATTGATTTAAATGCTAATTTCTCAGAAACTACTGAACAGATTTACACCAGACCTACAAAAGGCACTTCCTTGACCTGCGGACTACCTCTCTGCCAAATTACAAGTAATTCTGTTCAGCCGTTCGGGCTGTAGCTGTGTCTAAAGGTCCTATGGAAAAATGCATGGGGAAAACGCGTTTTGGGGCCCCCCTTTTTTCTCAGCCCCTGCTTGACGAATCACCCCGAGACTTTCAGGGTAGGAGCGGAGTGTAGCGCCCCATTAGTTTTGAAAATTTCGCGAGGATTCGTCGACCGGCGCCAAAGTTATTCCAAATAGAATGTTGCGGATTTCCTATGGAAACAGGGTCCTAACTATAACTATCTACTGGCGACCGCCAGTAGATAATACATATATATATAATCTTTCATACGGCCATGATGTTTAGGGGACAGCATGTTTCTTTCTTTTCCCTTCTTTTTCTTTTTGTGGCATACGCCTGCAACACACACCACACACACACACACAAAATATTCATCGCATCATCTTGCAAATGCCAGACCTAATGGCTGTGACACTGCTTGTTCTTTTTCTTTCCCCTTCCTATCCCTGCTTGTTTTGTTTCTAGTAGGTGGCTCTTCATTTTTCGCCCATCCCTTCTGCTCTCAACTTTGTAACGCAATCTATTTCGTTCCTTCTGTACCCATGCCAGCTTTCACTCAGAGCGAGAGAGTCTCACGCCTATTCGAGTTTTTTCTCTGTGCTGTCAGTGTTGGAACGAAGCCTGTTCCAGTGTCTGTCAACAAGACATTTTCTAATCTCACACCTAATTTATTGCAGTCAGTCTCATGGGGATGGGACAGAGCAGGAGCCAAGCTGTCGCTCTGTCTCTCTCGAATTCTAAAGGCCTTTATTGGGATGGTATGTTACCATGAATTGTATAATTTAATACTGTACATTTAAATGAAAAAACTGCAAATTGGCACATTTTGCTGAAGGCACTTTCAGTGGATTAAACGCTATTTGGGAAATAAAAACACAAACATGTAATTTCCTGTGAAGTGAAAGAATCCTGAAAAACTAGTGCATTACTGAGATGTTCGTAAAAAAACGTACAACTCAGGAACAATAACATTAAAAATGTATTTATTACATTTTTGGATGGTGTACGAAGAGCAAACCAAGTACTATAGGGCGTTAAAGTTGAAGGTTTCAGGATTAATACCAGCGCAGACAACACATAGGGGCATATTCACAAGAAACTATCGCAGAGTCAACAGCACTTTATCGCAGCCAAAGTTGCGATAAATACATCGCCCCATTCACAAGCTGGTGTTAACAGCCCACAGCACCAGTTTACCCGCAATAGCAGCCACAAAAAACATCGCCACAGAGGACCCGCGCAACTATCTCTAATGAGATGCAGAGTGGGTGTTCCCGTGCCCAAATCCAGGCAACATCACGCCACAACATTCTCAACGACCAGCCACATCGGCAATAAAAACATAAAACAGGCGATAAGGCGTGTTAGCACCAGGAAATCTACATCTGCTCTGACCTGGTGTAAAGTCGGACGGCAGCCTACACCACAAAAGGGAGACCAGCTCAGGGCCACACCTGAAGGGCAACAGAAGCCATTGAGCCACCCATCATGCGGTCCGGACAACCAAGAGGGCCACAACACCCACCAACACCACCCCCAGGAGCACCCCTCCCTGGCACCCCCCGATGAAAGACACGCCACATCAGCTACACCTAAACATGCACAAAATAATCCGCCTGACGTCGCACAATCACAACTGGTGACATGCATGTGTCGACACAGAAAAGAGCAGCACACATTCACTTTCAAAGCAACAAATGAAACTTTATTAAAATGAACACCGAAATGAAATGAAGACACATGGCCGCTCCCCTCGGGAAAATCCGTAGGTCCCAGCCTGCAAGAAAAAAATCATGATGAGAAGGTGTGTCCTCCGCACATCAAAGGACAGAGAGAGAGCGAAGGGGAGAGAGAGGAAGAGAGGGGGAGAGAGAGAAGAAGAGAGGGAGTGAGAGAGAGAAGAAGAGAGGGGGAGAGAGAGAGAGAGAAGAGAGGGGGAGAGAGAGAAGAAGAGAGGGGGAGAGAGAGACAGTGCCGCCCCTGCGCACCCAGGCCACACTGCTCACCTGCTGCTACCGGTGTGTCTCCAACCACATCCAGGTATGTATCGCAGTTCACCAGGTCACACAACTGAGTCAGAGCCGCCAGCTGAAACAGAGTCCAGATACATGACTAGCACAGTACACACACCTGCATAAGACAACATCGCCTGCCCGCCCATGCACACCCAGGCAGAGGCATCCCAACCCCTCCCGCCGCCCATCGGAGCATGCCTGCCCATGCACACCCAGGCCTCACTTCTCACCTTCAGCCACTGGCGCGTAGACGGGAGGTCCCACCACGTGCCGCTGCAAGCCACAAGCCCGGGGCCCACGGACATGGCACCCTCCACACCATGCAGCCACACTCCGCAGGCCAGCAGGTCTCACGTCTGGTGCTGAGTCTTGATTACTCCATGGTAGAGGACATACCAGTGCACCCGGCACCATCGCAGGCTGCACACCCACTCAGCCCAATGGGTGCCACTAACTCTGGGATCCCAGAAGCGACGCCACGTGGTGGTAGGCCCGCGCTGCCCGCTGGCTTGGCATACACTGTGGTCCAGCAGGGCACACAAAGCCTAAGCCGTCTGGACTGCCGGGACCGGGCATTATCGCAGGCTGCACACCCGCTCAGCAGCTTAAGGTGCCACTGACTCAGTGCACCCAAAGTCACCGTCCAGTGACGGGGTGCCTGTGCCGGCCACAATGCTCGGAGTGCCACTAACCCTGTGCAACCCCAGTCACCGCCATGTGGTGGCAGGCCCGTGCCGGCCGCAAGGCCTCGAGTGCCACTAACCCTGTGCAAGCCCAGTCAGCGCCACGTGGCGGTAGGCCCGTGTCGTGCGCCAGGCCTCAGATGCCACCAACCCTGTGCGCAACAACTCATGGGCCCTTTATGAATGAGAAGCGTGCAGCGGCTGTCATCCAGTCACCACCAGAAGAGAGAAATGAGACGTTGTTGGCCCCTTATGTTGGCGGAGTCACATGGCCAGTGATGCCTGTGCCGTATGGGTGTGGTGTGTGTGCACACCTGCCCTCAGGGAGTGGCTGTGACATGCTGACGACTAGACCAGTGACCTGCACACCACCCGCGAGTACGCCTGCGACGGGTAGCAATGATGGTCTCCCTCGGTGCGTCAACAGAGTGGTCTGGCCTGCCGTATGCCGTACCAGCGCAGGGCTTGCCACAATGACTTCTGGACAAGAAAGTGACTGATGCGTGTGTCCCTGCTGTAGTGTTCAAGGGACCAGGTACACAAAATGCAATGTCGCACCCTCTGACTCGCATCCCACAGGATGAACATCATTGACGCAAGGGAAGGCACTGTCCCCACATTCATCCACACATCCATACTTGAATGATGTAAGACATGACACAGCAGTGCGTCGCTGGATGTTTATTTGCACATCCAGTGCATTTATGCAGCTGGAGCGGTACAGAGCAATGCCGAGCCCAATACACAATATGGGCCCGTGGAGGGCCAGCCAGAGTCCATCCGGGGATGACATGTACTGCGGAAGAGGAAGGGTACAGTCCTCAGTCTGTCTGCTGTGTCATTGGTCGTCAAACAGGATGTGGCAGTCCATGTCGCTGTCAAAGGTGAATGCATCGGAGTGTATTGGGGGTCAGTGGAAGGTCATGAGGCCATGTGCAGCACCAAGCAGAAACAGGTCAGGTGGGGGAAATGAATGCCTCCTGATCACAAACCCATCCACGTCCTCATCCCCGGATGTGTGCCCTGCCCCCCCTGTGGGTGTTGCAGTCCCGGCTGCGGCACTGTGTGCCACTGGCACATCAGGGGCCTGGGTGGATCCGTCTGTCGCACTGTGAGGCACTGACACACCAGGGGGTGGGGATGTGGATGGTGTGGGGGCAGAAGCATTCATCAGTGCCACGCCTTGTGGCGGCAATGCCATGATGGAGGTCTGCAGGGCATGATAGATCCCAGCTACATTCCGATGAGGTGCAGCGGTGGCTGCCATCCTTTCTGCCTCCATCCGCACCATGTCCTCCATGAGCCTCTGCATGTGTGCCAGCTCACGGCTGGTATCGCTGGAGCCACTCTGAGCAGACAGCTGTTTTACTCTCCATGTCATGACTCCAGCAATGTCAGTCAGGGCTCGTTGGAGACCATGGGGCAGACATAGACATCCAAGGATGGCGTCCAGTTTGGCAGCCATGAGTTCGAACGCCACCCGCACCTGCTCTCCAGCACACGGCGTTGGAAGGCCATTTGTTGTTCCTGGGGGACTTGGGAGGGTGCCGGGGCTGTGGGTGCCTCCTGCTGGGTGGTTTGGGTGGTGGGTGGGGTCTCCTCGATGTAGCTGGGCTGTCCTGATCCTGGAGGTGAGTCGCAGATGAGGTCAATGATGTCTAGGAGGGCGTGTGCATCGATGCTGGTGTTGTCCTCCTCGTCATCTGTGAAGAGTGGCTGGGACTGCTCCGCAGGAGGTGTTGACGGTGCCCTTGCGATGTGAAGGGGAGATGGCGTATTACAATGTGTCCACATGTATGTAGCCGCATGGTACAGGTTGACATTCTGACAGCATGGCATTGTACATTGTGACAGTCTGTGGGTCCGGGCGAGGTGCCAGGGTCATTGTGGGTGTGTACTGTGCCCTGCTTGATTTTGCATGTGTGTCATCGTGGCCATCTCCACCCGTCCACCCAGTACCTGGTGGTCACTCACCCTGTTGCAGTTGTGTTGTGTCCTGTCGAGCAGTGTCTGGTCCCCAGACTCCGGCCACAGTCTCCACACTGATGACTGTCGACACCAGCTCCTCCATGTCATCCAGCACGAGCCGTGACGCTGGGCCCCCACCTCCGGTCTGCATTGCTGCCTTCTGGTTGGCTGCGAGTTTCTCCTTGGTCTTCCGCTTGATGTCATTCCATCGCATCTTGACCTCATCCATTGTCCGCTTGTGCTCTCTGACTGCATTCACCTTGTCGACGATGTGCCGCCATATTGCAGTTTTGGTGCCCAATGACACGTTGGAGTTGACGAAGAGTTGTTGGTGGTGTTCCATCACCTCCGTGACTATAATCCTGTTCGCCTGCAGACTGAACTTCGTCTTCCTCGTCTTCTTGTCCTTGCCCTTCCCTGTCCCCGATGTCCCGGGCGGGTCGTCCAGGGTGCTTGTGGGGTTGCGCTTGTCCTCTGCGCCTGACCCGCCGCTGCTTGGGCATAGGTCAGTTTTGGTGTGGGAGTTTTTTTTCTACTTTTATGGTGATTTTTTCGGCCTGCCAGGTGTGTGTTGCAGGCTTGGCTCTGCTTATCGCTGATTTCCTCAACGCGCTTTGGCCCATCGCATGTTTTTGGGTGTTGTGGTTTGTGTTTTTATCTCCATCATGGTGGTTGTATCGCGGACATTGTCCGCGATGTCGGCAGACTATCGCATGGTACCGCCTTGTTGTGAAATCCACGTTGACATGGGGTTATTTTCCTGCGATGGGCTGCGATATTGGAAGTTGCATTACGCTACTCTTGCGGTAGTTATCACACGTTCTTGTGAATATCCCCCATAGTCTTTGGCAAGACAACTAATACCTTTGAATAGTACTTTTTTTATCACTCATAACTTTGACTCCATTTGACGAATCTGCACAAAATGTTTCCCAAAAAATGTCCAAACTCAAAAGGAGCAAAATACACGGAAAATCTTTCCCAAAGTTATGTTTCCCATTTAAAGTTCACTAGGAGATTTTTTTCAAGTGGTAACTCAAATACCACCAGATGAGTTTTCACAAATTTGGTAAGCAGACTGTAGGACCGTTTCTACTGGCGCATTTTTCTTTTAGTTGAAGTCCATTTTGCTGTTTAAAAAATATTAACATTTGAAAGTTTTAATGAAAAATTGACAGTTTGGTTTGTCTATGTGTGCAATAACTGAAATTAGAATGCAAAATCAAATGTAATGTATTGGAATGCAGACACAACAAGGTGATGGAAGGAGTGCTGAAACTTTCCAAACACTCACCCCCAGTCAGAGATATGGGTTAATCCATTGTTCTTTTGTTCACCACGCCACCCCAGTTTAGACCTAGCCATATGCACATCAGTCTTGACCCTGCTCCTCATGGGAATAGTCCAGCCTGAGCTACAAGGCTAGGTCCTCCCTGGACCGGAAACAATCATCCTTGGTCCGGTTTCGGGGCATCACTCTTTATCAGCCAGGTTAGCTTGAATCCAGTGGGATAGCGAGCAAGGAAGTCATGTTTGGGCATACCCTTTGCCACTTAGAGCGAACATAGCAAACATAACAAGATGATGGACGTAGTGCTGAAACGTTTTCTAACACTCACCCCCAGTCAAGTGATCTGGGTTTAATTCATCGTTCTTTTGCTCACCATGCCGCCCCAGTTTAGACCCAGAGATATGCAAATCAGTCTTGACCCTGCTCCTCATGGGAACAATCGAGCCCGAAATTGCCAAGACAGGTCCTCCCTGGACTGGAAACAAGCATCCTGGAAATGGGTATGCCCAGACATAGGTCCCGTGCTCACTACGCCACCGGTTTCAAGCTAGCTTGCTTGATGAGGGGTAATGCCCCGAAAATGGTACTAGGTTACTTTTATCACGATCCAGGGAGGACATGGCCTAGCACTTCCGGCTGGACTGATCCAATGGAGAGCAGGATCAAGACTGATTTGCATATGGCTTGGTCTAAAACGGAATGCCGTGGTGAGCAGAAATAACAGTGGATCAAACCTGGATCTGTGACTGGGGGTGAATGTTTGACAATGTGCAGCATTGCGTGCATCATCTTTTTGGGTGGCATTTTCGCCCAAGTTGAAAGAGTATGCCCAGACGTGGGTCCCGTGCTCGCTACGCCACCAGTTTCAAGCTAGCCTGACTGATGTGGGGTAATACCCCGAAACCGGTACCAGGATGCTAGTTTTCCGGTCCAGGGAGGATCTGGCCTGGCAGGTCAAGTTGAACTGTTCACATGGGGAGTGTTAAATGGTAGCGGCAGTTTCAGTCGATAACCTTTCAAGTATTGCCCGGCGGTAATCGCCTCTTATACCATTCGATGATTAACCAACAAAAGAGGCAGGCGACGGAGACTGGAAGGCAGGAAAAAGTTTTATTCCGTCGGAGCAGAACACATCAGAACACAGCAAGGTATCGTCTCGAGGTGCTCTAACCGCATCTCTGAGGCCTGGCCTCTTATACACAGGTTTATTGCTTTATTACCGGTTTATTGTACATGGCACATTCTTGTTGATACATGAAAGAACATCCTCGGAATCCCCACTTCAAGCTCGTTCCCACACATATCTACAGTGGAAGTCCCCACCCCACCCACAGTAGGAGATGGCTATCACACAGCTGGACATTCCGCCAATTCCCGGGGGTGTGTGCGACTGGTCGGGTCTCAGGGGGTGGGGGCCTTGATCTACTGTAATCCCTTTGATGTGAGGTGTTTCCTTTACAGTAGGGGCAATAAACTGCATCCGCAGGGCTAGGTGATGGCCTGGGATCGGTTCGGACAATCAGGCGCAGAGGAAGGGGGCTATCAAAAGGATGTATGACCATGTATGGGATGAAAGGAGGTGTTGGTCAGGCGCGGGATGTGGTTCCATGGCAGGGTCGCGCAGAAGGAGAGGGTTTATGGCCCATGTATGAGAGAGCGGGGGTGGCCGGCGCGGGGGATGTTTGCAGCGCCTGAGGGACGCGCTGGCGATCGGCAATGAGACCATGGTGCCTAAAATGGCCGTCGCGCGTTTTCTGTGTGTGGCGCTTGGGGAGAGACAAGATGGCGCAGATAATGTTCAGATACAAACTAAATTTCCACAGGAGCAGGATCAAGACTGATTTGCAAATGGCTGGGTCTAAACTGGTTTGGCATGCTGAGCAAAATATAGATTAAACCCAGATCTGTGATTGGGGGGGAATGTTTGACAATGTTCATCATTCCGTCCATTATCATTTTGTGTTGTATTGGAATGCAGACCAGACTAATTATCAGTCACTAAGATTAAGCCAAGCATTCCATACAACATATTTTGTGGGTCTTTAAATAAGATGAGCAAACACTGCATGTGTCCCAATCTAGCTGCGCCAGAGTGATGGATATTTGCCCTTTCTGCAGAGACACCCTGGACTTATTTTGCCTTTTTTTGCTGAAACCTATTTTTGCTAGATATAGAACACTGTGCACTTTACCCCTGCAAACCAAGGTTAAAGTGCTTGCGCACCTCTTTTTAACATTATGAAATTGGTATACACCGGAATAGCATATTTGACTTATGTATATGTACCTAGTGTATGCTACCAAGGTGTACCCAGGGACTGTAAGTGAAATGTCAGCAGTGGATTGCAGCACCCATTGTTCCATCACTGCAGTGACAATGTAAACATGACTGCAGGCCTGCCAACAGAAGCCTGGCTGTACAGGTTCTAACTGCAAATTTACCCTGTCAATTTAACCACTTTTGACTTGCCTAAACCTTCCTTTAAAATATTTATAAGTCAACCCTAAGTAGGCCTTATTACCCACAAGGCGGGGTGCAAGTAAGATGTGTAAAAATGTGATGTTAAATGTCCTTACAGTGTGTAGCACCTCAAACATATTTTCAATATAGCAAAGCTGGTTGTTCCATAGGAGCACATGTGTTGCAATATTAAATACTAACACTCTATCGCAAAAATGGGACTACCCTAAAAATGAATTAAACAATATTAAACACAAAGGTATATAGCTTCCCCTCTCTGATGAGGCCCAACAGACTGAAACCGGTGTGTGGTTGCTTGTGATACAGATTTCTGCTGGGTACAGACGACTGTCCATTGTGAGAAGGGGCCAAAATCCAATGCTGACTTAGAAAGGAATCCTATTGTGGTGGATAATAAATACTGCACAGTTACATATTACCAACTTTGGCGACAAGCATTGACAAAGGAACAAAAAGATATAATGACATAGTCACATCAATCTATAAACAAGCACATGAATCAGCATACATGCGTATGCCTACTGAATGACGGACATTACTTAGATTGGTAAATAAATTAAAAAAATTTACAAAAGCACTTTTAATGTGGTAGAGCGCCAGGCAGCAAATGGCAGCTGTTGGCCCTCCAAAAAAACTACACAACACAATAGAAGTGCCTTGAGGGATGGGAGAGCAACAGAGGGGAGATGGGGAGAAGCAGCTAGGATAAAATACAATTAAAGCTGGATGGTGGGAGGAGGGGCAAAGCAACACTTGAGGGAGAGAGTGCAAAGGCAGAAGGGGTATGGGGCAAACTAGACAAGCAAGAGAGCTGCACATGAGGAAGAGAGCAACAAGGAATGCAGGGGAGGAGGAGGAGTAAGAAGCAAACACAAAGCAGAGTATGAGAAAGCGTGCAAGATGGAGCATGTGCAGGGAGGTGATAGAATCTATTGTTGAAATAAAAAAATAACAGCATTGAGAAAGCCAATATGTCTCACCTTTAGAACTGGAGTTCAAAGCTATTGGTTTTGCCATTGCTTGTGTATAAAGCATTGTTTATGTTAAAAGAGTTAAAGCATTTCCAAATATTGGTGTCCTATGGCTTATACTTTCTCAGTAAAAACTGTGCATTTGTTGGACAACATGAACGTCAGATCTGTGTGTGACTGATTCACGCACACCATTAGGATATGTTGGCATGTAGTCCTGCTAGCTCACAGTGTACCATCTGTACCCCTGACCGCAGAAGGTAACAAATGGATTGTGCAACCTCAGAACATGACAACCCTGACTCCCCAAGGAAATCGTGGTAACAGATCTAGAACCTTTTCATTTGGTTACTTATGTTTGCCCAAAGAGATACACAGGAAATGCACAGCATTCATTTTCAATCTTTATTGAAGCAGTTTTATTCTTGAGTAAAATATATGCGCTGCAATAATCAATAGAAGGCAGCAGAATAACGTAATTAGCACTATGAGAATAGTGAATAAGATAAACAGTTCAACCATTGTGCTGTAACAGAGCATATATGCTTGCATATAATTACTGTGATATATTGTACTCCTACCTAGTGCTACCTAACCTAGTGTGCCTAGGGTGGGTGAATCTGCCAAATACTTGTAGGGTGATCTAACTCCCCTGTATCCTGTGGGTAAGTGTCATCAGGGTGCCCGTCTTGGTGGAGAGCTGGTGTCAAACCGCTGACTCGAGTCAATGCACAGGAGCAGAACTTCGTAAGCTCCCAATGCCCCTCCCAGATTCTTCAGCACTGCACTGTATTTGCGCGAGTGCCAAACAAACCCAGGGGGGGAAAGGGGAATTGGACAGAGAAGAGACGGCCACACTGCTGCGTCTTTTTCTTTCTTCTGAGTTCTTTTTCTTGTCTTCTTCTGGCTAGCGCGACAGCTTATAGACTGTAAATATAAGTAACACAATTAGTCCTAAGTCTGTTTACTTCTCTCTCTCGCTATTTTAGAACCTTCACTGGATTACCTACCCTGTCTGTGTGTGACCCTTGCCTCTCTTCTGTTGTGTATCTTTGTTCTCTTTTCACTTTTTCTTTTCTTGCTTCAATGTGCTGTAACTGAAGTGATAGTGTGAGTTAATTTTCCCTATTTGAATTTTCTCTTTTCTAATTCTATTTCTACTCTACTGGTTCCTCACCTATGGAGTTTACAGCTGGGCGGTAATTGGGATTCTGTTAAGTAAGTGTCCTTTGCTTGCTACTCCTTCTAATATTTTGTTGCACTCTGCAGTTGAATATTTTACTGTTTACTCCTTGGGTAGCAGAATGAAATTCGTTATGGAAAAGTCTATGTGAATTTACTTCTTACAATTTCTCCATAAGCGTGCCTTGTAAGATTGTGGTTGTAATTACTTGCTTCTCTCTCGTATTACCAGCTAGGCTAAATTCTCCGCTGATATCTACTCAGAAAATGTCGTTGGCTAAAACCTCTTAGCGTTTTCTCTACTACTGCGTCGAGGTCTAAACAACACCTTATCTAAAGACTAGTGCGCATTCCACTGTTCCTCACGGAACAGTCTTACCGCACTCTTCTATGAACATGAATCTTCATGGACTGGCTCGAAGCTCTCCTCAAACGTTCTCCTCAGGAAACTCTGGAACGGGGAAAAGGCGTGCTAGGTGTGACGAAGTCTTTTCCTGAGAAACTCCGCGACGACCTTCAGCAGCCTACTCTCCCTCAATGCTCAGGTGAAGTGCGCCACAGAGCGGGCGCTTCACCTGGATCTGCCTGATTGCGGGTAAACACTAGAGCGCCAACACGCTGTCCTAAAAGGAAATCCTTGGCGGCCATCTTAGCATTAGTCTTGGGCCATCTTTTACATTGGTCCTTAGTCTTCCCTATTCTTCCTGTTGATTTGAATCTTACGGTGTTTTTCAACAATGTTTTTCTGAATTGGGGTTGGACAACCCTGACAGTACTCTCCCTCAAAGAGCTTCCCTTCTGCTTGGGTTTTTTGGGGAATCTACTGTGGAACTCCTTAATCAATCGAGAGGCATGAATGTCTGAGGACAACACCCAAGACCTTTCCACTGGGCCATAACCTTTCCAATCTAGCAGGTAGTACAGTTTACCCTTCCGCAACTTAGAATCCACTATCTGCTGTACTTCAAACTCCTCACCTATCTCAGTTTGAATTGGTTTGGGAGGTTTGTTGATCCGGGACCCACTCAAGGTCTTTTTTAATAGAGAAACATGAAATACTGGATGTATGCGCAATCCTTTGGGCAACCTTAATTAATAGTTCAGGGTACTCAATTTTTTGTCTATTTGATAGGGACCTATGAATCTTGGTTGAAACTTCCTGACCCCTTTTAGTTTCAAATTTCTTGTATTCAGCCAAACCCTATCACCTTCCTGTAACTCAGGCTCCCTCCTTCTCTTTTTATCAGCATAGTGTTTGTAGTTTTCTTTTGCTTTGGTTAGATTTTTTGTGGCTAGACTATGCACTCGTGTCAGGTGTTCAACTAAATCTGTAACTGCTGGAACGTCCACTTCCTGAAAACTTAATGCATGATGGGGGTGCCTACCCGAGTTCAAATAAAAAGGGGAATAACCAGTGGACATGTTCTTAGCGTTATTATGTGCAAACTCTGCGGCCCACAGGTAATCTGGCCAGTCTCCCTCTTGATCTAACAAACATAGTCTTAGATACTGCTCTAATTCTTGATTAGCACGCTCAGTCTGCCCATCAGATTCAGGATGATAACTAGTGGAATATCGAGTTTCTATGTTCAATTTTTGGGTGAAGGCCTTCCAGAAATGGGACAAAAACTGAGAACCCCGGTCTGATATTAAAACCTTAGGAATCCCATGTGCTCGAACAATATTCTGACTAAAAGTATGTGCTAAGGTTTTAGCTGTTGGTACACCCTTTAGAGGCACAAAATGTGCCATCTTGGTAAAGGCATCCACACAGACTAATATTGTGTCAAACCCCTGACTCGATGGCAAATCTACAATTAAATCTAGAGTTACAGTATGCCAGGGGTAAGGTGGTGTGGGTAAGGGTCGCAATAACCCTTGAGGTGCTTGCCGGTCCGATTTTCCCCTAGCGCAGATCTCACATGTGGCTACATACTGTCGTATATCTTTTCTCACGTCCGGCCACCAAAAACGTCTTCTCACCAATTCTTCAGTCTTCGTCATGCCCTTATGACCTGCCAAAATGCTAGCATGGCATTCCCTCAAGGCCTTCTGCTGCATTTCTGGTGTGGGCAAGTATAGGGCCCCATCGTGATATGGTAAACCTTCACGAATTTCTCGCCTTGAATCTCCTTCCAACCAGTCTTTCATTTCCACCAAAGTCATTGCATTCAGATTCTCCTTCTCCTGGGTTTCCTGTAAGATCGCTCCTACCAGCCTCTCTGCTGGGATAATAGCCTGATCCTTGACCTCTTCCAAGATTCCTTCGGTACCCAATCTGGATAGGGCATCGGCCTTACCATTCTGTAATCCTGGTCGAAAGGTTATTACGAAGTCAAAATCTGCAAAATACAATGACCATCGCAATTGCCTGGGGGTTAACGTTCTGGCTGACTTTAAAAATTTCAAATTCCGGTGATCTGTATACACAGTGACCACATGCCTGGCTCCCATCAAATAATGTCTCCAATCCTTAAAAGCGTCCTTGATGGCTAACAACTCCTTTTCGGTGATTGTATAATTTATCTCAGCTGGTGCCAATTTTCTAGAACGGAAGGCTACTGGATGCAATTGCCCTGTTGTCTTGTGTCTTTGAGACAATACTCCTCCCAAGGCCAAATTCGACGCATCAGTTTCTACGAAGAAGGGCTCAGAAGGATCAGGATGGAGTAAGATTGGTGCTGTTGTAAAGTCTTTCTTTAATTGTAGGAATGCCTCTTCTGCTTCCTTTGACCATTCAAATTGAACCCCCTTTTTTAACAGTCTTGTAATGGGGATTAACTTCTTGGAGAAGTCTTGTATGAACCTCCTATAGAAGTTCGCAAACCCAATGAAACTTTGAATTTCTTTCACTGACTTAGGAGTTTCCCAATCGATGACGGCCTTGATCTTATTTCCATCCATGGTTATTCCGCTTGGTGCCAGCACAAACCCCAAAAATTCCACTGTAGTTACATTGAAAGCGCACTTCTCCAACTTGACAAACAAGCTGTTTTCTCGTAATTTCTGTAGGATTTTCTTAACATGCACCTTATGTTCTTCTTCGGTGTCAGAATAAATCAGTATATCATCTATATATACTATAGCACTCTGATCTATGAACTCCTTCAAAACATCATTTATGAAATGTTGAAAGGCAGCTGGGGCGTTGCACAATCCATAAGGCATAACTTGGTACTCATACAGCCCATGTTTGGTCCGGAATGCTGTCTTCCATTCGTCTCCTTCACGAATTCTGACAAGATGGTAAGCCCCTCTCAAATCTAGTTTTGTGTAAAATCTTGCTTCTTTCACTTGGTCCAATAGCACAGATATGAGAGGCAATGGATAACGATTCTTGATGGTAATACGATTGATCGCCCTGTAATCTATGCACGTTCTCAATTCTCCGTTCTTCTTTGGAATAAAAAATAATGGAGATGAGACCGGCGATTGGGATGGTCTAATGAATCCATTCTCTAGATATCTTTGTATGTACTTCTTCAAATGCTCATCTTCTCGCTCAGTCAAAGCATAGATTCTACTGCAGGGAAGGTTGGACCCGGGTTCTAGATCTATTTTACAATCGTAGTCTCTATGCGGAGGGAGCCTTTCCGCCTCCATTTCGTTAAAAACATCCTGAAATTCATTGTATTCTTCGGGTAGTTTAATGGTGCTTATCACACAAATGGTTGTCTCCTTTTCACTCAAATGATAGGCCGACGTCTTCTCTCGATTTCTTTTACATCCCCGGTTGCAATTTGTCTGGCAATAACTTGAATTCAAGGCTATTGTTCGTGCCCCCCAATCAATGGTGGGATTGTGCTCAGTTAGCCATGGGAGACCGAGAATCAACTGAAACTGTGGAGCATCAATTAAATTGAATTCCAAAATTTCTAAATGACCTTCTTCAGATTCTAACTCTACAGGCTCCGTGTGACTCACTATGGGTCCCGATGAGAGATTCGTCCCATCTACAGCTCGCACTGCTTCACTCTTCTCTTTCTTGATGGCCTTCAATCCGATCTTTTCAGCGAACTTAAGATCACAAAAGTTGCCCGTGGCCCCTGAATCGATCATGACAGTGACTTGTGTTAACACCTTTTCACGGAACCGCAAAGTCATCATTAACACCATATGTGGAGATGCGGATTGCAGGGTATTACCCAGGGTATGTGCTTCTGGAGTTGTCTTTGATTCTGCGACCACCAGTCCAACTCCATTTACTGGTGGTGCGAGGCGTTTTCCGCCGGTGATTGTTTGGGCTTCTTGGGGCAATTACGAACAAAATGTCCCCCATTTCCACAATATAGACATTGTTTGTTCACTCTTCGCCTCACCTTCTCTTCCTTAGAGAGAGGACCTCGAATGGTTCCAATTTGCATTGGCTCCCCTCCCTTGGCTAAATCACCATCCTTGTTCCCTTCGGTTCTGATTCTATCAAATCTCGGTACACTAGGACGATACTCCTTCTTTCTCTCTCCTCTCCTTTCACTTTGACGGAAGTCAATTTCTAACACCAAATCTATTAGCGCTGAAATCTCTGTGGGTCTGTTGGGCACTTGAGCTAAGGCATCCTTCAGTTCATCTTTTAAGCCTCGATAGAATACTGCAGCTCTTTTATTCTCTGGCCATTCAGTCTCTACTACTAGCTTATTGAACTGGGCCAAGTAAGCCACCAAGTCTCGATTGCCTTGTCTTATTTCCAAAAGTTCGTTGTCGGTAGCTTGGGAAACCCTTCGTCGGTCGAATATTCGAAGAAATTCTTTCTTGAACTCCTCCAGATCGTATAATATTGGGTCATTTCGGGTCACCAAGGGCATTGACCAGGACGCCGCATCCCCGCTTAAATACGACAACATAAAAGCCACTCGAGACTGCGCATCAGGGAAAACTGCTGGACGACACATGAAGTGTAGAGTGCACTGTGTTATGAACACTTGAGCCTTCTGGGGATCTCCTCCAAAACGCTCAGGAGGTGCCAACGGAATTACCGGAGACAAAGAATGAATAACTTGAGTTGTTATCTTGGGGTGGGGAGCTGCAGTGTCACTAAGATTCCCTTCTTGTGGAACTGGAAAACTTACACTAGGTCCGGACATGATACCACTCAATTTGTGGGCCAAATCTGTAGTTTCTTTTTTAAGCTCTCTGTTCTCTTCCCGAACTGTGATTAACTCCCTTTGTATACCTTCCAAAATTTCCCCTAGTTTCTTCAAATCCAAACCTTCCGCCATTCTGCTCAGGTGCTATTACAACGTGGGCACTTCACTCTGTCAAACCGCTGACTCGAGTCAATGCACAGGAGCAGAACGTCGTAAGCTCCCAATGCCCCTCCCAGATTCTTCAGCACTGCACTGTATTTGCGCGAGTGCCAAACAAACCCAGGGGGGGGAAGGGGAATTGGACAGAGAAGAGATGGCCACACTGCTGCGTCTTTTTCTTTCTTCTGAGTTCTTTTTCTTGTCTTCTTCTGGCTAGCGCGACAGCTTATAGACTGTAAATATAAGTAACACAATTAGTCCTAAGTCTGTTTACTTCTCTCTCTCGCTATTTTAGAACCTTCACTGGATTACCTACCCTGTCTGTGTGTGACCCTTGCCTCTCTTCTGTTATGTATCTTTGTTCTCTTTTCACTTTTTCTTTTCTTGCTTCAATGTGCTGTAACTGAAGTGATAGTGTGAGTTAATTTTTCCTATTTGGATTTTCTCTTTTCTAATTCTATTTCTACTCTACTGGTTCCTCACCTATGGAGTTTACAGCTGGGCGGTAATTGGGATTCTGTTAAGTAAGTGTCCTTTGCTTGCTACTCCTTCTAATATTTTGTTGCACTCTGCAGTTGAATATTTTACTGTTTACTCCTTGGGTAGCAGAATGAAATTCGTTCTGGAAAAGTCTATGCAAATTTACTTCTTACAATTTCTCCATAAGCGTGCCTTGTAAGATTGTGGTTGTAATTACTTGCTTCTCTCTCGTATTACCAGCTAGGCTAAATTCTCCGCTGATATCTGAAAATATCGTTGGCTAAAACCTCTTAGCGTTTTCTCTACTACTGCGTCGAGGTCTAAACAACACCTTATCTAAAGACTAGTGCGCATTCCACTGTTCCTCACGGAACAGTCTTACCGCACTCTTCTATGAACATGAATCTTCATGGACTGGCTCGAAGCTCTCCTCAAACGTTCTCCTCAGGAAACTCTGGAACGGGGAAAAGGCGTGCTAGGTGTGACGAAGTCTTTTCCTGAGAAACTCCGCGACGACCTTCAGCAGCCTACTCTCCCTCAATGCTCAGGTGAAGTGCGCCACAGAGCGGGCGCTTCACCTGGATCTGCCTGATTGCGGGTAAACACTAGAGCGCCAACACGCTGTCCTAAAAGGAAATCCTTGGCGGCCATCTCAGCATTAGTCTTGGGCCATCTTTTACATTGGTCCTTAGTCTTCCCTATTCTTCCTGTTGATTTGAATCTTACGGTGTTTTTCAACAATGTTTTTCTGAATTGGGGTTGGACAACCCTGACAGCTGGGCAGTATTCCTCACAAGAGGTAGACAAGAATCAGCTGGGTTGTAATTCTGGCATATGGTAACCTCTCGGAGCCAGCAAAAGGCTCCTCTTACTAAACAAGGAAGTGGTGCGTCTTATATAATAACCATCAGCCATGGGCCATGCTGAAGTCCAAGTCAGGCCGCTATTTTCGATTCTATTGTGATAGCTCTGTCGTCGAATGCTCAATAAGAACAACCAAGTTTGGAGTAGTGAATTTAGCCCTTGTACAGAATGTTCGAGATATTGTGATAATATGCCTATGAAGTGAAAATGTAAGCAACGCTGTTTCAGAGAATATTATCCTGCACAGGCACGCAATACAATGATTGTCAAATGTCATAGTGTTTAAGAAAATAAGGCAACTTAAAAACGGGAGCATGTAAATTGGTGGTGTTTCCACTCGGGCTAATAGTAACCACATGACACTGGAGGATATGCTTTTGAGGCATCTCACAATTGGACACTGAATTCTATATTTTCAGAATTTATAAATGGTATTGTTCATATTTCAAATACTTTTCACCACACAGGAAACAAATTGAAAAAGAATGATGAAATAAGGATATTTAAAGGAAAACACTTGCCAAGGACTAAAATGCTTTCCACAGGACTTAGATTTGAAAAATCCACCAGCCATTTGGTTCTCGGGAGTAGCCCAGTGAGCAGATTTAAGTGCCTGCAGGAGAAGAGTCATCTCTAATTACACTTTCTGCTTCAAAAATCACCTGAATGAATTCAACAGCTGGTTTCTCTCCTAGCTCTGTAAGACTTTCTGTGCCAGGGCCTGAACTTTTTTTGGGGAATATGTGGAATGCATGAGATTAAAAAAAAGTGCTTAAAGTCTGTATCTTTAGTCCTACCCTGGAAAATACAGCTTGTTTTTATTGACGAGATTGGATGGGTGGGGAGAAAGACAGAGCATGGGGTGGGCATTAGAAGGGGAGGCATTACTTGAGGGAGAGAGCAAGAAAACACATGCACTATCATGGAGTGCCGGTTGGAACAGAAGAAGCCGTTCCCTAAATGTGAGCAGTGGAAGGCTACAAGTCGGCCAATCAAAAGGATGTTATAGAGGCTGAGCTGCGAGGAGCGAGAAAGACAGGTGGAGAAATGCAAGTGAGCAAATAAAAAGCACGTAAACGTGAGTGACAATAAAGCCAGTGGTAAGCCATTGGTGGGGTCTAAGCCCCAGTGTAAACTATTGGAATGGTCCACAAGAGGCTTTTGCCTTCAGACATCAAAACATGTCTGATAGGGAAGACCTAAAAAGCTGTTCCCTAAGTGTGAGTAGTGGAAGGACACAAGCCATGCATTCAGAGGCATTGTAAGCAGCATATGCTCCAGGAGAAGGACTATTCAATTGGAAGGTAAGCCATTGAATAAAAAGCAAGCAAAAAAGAATGACATTAAAGCCGATCAATGGTAAGGTATGGAAGGCTCGAAGCCCACTATACCGTGTTGGTATAACGGAGTGGTAATTCCCTTCTCTGCTTTAGCACGGTCGTGCTCAGAACTTTGAAAGAAATTAACAAGAAACTGGAAAATATGATCTGATTTTCCAATTCCACTGTGTTTGCTGTGTTTCTTTATGATAATCAGATCTGGTTTAGGGCCTTATTGTGGGTGTAGAAGGTGCAATGTTATATGAGGTGGCTGGTCCAATAAGAAGGAATTGTGGACTTCCCAGCCTGCCTAGTCACACAGTGCAATTGTGTGCTGCACAAAACAGCCTCTCTTCACTAAATCACCTGCTGAAGAGCTGATCTCATGCAGAGGATGGCAAAGTAAGCTGGAAACCTCTGCACAGAGTTTGCTTGCAGCTCATGAGTGAAGGGAGTGCCCAGTTGATATCCATCTTGGGTTTTGCAACCACCACCTGACATCAGTGGAAGCCTCACAACCCTTTACTAGCATTTTTGCAGAGGCAGGAGCGGCCCGTTCAGGTAAGAGTGGTGGTCAGGGTGGGGTGGGGGTGACTCGACAGACGACGAGGAGGGAAAATTAAATATTTATTTAATTTTACCTCCTCGTCGTCTGTTGAGTTTTCCCTCTCCACAACGCCCCACTGCCCCATCGCTCTTAGGCAGAGGTTGGTGGTGGCTCTCAGACAGCGTTTGGCACAAAGCCCTGCTCCCTATTCATGTCTTTGCCCCTCACAGGCTCCTCTATATCTGTACAGGAAGTAATAGGCTCACAAAGCTATCCCTTTTCTAGACTTCTTGCCTTTCAAGATCACTCTTCCTCCTGTCTCAGATGGTAAAAATGTGTTTTTAAATAGATTACCTTAGTCTTCTTTTTTCCAGTGAGGCTGAAATCCCCCCAAAAGAATTGATCCCAAGAAGAAAGTGCTACAATCAAGGAAGCCATCCATACATTTTTTTCTGCCAGGTGGGTGGTATAAAATGTTCAGCATCAGTGGTTGACATGTTGTGTTTGTAATTTCCACAGTAAGGCAATGGAATTAGGATGCATTTGAGTTAATCAGTTTTCTTTAAGGAGCTTCTTATGGATAAAGGCACGCCTCTGCACTTTTTTTTAAGTGATATCTAGGGAGAGGATGTTTTATCCTGTGCTAAGATAGAGATTTGGAGGCTCAGCAAAAAAGGTGTCCATGATGCCAGTTGTATCAAGTTTAGTCTCTGCTCTGACAGATTGTACTTTGATTGCATTTGTTGTTTAGCTCAGGTAATAGGATGAGTTGTGGGATCTGTGATGACTGTATTTGGGTGTGTGGAGTGTATTAGAGATAAGTGCATGGATCAATTCTTCGAAGCACTGGGGCTGGAGACAATGTTGGGCCTTTCCACAAGCACGTGTGTCGAGTGAGCAGACCCTGGAGGCAGAGTGACTGTGGGAAAGAGATGGAGCTGGTGGTTTGCAGACTTTATATTATCTCGCACAGGTAATCCTGCTTCAGTGTGATGTCAAGCTGTTCATTTTACAAAGTGGCTGAGACATTTGTGCTCTGGTCTGTAGTAAGCAGTAAGGCTGTGCATGTGTGGGCTGTCCGTGGTGGGTTGGGTGAAGCACCTCCAATGCAAGGGGAGAGGATGTGGTCTCACGGCTAGACTGCCGACCTTGGAGCTGTAAAACCAAGGTTCGAGCCTCGGAGTCGACTCCACATCCAGTGATCCAGGGCAAATTACTTAGGGGCATATTATCAAGACAGGCGATAAAATTATTGCCACTTTAGCGGCAGAAAACTGCCGCTAAAACGGTGATAATGAGCTTGATAATATGCTCTATAGAATTCAAGTTGAAGCTCAGGTTAGATGTCCTTCACATCTAACATGGGCTTCAATTGGAATTTCATAGAGCATATTATCAAGCCCCTTATCTCCGTTTTAGCGGCAGTTTTCTGCCGCTAAAGCGGCGATAATTTTATTGCCTGTCTTGATAATATTCCCCTTAATCTCCCCGTGCGTAGCAAAAAAATGAATGTGTCCTTGTGTAGCGTAACTGGTGCTCATTTAAAGTGCTCCAATACCTTCGGGTCGAGTTTGTGCTATATAAATCTGCAAAACATGTTTTTTAAATGCGCATGGGATGAGTGCAGTGCAAGGCCCAACAGTCAACGCTGCTAGCCACACCCAAAGAAGAGTGGGGGTTGGCCACCCCATGATGGGATGTCCACAGGGCCTGTCTAAGGACCATGACTAGCAGAGATTGGCTACCCGTGGCATGATGGGGGCAAAGAACTGGTGTATGTTGTTTGGGATGAAACAAAAATGCACTGAAAATAGAAAGTTTGAGGTGAAGTTATGTTAGCTTTGGTTATGACACCTTAACAAATGTTGAAAAACACCTTAGAAATTCATTTAAAAAAACACTGTTGAAGGGCAGTAATGGTTGCAAATTAAAATAAAAGAACACTGAAAATCAAAGGTTGTGGTTAGTACCACAATCCAGAGCTCGCACAGCAGCCATGCAAACTTTAACAGGCACACCAAATGCAATACTTATGTTCTCAAAATATTTATACCTAGAAGTAACAACATCTCCCAATTTGAAACACAGTGATGATAGTGATGAATTGAAGTTTGTAGGAATACTCCGGGTGCGGCAATGAGAATCAATCAATCATGTGCATTGTAAGCGTGCTACTCACCTGTGAGGGTCTCAAGGCGCGGGGGAGGGGGTAGCTCTGTTCAGTCGAAGAGCCAGGTCTTGAGTGCCTTCCTGAAGATGTCCAGGGAGGGGGCGCGTCTGATGTCGATCTGGAGTTCGTTCCAGGTCTTGGTCGTGATGTAGGAGAAGACCCTTCCACCTGTTCTGGCTTTGTGGATCCGTGGGGTTTCGGCGAGGGCGAGATTGGCGGATCAGTGGTTTCTCTTGGGTACGTGGAAGGAGATTCTTTCGTTGAGGTATTGAGGTCTGGTGTTGTGGAGGCATTTGTAGGTGTGAGTGTGTATTTTGAAAGTGATTCTTTTCTCGACGGGGAGCCAGTGGAGGTTGGCAGGTGCTGGGTGATGTGTTCGTGTCGGGGATGCCGAGGATGAGTCTGGCTGCGGTGTTGTGTATGGTCTGGAGTTTATGTAGCAGCGACTTGTTGATTCCAGCATAGAGGGCGTTGCCATAGTGCAGTCTGCTGGTTATGAGGGCGTGGTTGACGTTTTTCCTTGATTCAGGGGGGATCCTTTAGAAGGTCTATCGAAGGATGCGGAGCGTGTTGAAACAGCTGGTGGCATTGGCGTTGACCTGTTGGGTCATGTAGAGGGAGGAGTCGAGTACGATGCTGAGTTTTCGGGTGTTTTCCGTGGGGGCGGGGGGACTGCCGTGGGCTGTGGACCACCAGGTGTTGCCCCAAGCGGAGGGGGAGGGCCCAAGGACGAGGACCTCTGTCTTCTCTGAGTTGAGCTTCAGGCAGCTGCTGATCATCCAGGATGCGACATCCTTCATTACTTCCTGGAAGTCTGGTGGTGATGGGTTCCTTGGTGAGGGAGAGGATGAGCTGGGTGTCATCTACATAGGATACTATGCAGAGTCCGTGGTGTCTGACGATGGCGGCGAGCGGGCCATGTAGATGTTGAAGAGCGTGGGGCTGAGTGATGATCCTTGGGGTACTCCGCAGTTGATTTCTGTGGGTGCGGAGAGGAAAGGTGGCAATCTGATTCTTTGGGTTCTACCTGTGAGGAAGGAGCGGATCCAGTCGAGGGCCCTTCCCTGTATGCCGGCGTCGTGGAGTCTGGTGGTGAGTGTGCAGTGGGAGACGGTGTATAACGCTGTGGAGAGGTCGACCAGGATCAGGGATGCGGTGTGTCCTTGGTCGAGGAGGGTGCAGATGTCGTCTAAAAACAATACACCAGATGGAAATTCACACCACTTTGGAACTGTATACAGGCTTCCAGGTAAGAGTCTCAGAACAGGACAGTTCTTCGGGTGAGGCCTCGTCAGTAAGGTGTGCATCATACAGTTGTAGCTCAATCTCCTTTGCTGCTGCTTTTATCATCCCCCAAAAATATGTTTTGACCCCCAGTGGCTTTACATGCAGTTATTGCACTTTGATGTCAACAACATGAGAACTCAGAGATGATCAATAATGCTCTGTAACTATTCAGTGCACAAAGGTAATCTTACCTCCATTGTCGGCTGGCACAGGTAAGAGTGGTGAGGTGGGCTGGAGGGGAAGTGGACAGGGTAGGTAAAATGAAATAAAATAATGAATAAAACCACTTGTGCTCGCCGCATTGCTGAGTCAGCGATGCGGCGAGCGCAAGGTAAGTGGTTTTATTTATATTTTTTATTTAATTTTACCTACCCCATCGTCTGTTGACTCCCCCACACGCCACCCTGCCTGCCTCACCGCTCTTACCTGTGACGGCCGCCACTGCTTACCTCACTACTACTACTACCTGTGCAATAACAGGCCTGTGATGTGATCTAACTTGTTCCGCAGCTGCATATTATACACTTGTTCTCTGTGCCTCGTTGTGTGGTGGAGACACTGCTGCTGATGTGTGAGGTGCACCTGCTTGTATATGTGAGAGAAGCTTGCACAGCCACTGCCTTTGATATACCTATGGTGTACATGTTAGTGAAGCTAGGCAGTGTCTTTTCAAAATACAAAAGTCATAAGGATTGCATTGTCAATCTAAAATATAGCGCTTGATTTTCTTTCACCAGTTTCCAAGCACTAAAGTGTCAGATAAGGAAACAGCAGCATTGGCAAGTAAACTGAATTGTCCAGGATCACATTAGTTATTCAATCCGGGAAGCTGAGAAGACAGATTTCCTCGGAGCGAGCCAAGCATTTTGAAGAAATGCATTCATTTGATAAAAGCAAGACACATATTTGGTATTGTAAACGCCGGAGTGAGAGGGTTGCTTTTGGTGGACACCAAGCACTGAAAGCTTTGGGGCATATTTATAATAACTGACGCATCCCTGCATATCAGCAGGGATGCGCCAGTTATTTTGCGCCCCAGCTCCGCCACCATGGATGTGCCGCATTTATAATGCGGCGCACCATGGGGCAAAAACGGCACAGATGCGTCACGCATCTGTGCCGTAAAAGTGGCGCAATGCTGGAGTTGCGTCGCAAGCGCGACGCAGCTCCAGCATTGCTCTGGGGGGGCCCTATCTTCACAATGCTGCGTCAATCCTTACGCCTGCTTCAAGCAGGCGCAGGGTTTTGACGCAGCATGGGCTCAAAAGTGACTGAGTGAAATCTTGTAGATTTCACTCAGCCACTTTTAGGCGGCGTTCCTGCGCCGGAACGTCCCCACCTGCCCTGGAACGCCTACATGTGGCGCAGGGCTTTACAACGTGACGCATCTCCCAGATGCGTCACGTTGTAAATACCCCGCACCATGGCGCAGGATTTGCGCCGCTGCTGCGTAACAAAAGTGATGCAACGGCGGCGTAAATGAGGCGCAAGTCAAACATAAATCTGCCCCTTTGTCTCTTGACCCATAGCTCCTGTGGTGTCCAGGGGCACCTGCTGCTGGCGCCACTGGGAACAGAGCATCTTTGTGGACAGACAGGAAAATCCGTCAAGATGGCGGAAAACAAGCCTCCGTTCAATCCGACCCACACAGGAAGGGGTCATAAAGGCCAGGGGTTAAACATTTTCCTTGCACGTGCGAAAAGACAGAGGGGCAGATTTACAAGAAAGTGACGCATCTGTAGAGATGCGTCACTTTCCCTGCGCCAACATGCCAAATCCTTGCCTCACCATGGATGCGCCGTATTTACAATACGGCGCACCATGGCGCAAGGATTGACAGATGCGTCAGAAATTCTGACACATCTGTTGACGGAAAAATCACGCATTGCTGGAGTCATGTCGCAAGCACGACGCAACTCCAGCAATGCTCAGGGGCACCCTATGCCTCACATGCTGCGACACTCCTTACGCCTGCTTCAAGCAGGCGCAGGGTTTTGACACAGCATGGATGTAAAAGTGACTCAGTGACACTGTGTCACTTTTACGGGGCTTCCTGCGACAGAACGCCCACCCTGCATACATTAAACCTGACGCAGGTTAAATGTGGCGCAGGGCTTCACAACGTGACACATCTCCCTAGATGCGTCACGTTGTAAATGGGCCGCAACTTTTACGCTGCAGCTGCATCACAAAAGTGACGCAACGACGGTGCAAAAGTGACGCACGGGGCTTGTAAATCTGCCCCAGAGACTTTTCGCAAATGGCATGGTTAATATGTCCTGGTCTACGACGAGGGCTCCCTCCTTCCCTCTCTCCCTCCTTCCCTTGCTCCCTCTCTGTCTCTCTCTCACGCGCGCGCCCCCTCTCTCTCTCATGCGCTCCCTCCCTCTCGCTCATGCTGAGGCCCATATGCCAGTCTGTGAAGAGACAGCGCATCTTCAAAGGGGGTGAAGGTGCTAACTGTGTGTGATAGACAGGTGAGGAACCACCCGCCAGCCCCGACGTGTTGAAAAAGCATCCTGTGTAAATAAACAGTTTAACTTGAACACCCACAAGTGTTCTCGTCAGAGATTCCCGAAAGCCAAAGGAAGCAGGTGGAAAGCGTCCAGGCAGGCCCCTAGCACCCTCCTGCCAAGTGACGGCATGCCCGCATTGCCACCCAGGAGGCAGCCTCGGCCCGGGGTGGGTCCACTTGGCCCTGTGCCCTACCAGTAACATGGGGGGTGGATGTGTGCCAAGTTGCCATATTCAAAAGATGAGATAAACCAAATGATTGACGTTGATAAACTCCAACAAAACCACAAATGCATTTAAAGCTGGCATCAATCGCGGTGTCTGTCACAAAATATATTTATCCAATGAAAGATAAAACTCAAAGAAAGATGTTACTTGTTTGATGACTTTTAAAACAGCGCATGAGAAAACAGGCTGTGAGGGTGTGTTTGATGTTTCTTTCACTGGTGTTGAGTTTAGTGATGAGGATGGGAGATCGAGTTTTCCAGTGTTGGAACAGTCTGGAAGGACCACTGCGAGGGATGGGAGAGGGTACGAGAGGTGGTGCTATATTCATTGTTTAGATCAAGGCTCTCCGTGTTGAAGTTAAAAAGCAACATTTTAGTTAAGCAGCTTTCTAGTTTCAGCATTTACTGGAGTAAAGAATTAAGGGGCATATCAGCAACAACCGGCGATAATTATCGCTAAGCGCACTTAGCGCTAGGATAATTATCGCCGGCTAGCGTGGATTTTTATCGCTGAGATAGCGTGCTATTAGCAACGCTTATCTCTAAAGCGATAAAAATCCTAGCGCTAACTGCCTAAAGTGAGATTATCGCTGGAAACCCAGCGATAATCTCACGAAATGTGGCGTTAGCTTGTTGATAGGGACTCACAAACTTAGCCATGATATCCACCTTCCATAGGATATCATGGCTAAGTCAGTCCTGAAGCAGGCGTAAGGAAAGTAGCGATAACACGGGTTATCGCTACTTTTCCTGTCGCTATGCTTCATAGCGTGGGGCTTGATGATAGGAGAAATGTCGCTTAGCGACATTTCTCCTATCATGTCAGGTCAGGAACGCCCACTTTGCATCTCATTAGAGATGCAAAGCTGGGCGTTAGAAATCCCCACGCTAAAGCAAGGTTTCACGCGTTAGCGTGACCTTGCTAATTAGGTGATAAAATTATCGCCGCTTTTCGGCCGCAAATGGCCGCAAAAGCGGCGATAATTTTCTATTGCCGCCTTGTAAATATGCCCCTAAACTTGTTCAACTCCTATCTCGAGAGATAGGCCTGCTTTCCAGGTCCTCCGTTTCTCCCTCAGCTTCTTAACTCTCATTTAAAAGGGTCCCAGAAAACTCTTAATCGCCTTTGAAGGCTCTTCCTGAACATCTCCACTCAAAGTCAAGGGCCTCATTTATGGAAAATGGAGCAACGCTGAACAAAAACTGTGATGCGCCACTTTTCATAGCACCATCCTAATGACACGATGGATGAGCCGTATTTACTGTACGGCGCTCCATGGCGCAAGGATTTACAGATACGTCAGGAATCCTGACGTATCTGATGCGCAAAAATAACACATTGCTGGAGTGTGTTAGATAACTGACGCAACTTCAGTAATGTGTCATTACACATGGGCGAGTCCCATGTGAAAAGCCCTGCATCACTTAAGCCTGCTTGAAGGATTGTAATGCAGTCAAGTCGTAGAAATGGCACAGTAGAATCTCATAGATTTCATGGCGCCACTTCTACAAGGCTTTTTCACGAGGGAACGCCCACCCTACATACATTAATCCTGACGCAGGTATAATGTAGCGCAGGCCATTACACAGTGACGCATCTGCCTAGATGTGTCACTTTGTAATAAGGGGCAGTGTGGAACATTGTTTACGCCACTGCAACATCACGAAAAAGTGATGCAACGGTGGTGCAAGCCCTTCATACATAAGGGCCTAAATCCTTACTACTCCTGTGTAGAGAGAAGCTGAGCTCAGGTATGTCCTGCTGGGTTGAACTTCCAGTGTCCAAGCATGTGTTTACCAGGTGACCCTAGATTTAGTAGCACTGATCACTGTGACAGCTATGGCAGAAACACATAAGCACCCAGACAATAAAGCACGAGTGGATTGTGGCACTATAACCAAAAGGCTCAATTTTGGCTTTTAGCTCCTTTGAATGGGACAGGTAGAAGAACACTGCAGGTTCGCCATAGTTAATAATTGCACCGAGTGGCGGGATGAAGGCCAGAAACAGGACAGAGGCTTTGGGGACAGATGACCCCATGGAGAAGTGTAGATCCTGAACAGAGGATGCCTGTTGGGGTAAGAACGCCCCTGCATGGTGTCAGTTGTGCCCACTGTCCTCGTGTCCAGGTGTGAGTATCTGGTATCCCGGGTTTTGGAATTTTGAGCCTAGCCCCATGATAATACCTCATGTGCTTAAAGGCAGGGGCCTTCACCAGTACGGTCCTGGACTTGTCTTTTACATGGAGGAGCAATCAAAATATGCCCTTGATAAAGGCAGAGGGCTTCTACTCTGGCATGGGTTCATGATTGTGGTGCAGTGGTTGAATCAGACAGTGTTTTGTAGAGATATTAACATGACCAGGCCTTTCTACTTTTGTCAATGAAGTGGGAATCTACTTACCACCTTATGAAATTTCCCATTCATTATGATGAGCCCAGGATCCAAGCTCATGATCCAGAGCACATGGATGTATTCGTGTGGCACTGATAAGCATGCTACACCCTGTATGTTGAAACAGAGTGGCACAAGCCTACGGGTTCCATTTTGTATGCCCTGGCATGTCGAAGTACACAAGATTGAGGTGAGGATACGTTCTCAGACGGTGGACATTTATTTCTGGCATTCTTCGAGGGGAGAGGAGGGGTTGGGAAATAAATTAAAAAAAAATTTAATCAATTACCTGCTGCTCCATTTCGCTCCCCCTGCCTGCTGCTTCGTTTCTCCTGCTCCTCCTCCAGAAGTGAATGCCAAGACCTGGAACGGGCTACCAGCAGACATCAGACGCGCCCCCTCCCTGAACACCTTCAGGAAGACCCTCAAGACCTGGCTCTTCGGCTAAAAAGACATGCAGACCCCCCTCCCTAGTACCTTGAGACCCTCACGGGTGTGTAGCGCGCTTACAATTCCCTGATGGATTGATTGATGGGCCTGGAGAAACAGACGCCCCACCCAATCCAGACGCTGCTCCCATAGCATGAGAGTAGCGTCTGGATTGGTCTGAGCAGCCTGGTTTGCTACTCAGATAGTACCTAGGAGCCTGTTGGGTTTCCCCAAACCAGCTGTGGAACACAGCTGGGTTGGAGAAACATAAGTGCCCATGTCGGTTTGGCTGGCCTAAGACAGCCGGCCAAACTGACATGCGCACTTATAAGTGGCCAGTACTCCTCTCTGCTATGGCCCGGCCCGCCCCTCCTGTCAGACGTAAGCAGCTCAGAGATAAATATACTGATAATGAGGATGTTTTATTATTGTTTTATTTATCATCTGCTGGCAGTGGGGTGATGCTCCTCCGCCATTACGGAGGAGCCACCCATACCCAAACACTGAGGCGGGGGAAGAAGAGACAGACTTTTCCTTAGCAATCCAATTAAATTTTCGGAGGAATAGGGCTGCTAATCAGTCTTCCTGGAGACTGTCATTTGGTGGATGTCAATTGTGAGAATTTGGGTAGTTGGTTGACTGAGGTGTGAGCCCTGGTCAAGCAGCAACTACAATCCTTGTCAGGGTGAGGCACAAGCCCACACCAAATTAACCTGTACTCAACCCCCTGGTTGCTTGGCACAGAGCAGTCAGGCTTAACTTAGATGCAAGGTGCAAAGTATTTGTGCAACACCACACAAAAAGGACCCTACACCAATTTAGGAAAATAGAGCAGAATGTAATAAATAAAACAAGACTTAAATGACAATCAGTAGAACCAGGAGTTATTAATTTAAAAAAGATTTTAGCAAACCTGGTGCCAAGAAGCACAAAGAGCCAACTCAGGATATCTGGTCGTGCTGGACAAAGTGACACTTTCAGGCCGACCGTGATGGAGTGCAGGGTGGATACAGTAACCAGGTTAGGCCCGCTAAAATGTACCTGCTGGAATTCATGGCAAGAGTACCGTTTGCATTGGATAGGGCCTTGAGGAGCAGGGAGAGCTTTGCAGGAGACTATCAGCATAGCACGAAGAGCCAACCGGTGTCACGGGTGGGCATTGCTGGGGCTTTGCATTGGCGGTCCCAGTGAGCAGTTGATGCTGGAGCACAAAGAGTTGGGTAGACAAAGCTTTGTGATGAGTTGCAGTGCGAGCTGCAAGGCTTCTGTGTGAATGGGCCCTTTTGCAGTCATGAAGAACCCAAAAGTGTGTTTTCAGCTGACTAAGCCACACCAAGTATCCAGGACCGGAGGGGCCCTACTTTGGGGTCAAGAACTCACCTCACTGCAACTGGGCCCAAAGGCTAGTGGAGGATGTTGGGAAGCCTTTATGTCCCTAAGGCTCAGATCAGGAGGCCAGCAGGCACTCTGGGAGCCTGGGATCAAAAGTTGCAGGTCCAGTTCTTCCTCCCCAGGCAAGAAGGCAGAAGGCAGCTGGTCAGCAGGGCAGCAGTCCCTTCAGAGTAGCAGTCAAGCAGAGTGGCAGTCCTTGCAAGAGCACAGGAGTCCTTCTTCTGGTAGAGCATCCACAGGTGCCAAAGGGTATTGAAGAGTTGGTGTTTGAGGTCTAATATTTATAGACAGTTGCATAGTGTAATCAAGGAGACCCCCTGCTGAAGGTGGAGGTTACAGGGGCAGGGAAAATAACAAGAGTGCACTACAACCCCGGCAACGAACAGAAAACAAACTAGTTCCCTAACTGGCTCAAAGGATGGAAAGCTATAGGTTGAATTTAAAGACTTTTTATTAACAATTCATATTCATAAAATTTCCTTAAAAATCTACAGTTTCTTTTTCAATTATTAACATAATGCTCTGGTTTTTATGAAATCCACAATGTAGTTAGAGGTGTATTTTCATCCTGACTTGGGCAGAACATTCACACCATCTATCATACCTCTCACCCTAAGAATATCAACAATGAGTATATGAACCGTACAACAATTAATGCAATTTACCTAACAAGAGAATTATTAACATTTGTTTTGCACAATACTGGCATCAATACATTTAATTACAATATACTCTTTCAAATGTGATTACAGTATTATTTTTCTTTATAATTACACTACATTTGCATCACGTCATGCACTATATGGATGTAACAGCAGTGGCTCCAATTCTCAATCTTCCTGTGTCATCTACATGCATTTCGGCAGGTCTACACCTTCATCAGGACAGCCGCTATACATCACGGTAATTGTAGGTACCTGTAGTCATATAACGTACTCTCTTGACCCCAATAGTTACAAACTATCTACAAGATTACAAATGGTGTGTGGCTTGTCGCCAAAAATTT
This sequence comes from Triturus cristatus, assembly GCF_964204655.1. Classification (NCBI taxonomy): domain Eukaryota; kingdom Metazoa; phylum Chordata; class Amphibia; order Caudata; family Salamandridae; genus Triturus; species Triturus cristatus. Next base: position 1,092,477,023 of record NC_140594.1, read on the forward strand.
CACCGTAGGAAAACTTACCCCTAGTGACCTCTAAAACTAATAGAATCTTTATGTGTTCTGTGGAGAGTGACAACAGGCAATGTATGAATGCTGTCCACCACTGCAGTATTCACCATGAGGGGAAAGAACCCACAAGTACATGCTCCTCATGAAACCCAATAGGCTGTCTGTCAAAACACAGTTATCCCTTTGAAATGGGGAGAAGCTTTCAGATGCATACTTTTTAAGTGCACAGTTGCCCTGCCTTCCTGGCCCAGACTGACTAGACTAACTACAGGGGATATGCAGCCCTTTGTGTGGAGACAGGACACATCCTTGTCAAGTGTAAGTGAGGCTGTGCCCAGCTCCTCCATCCCATCCTGCCAGTGATGGCTCATCCAGTCACACCTAAGCACCCCTTTGTGCTTAGGTAGTAGGAGGAATACAGAAAGCCCAACTGTCACTCCCACCCACTAATGTGACCCACAGTCAGGCTGGAGGGACCAAATGGCTAAGACAAAAAAATGCCAATTTTCTAAAAGTGAATAGCAAAAAGAGGTTAAGCCCTCTGTTGATAGCCAAAAGGGGCTTGATTAAAGTTTTACAAAAAGGAATTCTGGTTACCACTTTGAATGTCCCACATATTAAATACATTTCCCCCTGCCCCCTGGGCTGTCCAGGCCTACTGGTGACATATGTATTAAAATGGAAGGTTTGGGCCTGGCAAAAGGCTTACTTTGCTGGGTCGAAATGTCAGTTTAAAACTGTAGACACGCAGGCTGCAATGGCAATGCAACATGTTTAACATGTTACATAAGTTGATGACACAATCAGTGCTGCAGGCCCACTAGTAGCATTTACTTTGAAGGCAGTGGGCACAGTGAGTGCCACTTTACTAGGGACTTACAGATAAAATAAATATGCCATTCTGCTATAAGCCAATCTAGCATGTTTTAAGAAAAGAGCACAAGCACTTTATCACTGGTTAGCAGTGGTAAAGTGTGCAGAGTCCTAAGGCCAGCAAAAATGAAGTCAGCAAAAACAGGATGTCTGAAAGGCAAAACGTTAGGGGAAAACCACAGCAAGAATGTCAGGCCTAACAGTAGCAGTTAAGAATGGGACCGCCATTACTGTTATCATGGCGTGAAGGGTCTTTTGAGTAGGGTCAGTATGTTGTGTCTCTTCCTACTCACTGTCATGTGATAGTCCAGTGCAGACTGTTTCACCAAAAGGGAGACGGTTGTGCTGTGAAGAACATCACTCAAGACAAAGGCTAAGTGTGGAAGACAGTCTGAGAATAACACACAATAGGAAAACTGGCCCAAACCTGTTCTAAAAGTGAAGGCTGCAAGCACCATTTCCTGTCTGCTGTATCTGCTTAGGAATAGGAGCTGTTGATCCACTTGTGGTTCCAGTTCCACGTTTCCACTGACCAAGAAGGTGGTGCTCCACAGAGTACTCCGAGAAATGCCTGCCACCAAAGATGGTGTCTGCCTGACAGCCAGCCTCCTAGAGGGGAGATACATCACCTGGAGTCCGAGCTGTCGGAATAAATGCCTGTCAAGTCTTCAAATGCCTGGAGAGTCTTTCCTGAAGAAGAGGGTAAGGAATATGCCAACCCTGCATGAGGTGCTGGGGTATGTCCACCAGAGACTTGTAAAAGAGTGTGACTGATGTCCTACCTGCTTGGAGCCTGCAATCAAACTCCAAGGATGAACAGGGACACTCCACACACAAGCACCCCAGTGTGGATCATGCTGTGATTCCCATGGTAGACGCTGAGGCACTTATCCGAGTTCGCTCGATCAGCCTGCCTAGATGAAAAAGACATTGAGTCGCCTTGTGGCACTGCTTTGTGTGCCAAAAGTGACTGTTGTTGGCATGACTGTGGCACTGGTTGATCCTTACCCAATTGGTCTCATCCACTAAAGAAGAATTCCTTAAACTGGGGTAACTAACTGGCCTCAGCCGCAATTGCCAAAAACGTGTCAAAGCTGCCGAATCCGTACCCCGGGACCTGTGTCTGGAGGAAGGACTGTGTCAAACTGCTGCTGCTCAGCATGAGTGCCTGGGAGAGAGAATGTGGGTGAATGGAATGTTTTATTTACAACAGACTGCCTCTTGCCAAATACCATGGAGATGACATTGACTGGAAATCAAGACTCACCAGCTCGGAGGATTTGGCCACCTGCAACCAAAATGTCTAACAGTTGTCAACGCAATCAAGCCCGGAAGAGGGCCACCATCTGAAGGGAGCTGTAACTGCTTCTAAGACATCATTGCGCAACGTATCCGGACGATCCAAGCACAGCAACCATAAAGCAATGGCCAGCATTCCAGCAGTGAGCACAGACTGTGAGACGGAAGCTGCCACTGCAGAGAGCCGAGTGAGAGACTGAAATAAACTGATAATATATCATAACCAGAGGCTTATTTTTACAAGAAGCACTGAATCTGCACTGGTTACTATGCCACTAGAGCCTAGGATGAGGGGACTACAGGATGAGGTTGAAGATGAGGGTGGTAGTGAGAGGAGGCAGCCTTACTAGCTGTATTAGCCTCACACACCCAGAGGGAATCTACTACTCTATTGCTCTGTGTAGTATTGTGTTTTGTAGCGTAATTAAGTACTTTGCGTTATTAAAGAGAAGCACTGGGCTGGACAATCACATTATTGTGCTACTGGGCGTTTGGTGGGTTTGAGCCTGTTGTACGTCCATGCTAACCTTACTCAGAAGCCTGTAATGACTGTTCATTATCATCAATCAATAAAAAAAGTCTTTATTACGATTATTCATCTTAAAAGACATATATGTACAGCTAAAAGAATGTGAATTTTCCATGACCATAATTAATTATCATAAAGTTTAAAAGTCTTACACAGCTAATACAACACTTTAAATTTTTTTTAAAATGGCCATTAAAATTACCTCTAAAAAACATAAAAACAGAAAGCTACTATAGTCCACCATTTCTTTCACGAATAGCCCAAGACCAGCTAAGGAATTTGGCTACCCCTATAATAGTTATTTCATTATCGCCATTTTTCAATAACCTTTTGGCAATCAGGGCAGAGGTCGTGCCAATAGTTCTACTCAGGGGTTTAAGCCACGCGCTCCTAGCTGAATGATAAGCAGGGCAAACATAGAGAAGGTGGTTAACACTTTCTATGCTGTTAGGGCAAAATGAACACCTGTCTCCCTTACCAGTTTTCCATTTGCTGGTAAATTCCCTAAGTGGGAGTGTTCCTACCCGAAACTGATGGTACAACCTACGGTCTCTAGGTTTTGTAATTAGGTCCCAATAAGATTCTAAGGATGGTTCATCTTTTAAATCCCAGAAATCTCTAGTCAATGGAGAGCATACCAGAGTAGTGTATCTCCTGAACTTTATTAAGCTCCAGTATGCTACTCTAAATTCCGCTTTTGATGGAGAGACAGCCGCCTCCGGAGATTCCCACAAATCCCTCATCCCCACATCAATAAGTAGGGTTTTGATAGTTTTTAGCCATGTGATCTTGTTTGAATGGTCCAACCCCCTTACTTCAGACAGAGCCTTTGCAAATTGGTGCAGTTCGGGAGTAGACCATAGCCTTCTCCAGAAGGACAACATTCTAAACCGTGCAATATCCTCAATCGGATTGCAACCAAGATCAAACAAAAGGGGAATTTGTGGAGATGAACGTGGGAAGCCCACAATTGATCTTAGAAATTTATTTTGGGCCAGAACTAAAGCAGACAAATTGCTGCAACCCCAGATCTCAGCACCATATAAAATAGCTGGGACTATTTTCAGGGAGTATAGCTGAGGTAGAAGAGGAGGGTGGTAGTGAGAGGAGGCAGCCTTACTAGCTGTATTAGCCTCACACACCCAGAGGGAATCTACTACTCTTTTGCTCTGTGTAGTATTGTGTTTTGTAGCGTAATTAAGTACTTTGCGTTATTAAAGAGAAGCACTGGGCTGGACAATCACATTATTGTGCTACTGGGCGTTTGGTGGGTTTGAGCCTGTTGTACTTCCATGCTAACCTTACTCAGAAGCCTGTAATGACTGTTCATTATCGATTCCACTGAGAGATAAGTGCTGAATGGGTTGTACTTGGCCTAGTTTTGCAGACCTATTGTAGGATGGACCATCAAAAGGTGGAGGCAAACAACCCTAGCCATGACTGCTGTACCCTTGTTGCTCCAGCTGCCATTTGGTCCCACAAACTGGGAATGACAATGCCATCCTCAAATCAAGAACTGAAATGTGGCTCGTCGAATAGGTCCTACTACTTAGCCCTTTTTCCAGGCTGGACTGCACTTACTTTCAGCTCCGGGATACTCACCCAGGTGATAGTATGCTTTACAAACCAAACTAACATAACATACCATAACATAGTGTAACATAACATAACATCACATAACGTCACATCACATCACATAACATAAAATGGCATGGCATGGCATGGCATGGCATGACTAGACATGACATGACTGACCATGACTAGACATGACATCAGATGACTAGACATGACATGACTAGATATGACATGACTAGACACGACTAGACATGACTAGACCAGACATGACTGAACATGACTAGACATGACATGAGATGACTAGACATGACATGACTAGATATGACTAGACCAGACTAGACATGAGTAGACATGACCAGACATGACGTAATTAGACATGACATGACTAGATAAGAGTAGGCATGACATAATGAGAAGCAGAAAATGAGGGTCAATTGGTGAAAGCAGTAGCTAATCATAGCATGAGTCTCCTCTACCTCATGGAGAGGACTCTCCCCCAAACAGACACCTTTACTCTGTTTCACATTGTGGGAATACTCATTCCTCACACTATGGATAAAAAAAATTAATCTTTCTGAAACGTTTTGCTGTTATCATTTTCTACAGCACTCAACAAGCACTAACCTTTTTTATGTTTTAATTAAATTCTTGTTCATCAACAGTTTTATTTAAAAAAAAATACAAAACGTATAAATAAAAATTAATTCAACATCAGTTTAATCATAAAAGATAAAAAGCAAACTATTGATTTTTCATAAAAACGATTTTCATTACCATTTTGCATTACAGAAATATTTACAATCCTTATATATCATGCCAGAGCAAGCAGACTTTTACACTGGACAGAAATGCAGACGCCCTGGTCCCACAGTATGGTAAAGAGACCCTACGAGGTGCAAAAAAAGCAAAAACCTCTTCTTGGCACGAGTGGTGAAGTTATTGAAGAATGTTTAAAACTTTACTAACTTTGTGAACGTCATCAACCTCTCCAAATACTTAACAACGCAGGTGAAAAACAATGTTAAAGCATTTTTTTATTACATATTTTAAACAGAGCTTACTGGTTAGCAAGAAAACATTGCCGCCATTTTTTAAGGAAACCTTCACTCACAGGGAAAGAACACACCTTTTGTGAATAAATGAAATTGGCTTGATTAGATTTGCACACAATTTGCCAACAGAATTTCAATTTTGCACTCCCCGAGATACAAACCAGAGGCTGCTAGTCAAATATTCAATCGTTTTTCCCATATTCGTTATAGTTTGAGCTATTAGTTGTAGGTGAAGGGGCGATGCTATCAATAGTGCAGCAGGTGCAGTGGCACCTGGGGCCACAGTTTTTACAGGCCCACTGCACCCTAATTAAGGCTTATTTTACTACCCAAACTGGGTCATGGAACTATTCCTACATCACATTCAGGCAAAGGGTCATATTTACAAAAAAATGCTGGAGCGCGGCGTTACGCCACATTTGTCAACGCCGTGCTCTGACATTTTTCAAATGTAGGGATGCCCCATATTTTCAAAAATACGGTGCACCCCTGTGTTTCCCCTTGCGCTGATGCTAAAAAAGCTGCCTATCGCCAGCGCAGGCACCCTGCCGCCATGTTGCAACGGTGCCAGCGCTGCCGGGGCGATTGTTAATGTTCAGGAAGGGACACCTTCCTGCACATAAACAGACAAGAATGACCATTTGCTCTTTCTATGTGTGCCGCAGAACGCAGCACACATAGATAGATACAAAAATTAGGAGAATTATTCATTATTACTCGTATCGCCATTCTAAGACCAAGTTTTCCCTGACCTTATTTTTTGGTGCTGCCCCAGCCTTGTTATCTGGGGCAGAGTCAAATAACAATGAATGTTGCGGTGAAACGTCCACTGCAACACCCATTGCCCGGCCCTTTGCCGCAGAGGACTGCAGCAGAAAGGGGCCTATTTACAAGGTGGCGTTAAGCCACGTTACGTTGCGTAGCGCCACCTTGTAATTATGGGGAATGGTGCAACGCCACGAGCTTCACAAAAAGTTGCACTCCGATGGTGTTAGAGGCTTGTAAATATGCCCCAAAGAGTTTTACAGTCTTTGCAGTGTGATTGTGGTTCATGAATGTGCCGTTACACCATCTGCCCACAGAGGAACAGGTTAGACAACACCCTGAGCTATTGATGGAAAATAATTATTATTACCACGTACTCATGGCAGGTCTGATAGTTATGGGTTGAGTAGGCATGGAGCCAGGACACTCCCTGTTTTTTTTAGTTTGTTGCAGGATGATGTCTTGTGCCAAGATCTGTCTCAACTAGCAACACCACAGAAAGCAAAACTTTAAAATACCGCTCCACAGATAAATTTTAAAGAAAACAAATAGATAGAGACAAGATACAGGTACTCAAGGGAACTGGGTGCACGAAGTGAGGCAGGTTCCAGTTATGGCCTGCTCTGAGCAGATCTGAATTACAGAAAGAGCTGCCTACTACAGTAGCATAACCAGTGTTTCATGGGCCCTGGTGCAAGGAAGGAAATGGGCCCCTGGCTGCTGTCTGAATTATAGAATACAGCAATAATCAGGGTTCAGTGGATCTCTCAGACTTCTGAGCCCCGGTGCGACTGCACCTGCTGCACGTATGAAACCTATAGCCCTGACCAACTATATCTTGACAACAAATTATAGCCCTTACTCTGGGATTATACAAGTCCACAAACCATCAGCCTAACATCAGAACAAACGTAAGTTGTACTATGCCCCATATATCGCCATACATCACCATTCCCACACAAGCATGCCAGTAAAACTTAACAAGTTATAGTTGTACCCCACCCAGTACTTGCCTACCTAGACTTGAGCATATAGTCTGACACAGATGACATGGTTTAGGCGGAGTGGAGAGTCACATTGCCTGCAGTCCCACTGCAATACAACGCACAGAGACAACCCTAAAAACACCTTAGCCTTAAACGTGTATGGCTGGCAGGTTGCAGTCACTGCAGCCTGTGCAGTAAGAATGGTGGGGCAGTGGAGCCGAGTTGGGGGGGGGGGGGGGGGGTACGACTTCGACAAACAACGACAAGGAAAAATTAATTATTTATTTAATTTTCCTCTCGTGGTCATCTGTCGAGTCCCCCTGAACCCGACCCCACCACCCACCGCTCTTACCTGCACGGGCCGTGGTGGGTTGCAATAGTCCAATCTCATTCAGAACGCATCTGCGTGAAACACCCAACAGACCACCAATGTTACTATTTTGTTCATGGTCTCTTCATGGACAGCCCCACAGGCCACCCTCCATGGGCAAACCCACAGCAGCTGACACATACATTTCTAAAGAAAGCACTAAGGATCCTAGTAATTTGCTAATGCTTGCTGTAGAAAAGTTGTAAAGCATTACATACTGTATTACTGTGGGTTTCGAGGTTGATGCATGCCTGTGAATCTAGGCATGGGTTTAGAGTTTTGACACATTATGGGCCTCATTACGAGCTCACCAGAATTTGGTACAAGGATACCACAGTTGGGAGAGGATGTGGCCTAACGGCTGGAGCGGTCAGCCTTGAAGTTCGGGAACTGAGTTCGAATCTCGGCAGGGATGCTCAACATCCTGTGATTCTGGGCAAATCACATAGGGGCATATTATCAAGCCAGGCAATAAAATTATTTAGCTAAGCCCATGTTAGATGTGAAGGACACCTAACCTGGGCTTCAATTGGAATTCCATAGAGCCTACTATCAAGCCCATTATCGTCGTTTTAGCGGCAGTTTTCTGCCGCTAAAGCGGCGATAATTTTATCGCCTGGCTTGATAATATGCCCCTTAATGTCCCCATGCTTACCAAAATGAATGTGTCCATCTGTAACACAACCGGTGCTCGTTGAAACTGTGCTTCCATACTTCCGGGCCGAGTTCAAGCTATATAAACACCTAAAAAAATAAAATGGCAGCTTTTATTCCCATGAAATGAGGAATAACCAAACAGACCCAGAGATTCTGAATACTTTACCGTTTGGTTTTTCTAACTACTAACATTTTTTGCCTGGACTAAGCAGTCAGAAAGGGCCAGGAGGAGGGCCTGTGGGTGGAGGGATGCATGGGGTGCAGGCAGGATTTTGCTGGTCAAGAGGGAGCAATGTCTCCGGGAGCATTGTCTGCCCCCTGGACTACTGCAGGAGGTGGGCAGGTACTCTGTAATGCTACTGCCCACAGTCCCTGTCACCCCGTACCGGAAAGACTGCTGTTTCCAGGCCCAGAATGATCAGATCTGGAGTTTGCAGATTGATATTTCCAGGCTCAGAGACAATTTGAATTGTAAACTGAGGCATCTCCCTGGAGTCACTGCTCTAGGTGAAATAACACAACCGGTAATGAGGGCCCACACAACCTAGCTGGGGGTTTGCAGAATTGAAATGTGCTATTCTAGGTTTTATTTGGATCATTGACATCTCACATTATTTCAAAAACTTTAACAGAAACATTTTGTCAGATAGCATGCAGAGGGAGTGGAAAACTACTAAAACAATTAAAACAACTAAGGCAATGAACAGGAACGCCTGAAAAATACAACCCCACAATAAGGAGAGACAATCATTTTGAAGAGCCTTTGGGTGGAGTCTGTTCAGGAGGACATCATGTCTCAGTTCCCTGTACTGGATCCTGAGACATGATGTCTCTTGAATCATAGTGGACAACACACCCTTTTTAGGTCTTGCCTGCGTTGCAGCACATGCGCTGCACGCCTCGGCGAGACCTATAGTCGTTTGTTTTCTGTCTGTGTTTTTCGGAAGAGGGGTTTGTGTCCACCCTGTCGCCTTTAGGCCCAACCCACCCTGCCTGGATATTCTGCTCGCGCACGGCATCAGCGCAACACAGGACCTTCAGACAGTCTCCTAACACGGTAACGGCTCCTCCCTCCAAGATGGTTATTAGGTGACGAACTCACTAAGGATAAAGGAAAGCGAATGGCACGAGACAGATAGGCTAATTCTATGCATTTTAAAACTATTAGTAATCAATCCAACTGACTCCAAATTAAATAGTTCTGAAATGAACGATTAATACACACTATCCACTCTAATTCACATCTCGCTATTCCGAGATGGCCACCCTCTTTTTGACCTTCAACGCATACCCTGCGAGTGATATGTCAGGGGACGACAATACTACGCTACCGCATATTTCCAGTTTCTGCCACCTTTGAGTGGGTCCTTTACATATTAATGTTTACGTCTTATATACATTTTGTAATTGGAATATATAGACAGCGAAGCTTTCGTATGTTTGGGTCTGTAAATTAAGCAATGCAATATTGTACAAACCATAAGGAGCTCGCTTTTGTGTATTTTCATGACGACAAAAAAAAAAATCACTTTAAAACGACAACCATAATGAAACTGTGCTTCATTCGAAGCAGCCTTAGCCACTGAAATTGACCTTGCCTTTCTGCTTTCAAAATGGGTTCTGTTAAAGCCCCCAACCAAGAAGCAGCGAGTGATTGAGCAAAATATCTGTCCTGTCCAGTTGCAAGGAGCAGAAGCCAGATTTCGTGGGCACTTTGCTGAGCAAGCATTTGCAATGCAATAGGTCTCGCATTCACGCAAATTTGAGCTATTATTATTGTAATTGACAATGCCTTTTATTTAGGTTTTAAAACCCAAAACATAAATAAAAGGCATTGTCCTTTACAATGCTAACAGCTTAAACTCGCTTGAAAGCGAGACCTATTGCATTGCAAATGCTTGTTCTTCTGGTGACCATCTCTAAGATGAAGAGCACTCAACGTCTCAAAATTAGTTGAGCCTTTAAAGAGGTCACACTCACAACTGGTCTACAATAGGCCCAGTATCCGCCACACAGCTCGATGATGATTTGAGATGCCCATTGCGCGCACAAGGGCTTTTGAGCCTTAGGATCTAGGACCTTCAAGTTACCATGTCTTCTATGAAATATGAGGGCAATTACCATGCATTTTCCTAGAGGTCAAGTAATTTCCTCTACCTCTTATACCACTAGTTTGGTAATAAGTCTGTTTTTATCCCCACAGTACCACTGCACACCACCGGAACTCAGGGCCAGATGTACGACCATTCCGTTTTACAGGTCGCAAAATGCAATTTTTTGTGACTCGCAAAACGGAATGTACTATTGTGCCTCAGACACATTTAGCGATTCCCAATGGGGTCGCAAATGTCCTGCCTCATCAATATTCATGAGGCAGATTGCGCTTTGCGACCCATTGGGATGGGAAAGAACACAGGGATGGTGGCCTGCTGGGGACAGCAGACCACCATGTCTGAGTTTGCTTTTTAAATAAAGCAACAAAAAAATTCAAATGCAGCCCGTTTTCCATAAAAGGAAAATGGGATGTGTTTAAGAGTAAAAAACGAACATTTTTCTTTACATTTTTTAAGAGCAGGCAGTGGTCTGTGGGACCACTGCCTGCTCGTAAAAAATATTTTCGCATACTTTCACAAAGAGGAAGGGGTCCCCTGGTGACCTCTTTTAGTTTCCGACTGGCTAACCACCTACTTGAAGTAAATGGTAACTGCGATTGTTTTGCAAGCACATTTGTGGTCGCAAAACAATCGTACATACCAGTGCGACTCGCTATTCGGAAGAGACGCCCTTGGCACGCCCCTTCCTAATAGCTCCTCGCAAACACTATTTTGCGAGTTGGTAATAGGTTCCCGACTCGCAAAATAGGGTTTGTACATACTACAACCCTTTTAAACTGTCACAATCGGACCGATTTTCCATTGGCGACCACTAAGAACGGTTGTGCATCTGGCTCTCAGTCATGTGCTGCTGAAATGGTGCTTTAAGACGCCATGCACATGTATTGTTTAATTGCACTTGTTCTTTTTGGTTGCTAAAAATGTTTTCAGGTCTTTAATAAATGGACTTACTTTAGAGTATGGCGTGCACTGAAGATTGAGCAGCTTGTATGCACTCATTCTAGTAAATGATGCGAGGCGCTGTGAGAGAGTATCATTTGTTCAGGATCACACAGCTTTTTCAAGCTAGACACTCTTCATTCGAGTAGAGTTCACCTGGGGCCATATGTATCATTCCAAATGGCGATCGCAAATGCCGAAATTCACAGAATTTCGGCATTTGCGATCTCAATTGGGCTTAGTGGTATGTATTAATGGAAAACTGCCTCGCAAAATAAGGAATCGCAAAATTTGCGATTCCCAATTTTGCGATTGCATTTAAGGAATCGCAAATTGCGATTCCTTAAATGCAATGTAAGAAGCACAGAAAAAGTGCAATTTGTCCTTAAGGAATCGCAAATTACCACCAACTTCAAGTTGGTGGTAATTTGCGATTTCTTTGAAAAATGCACTTTTTTGCATTTTTCAAAGTGCCATGTGGCGCACATACATGCCCTTAAGGCATGTGTGTGTGCCACATGTGCACACATGCACATTTTAGGGGTGCAACAGGGTGTCCTTTTGAAACCCTGGCACCTTTGAAATTGCATTCTCAATTTGCGTTTCTTTAATTGAGAATCACAAATTGAGAATGTCTTCCCATTCATTTCTACATTCATTCCTATGGGCCTCTAGGCCCATAGGAATGAATGGGGAGGTATTCCTTAATTGCGAATCGCAATTTGCAATTCGCAATTAAGGAATATGTAGGATTCGCAAAATTATTTGCAAATCCTACATACATAGCATTTTGCGATTCGCAAAAAATCGCTATTTGAGAATCGCAAAAGAACATTTTGATAAATATGGCCCCTGGTTCTGAAGTTTCTAATTTAGCTGCAGGTCAAAATTTCCCACACATCTGAACTGACTGTCCCTGGGATGTTTCAAGGGTTGTTGGATGGCGACCAGGCTGAAATTATACTTTTCCCTCACTTATCCTTAGGCGAGCATGCTTTCAGGAGTTTATGAAAGAGGAATGGCAGGGCCGAGTCCAGAAGGCTGGTTAGACATTCAAGAGTCACTGGGGCACATGCATCCAAATTGTAAATTGCAAATACCTAATTGCGAATTCCTGAGAGTCGCAATTAGGTAAGCGCAATTTACAATGCATGAAACCAAAGAGTTTCAGATTGCAATTCCTAGGGGGTCGCAAATAGCTCTACATCATTAATATTAATGAGGTAGATCGCAATTTGCGACCCCCTTGGAATCGCAAAAATCACGGGGATGGTGGCCTGCTCGGGTCAGCAGACCACCATGTCCGTGATTGCTTTTAAATAAAGCAATCTTTTTTTTTGTAAAGCCGCCCATTTTCCTTAAAGGAAAACGCGATGCTTTACAAAAAGTAAAATGTAAAGTTTTCTTTTCATTTTTAGGTCACGCCTTGCTATCGCGTAAGCGATCGTGAAGCGAGACTATTGTAAGGGGGTTTTAAAAGTGCTCCCAAAAAGCGGATTGCATGGCTAGCACGCGCACAATCACGCGCATCGTGCCGCCATGCAATCCGTTTGGCAGCGCACTTCAAAGGGTCCGCTCCCCCGCCTGGAATGCGCTCCCCCGCCCCCGCCAAGCGCGCGCGCCACGCTCCGCTGGGCTTGTCTTGTTGTAAACGTGTTTAGGTTCCATTAACTGGCAGATACGTACCAGTGCTTATGCTTACAGAAACAGTCGCGCCACATGTAAAACTAGTCTTCTTGCATTGAATGGAAGCATTCGATACTTGACGAAGTGCCACAACATTTATAAAGCCCACCTCTGTTTGGACGGTTCGCCATATAGCATTTTAAAATTGCTTTTACCACAAGATGGCGGTTTCCTCCCAGCGAAGCCTATGTTTCTTGATATTCCCCTGTATCAGCCAGGACTTGACGTTTCCAACGCCCGAGCTGCTCAGCTGTGAGCAGTGGTCTGGGGTTGCTAGTTTCTTGTGCCTAGCACGGTAACATTCATTTTTTGGTAGGGCCGGGTATCGTTGTGTGTGTGCTGAATTGGCTTAACAATCAATGTTGGAGGGCTTTTCGACAGACCGGTAGATCAAGGTCTTCTTCAATTGTTGGTGCTTGAGGTTAGAGCGTAGGTTTGCTGGCAGAAGCCACTTGAAAGCTCAGTCTCTGTTTGGAGCTTTCTGTGGCTCCGCCACATCTACTTCAATTGCACAGGATGTTCCAGACTTAACAGAGTTCTTGTAAACAGGCACCTACGACAGGGCACACTTGCAGCAGCGATAAAGCACCTTGTTTACAGAATAGCTCTAATAAGTGACATCTCACAAAGTCACAGTTTGATAGCTGCATCTAATGTTTCTCACTCGGCACCTCTTGTAAACGCCCCCTCTGATAACTCACATGCCATTGCCTATAAACAACCTGTAATGTTTTAACTTCTCCCTCTCTGTCTAACATGCCTCAGCGCCTCTTCTAAACAGCCCCTGGAAATCAGCCCTGCCCCAAAGCACACTCTTGCATAAGAGCTACATTTCATGTATGGAGCAAATGTAATTTTGCTGCAGTCTTGCTTAGCACTGTTTCTTATGTCTCTTTCCCGTTTGTTTTTTGGCATTGTTTCTTATCTCTTTTTCCCGTCTATCTCCCCTTCACTGGCTCCCCACCCGCCCTATTCACTCTTCCTCTCTCTCCTCCCTCTCTTAAAAACCTGATAAAACACTACAGTTTACTTTGTCTGCATATATTTTCTTTCGTTATTATTTTTTAAGATCCCTGCCCGTGCTTAATTGCGAACTCGTACTTAAAGGCACATTTCGTATCTGTGGGGGAGGGCAGCACCTAAAAAGGATACATCAAATCCATTCTGTGCACCATAATTAGTGAAACCAGCCTCTGCGCCGAAGTGGTTGTTGCTGGACGCGGTGCTCTGCGAGGGGCAGGGCTTTGAACGCCTAGGCGTTTTTTTTTCTTCTATTATTTTTAAGTTACAGACTTGAAGCTCCGTTTGCCGGTGATAAGAGCCTCCCATCTAAATTCGGATACCACTTTTGTGCGCACATTAACTCTTTCCATGGCAGCGGCAGCGCTCTGAGCCCCCCTTCCCCCGAAACTTGTACCCCAGAGAGTCCGGCGCAAATTCCAGTCGGCATTTCATCACTTAAAAGACTACATACATCTTGTTGCCCCATAGTAGATGGTGTAACCAGGCGATGGCTGGGCTTCAGTCCATCTCACATCGACCGCCGACACCTCGAGTGTGCTAACTGCGCTTGTGAATAACTTGTGTGAACAGTGAGTCTCTCTCACTGCGCGGTCATGGGGCTCCCAGAAGATCACGCACTCGCTCTAAACCCGGAGCTCGTGACCGTGAACGGAGCCTGCAGAGAGGGCGCAAAGCGTAAAGGCACTGTCTACGCACTGCCAGGTGAACCGTCTTCTCCCGCAGCACTTTAATGCCATCCTCTCACACTCAGCCACACGTGCTGCTGCATTACACACTGCTGCATTACACACTGCTTCACGCCGCACACTGCTGCACGCCACACACTGCTGCACACCTCACACTGCTGCACGCCTCACACTGCTGCACGCCGCACACTGCTGCACGCCACACACTGCTGCACGCCACACACTGCTGCACACCACACACTGCTACATGAAACACTGCTGCACGCCACACACTGCTGCACGCCACACACTCATGCACGTCGCACACTGCTGCATGCCACACACTGCTGCACACTGCTGAATTACTCACTGCTGCATGCTGCACGACACTGCTGTTATGTTATGTTAAATGAAGCTTGTAAAGCGCACTGACACCAATGGTTTCCTGGCGCTAATGACAGAAGAGTGAGAGCAGCGGCAGAGGGAACGATAGCAAAAGGCAGGTTAGCAAGGAGGGGGGAAGAAGGAAGTCTTTAACAGTTTCCTGAAGTCAAGGAGGGAGGGACTAGATTTGATGGGGAGAGATAAAGAATTCCAGAGGGAGGGGGCCAGAAGGGCGAAAGAGCGGGCACCGAACTTTTTAGTTTTGACTTTGGGAACAGTCAATAAGTGGAGGTGGGCAGAACGTAGATTACGTGATGGCTGGTATGCCGTGATTGAGGATTGCAAGAAGGCAGGGCTAGTGCAGTGAAGTGCTTTGTAGGTGATGCACGCCATCTTGAAGGCTGCCCTTTGGCCGATTGGCAGCCAGTGGAGTCGCTGTAGTAGTGGTTTAGCCGACTGCCACCTAGGGATTTTATAGATAAGACGGGCCGCCTGGTTCTGGACAACCTGAAGGCGATGCAGAAGACACTGAGGAAGACCGTGATAAATGGAGTTGGAGAAATCCAGGCGGGACAGGACCAAGGAGATGACGACCTGGATTAATGCAGGTGATGAAAGTAGGTGGCTGATCTTACGGATCTTCCTGAGCTGGTACATAGAGGAGGAAATGACAGCCCCCACTTGGGTTTTTAGAGAAAGTTCAGCATCGATTATCACGCCGAGATTTTTCACTGATTTCAGCGGGACCGGAAGAGGGCCCAATTCAGTGGGCCAGAACTGAGGGCCCCAGTGAGCAGAACTGGAACCAGGGAGAAGCAGTTCAGTCTTCCCCGGGTTCAGCTTTAATTGATTAATATTCATCCATTCCAAAATGTGGATCATGACAGACTGGAAGGTAGTAGCAGCATTAGGGGAGTTCAGTGGGAAGATGATTTGCAGGTCGTCGGCGTAATTGTACACCGTGATATCCCAGTTCCTGAGTGACTGAATGAGTGGACGAAGGTAAAGGTTGAACAACAACGGCGAAATGGAGGAGCCTTGGGGGACTCCACAAGTAGTTGCAGTTCTCCCGGCTGTGTAAGGGCCTAAGCGCACGGCCTGAGTTCTGCCGGTTAAAAAAGACGTGATCCAGTTAAGGGCGGTGCCCTGGATGCCCGCCTGAGCAACACGGCGGAGGAGGATGTTATGGTCCACCGTGTCAAACGCGGCGGACAAGTCCAGGAGCACCAAAGCTTGAGGGGAACCAGCGTCCGCATTACTTCTTAAAGTATTCAAGACTGCGAGAATGACCGCCTCGGTCGAATGGGCGGGTCTGAATCCGGCTTGATTGGGCTCAAGGAAGCCAGAGGACTCAATAAAGTGTGACAGAAGTTGAGTAACGTGGGCCTCCAATAGCTTTGAGAGGTAGGGGAGGAGGGAAATGGGGCGGCACGCAGCACACTGCTGCATGCCGCCACTGCTGCACGCCGCACACTGCTGCACGCCGCTGCACGCCACACAGTGCTGCATGCCTCACACTGCTACACGCCTCACACTGCTGCATGCCACACACTGCTGCATGCCACACACTGCTGCACGCCACACACTGCTGCACGCCACACACTGCTGCACGCCTCACACTGCTGCACGCCACACACTGCTGCACACTGCACAATGCTACACGAAACACTGCTGCACGCCACACACTGCTGCATGCCTCACACTGCTACACGAAACACTGTTGCATGCCTCACACTGCTGCACGCCGCACACTGCTACACAAAACACTGCTGCACGCAACACACTGCTGCACGCCACACAATGCTACACGAATCACTGCTGCACGCCACACACTGCTGCACAGCACACACTGCTGCACGCCGCACACTGCTGCACCCCACACACTGCTGCACACTACTGCATTACTCACTGCTGCATGCTGCACGACACTGCTGCACGCAGCACACTGCTTTTATGCGAGTTTATGCTACTGACATTGTAAATGACAATGCCTTTTATTTGTTTTAAAACCAAAACATAAATAAAAGGCATTGTAATTTTACAATGCCAATAGCTCAAACTCTTATAAATGCGAGACCTATTGCATTGCAAATGCTTGTTTAAGACCAGGCAGTGGTCCGTGGACCACTGCCTGCTCTTAAAAATGCTTTTACAACCATTCACAAAGGGGACAGGGTCCCTTGGGGACAACTTCCCATTTGCGAATGGGCTACCACCTATTTGAAGTAAGTGGTAATATACAAATGTTTTGCGACCGCATTCACGGTCACAAAAATTCATGCATACCGTTAGGATTCGCTATTTGTAAGGGAAGCCCTAAACACGCCCCTTCCAAATACCGTATCGCAAGCCCATTTTGCGATTCGGGAACAGGTTACCGAATCGCAAATTGGGGTTTGCTGCATCTTAAAAGCTTTTTTTGCTTTCACAATTGGGGCGAATCGCCCTGGTAACGCATTATTAACAACGCCTTACTCCAGGGCGTTAATATTCCAGGGAAATGGGCCAACATCGCTGGAAAACCAGCGATGTTGCACCCAAGACAGAGATAGCCTTGGTGATACGACCCTGTCACCATAACCCACCTCCCATGTTAGCTATGCCTTAGTCAGGAATTTAACAGAAGTTAAATTCCTGCGTTAAGGCATAGTTAACGGGATTTAAAATATCGCTACCCCTCGTTGATGAAATCACGAAGCTGGGGTAGCGATATTTTCCCATGGTGTGTTTTCAGGCACGCCTCCTTTGCATTTCATTAGAGATGCAAAGCGAGGCCTGAACAAAACGGGAGCTGAAACAAGGAAACACGCACTAGCGTGTCCTTGCAAATAATGCGATATAATTATCGCCGCTTTTCAGCCGAAAACGGCCGCAAAAGCGGCGATAATTATGTCACCAGCCCTTGATGATATGCCCCTAAATTCTTAACCATATCTACACGGAGGTCATTTAGGGGTTGCCAGATGTCGCAGCTGCGACCCCTATCTTGCTCACTCCGACCCCTGGCACTACCTTTGTGATCCCCCTAGCCTCAGAGGTCGCAAAATCAGTGCCAAAAAGACAGGAGGTAAGGCTTAGCCCACCTTATTACAGGTCATTTTTAATTACGCTAACAGTGAATAATTCTATATTATTATTCACTGTTATTGCAATAAAACTGGAGCATCAGGTCAGTAAAAACAAATTTAAATGTATATTTTGCCCAAGTTTGCGGGTGAGAGTGTTCTTGTATGAGAGAGTTGAAGTACTGGGAATTTTAAGCCCAGCGGTGCAGGGGAACACACCCTATGACTTCGGGTTCTTCCTGTTTCAGACCTACAGAAACACAGAGTCTTCTGGGTGAAGTCAAAGATCAGTTTATTGGCTGCAGACCAATTACAGGCATCCTAGAAGTACAACAGCGTGTATGTTCTCAGGAGACTGCTGAAAATCACAGAAACGGGCTTCTTCTTAAATACAGAATATCCTGCTTCAGGCATACATTCCTAGTTTTATGGCATGGTCATTTAGATGTATACATTTCAAACGAAAAGGCAGAGTCATGATGACCATCCCACATTCCAGCTAAGCCAGCCCGCAATTATTTACCCAGCAAGGCTCAGATCCCACATCAGATATCGATAGGCCCCAATAAACATGAGCATCTCCTGTTTGGAAAACAAGCCATAAAGCAGGAACTGTCAGGTGAGAAAGAGATTAGCTGGAGGCTCGTGTTTAATGTAAAGGCTTTATGGTGTGTCAAGCCCTGATGCTAATCACAGGTGGCCAGAGGACGGGGAACTCGTGAGACCAGTTTGACCTGGGGCAGCGGAGCCAAGCTGCCCAGGTCACAGAAAAGTCAATGAAAGGCACATGTGCTCTAAAAGGCCTGTATTTGCTTCATGCTATGTAGCCTATGTGAGGGCAACCATAAGATGGCCACCGCTCTAAAATGGAACCCACGTAGTGATGTATAATAGCGTATACACAGTGCATTCATAGCTAAAACGTTACACAAAGCACTTGTACATACCGCATTAACCATTCGCGGTTCACTAATACCGGGATAGACAGGGGTAGGTCCCTGCCTCCTACCCGGTCCCAAATTCTAAAGTACGACAGACCCTCCTTTTGCCCTTACATAGGCAATAACTATACTCATTTCAATCCGAGTCTAGGTCAATATTCACGAAGTCATGGAGATGTTGCTGTAGCATCATCCTATTACTTAGCTCGTCCCTCGATACAGGTTTCCTTACACATAATGTAGCACAGAGGCCACATATCGCAGGAGCACACTGTATGCACAGACAGAACAGGAAAAGGATGGCTAAGATCATTCCAATGACCATCAGAACTTTCCAACCCCAGGCAGATATCAGTTCCCAGAACCACCCCACCAGTGACCAATCTCCTTTATCCACGTGTATGGACTCAGATATTTTATGTAGTTTGGAGATGGCTTGATAAACTGTTGGAGCGTTATCTGGTATGAAAATGCAACAACTGGATTGGATAACCTTACATACCCCACCGCGGTCTGCAAGTATGACGTCTAGAACCATGTGGTTCTGCAAAGTCATGAGGCGATCCGCTTGGAGCTCAGCTGTCAAATTACCAAGGGCACCAGCCGTAACATTAACAGTGGATTCAACCACACGAGTCAGTTGTCTCAGGTTCCTACTATTAACCATAGGTCCCCAAAACGGCAGGAAACCCAAAAAGAAGTCTCCCGCTTCCTGACCGGCAGTATCCTCCTTACTAATCACGCCTCTCACAACTCTGGTCTTGTGATAGTCGGAGGCGGCAGTAAATGTTGGCGGTAGCAGATTTGCAATATAACATGTGCCCGAGAAGTCAGGGGGCAACCATGTATATGCTCGGTCATTGCAGATAAAATATGTACCCTTGGCAGCCAAAAACGCTGGGGAAAGTTGTGACGGAAAAGTGTACGTTTCAGTACAGTCACTTCTCCCCAGTTGAGCTCTAGGATTCTGACCATTACCTTGCAAACAGAACCGACCTATGTGGGGTACGACCAAGATTGGGGATGAGATTTTTCGCTGTCTTTCACCCAGACTAATACTATACCCCGTCGCGTTCCACCCTACATAAGCTCTCAACTCTTCTCTGGGAATGGATGAGTATGCATCGATATCTCTACTCATATCGGCAACTCCTTTCATTAAAGCCTTGTTATTGGTGCTAGGTCTGATGGAACGCAGTTGTCGCGGGGAGTAGGCATCTAGTGCATAGAGAACCATGGTCTGGAATGCCCATGACGATCCATTGTAACTATACGGCAGCACTAGATAGGGAATACCCTTATTAATGGTATGTGGCATTAAACCACACACCCAACAATTGGTTGTATTCAAGACTAGTTGGTGCTGGTGCAGGAGCTGAATAAACGAGTTGTTTACAAATTCAGACCGTCTAGCTTGTTCATGTTCAGGCAGAGGGTGAAAAGAGTGTGAGGAGACAGTAGGAGGAGGTATAGGCTGTGCAGTGGGTGCAATGGGCTCTTGAGAGGAGAAGAATACAAATCCTACAGTAAACACTATCATACTACATAATACAAACAGGCATAAAAATACAAAACGTTTGCTCTTCATTATTAGGCAATAACTATACTCATTTCAATCCGAGTCTAGGTCAATATTCACAAAGTCATGGAGATGTTGCTGTAGCATCATCCTATTACTTAGCTCGTCCCTCGATACAGGTTTCCTTACACATAATGTAGCACAGAGGCCACATATCGCAGGAGCACACTGTATGCACAGACAGAACAGGAAAAGGATGGCTAAGATCATTCCAATAACCATCAGAACTTTCCAACCCCAGGCAGATATCAGTTCCCAGAACCACCCCACCAGTGACCAATCTCCTTTATCCACGTGTATGGACTCAGATATTTTATGTAGTTTGGAGATGGCTTGATAAACTGTTGGAGCGTTATCTGGTATGAAAATGCAACAACTGGATTGGATAACCTTACATACCCCACCGCGGTCTGCAAGTATGGCGTCTAGAACCATGTGGTTCTGCAAAGTCATGAGGCGATCCGCTTGGAGCTCAGCTGTCAAATTACCA
This sequence comes from Triturus cristatus, assembly GCF_964204655.1. Lineage (NCBI taxonomy): Eukaryota > Metazoa > Chordata > Amphibia > Caudata > Salamandridae > Triturus > Triturus cristatus. Next base: position 1,092,498,021 of record NC_140594.1, read on the forward strand.
AGGGCACCAGCCGTAACATTAACAGTGGATTCAACCACACGAGTCAGTTGTCTCAGGTTCCTACTATTAACCATAGGTCCCCAAAACGGCAGGAAACCCAAAAAGAAGTCTCCCGCTTCCTGACCGGCAGTATCCTCCTTACTAATCACGCCTCTCACAACTCTGGTCTTGTGATAGTCGGAGGCGGCAGTAAATGTTGGCGGTAGCAGATTTGCAATATAACATGTGCCCGAGAAGTCAGGGGGCAACCATGTATATGCTCGGTCATTGCAGATAAAATATGTACCCTTGGCAGCCAAAAACGCTGGGGAAAGTTGTGACGGAAAAGTGTACGTTTCAGTACAGTCACTTCTCCCCAGTTGAGCTCTAGGATTCTGACCATTACCTTGCAAACAGAACCGACCTATGTGGGGTACGACCCAGATTGGGGATGAGATTTTTCGCTGTCTTTCACCCAGACTAATACTATACCCCGTCGCGTTCCACCCTACATAAGCTCTCAACTCTTCTTTGGGAATGGATGAGTATGCATCAATATCTCTACTCATATCGGCAACTCCTTTCATTAAAGCCTTGTTATTGGTGCTAGGTCTGATGGAACGCAGTTGTCGCGGGGAGTAGGCATCTAGTGCATAGAGAACCATGGTCTGGAATGCCCATGACGATCCATTGTAACTATACGGCAGCACTAGATAGGGAATACCCTTATTAATGGTATGTGGCATTAAACCACACACCCAACAATTGGTTGTATTCAAGACTAGTTGGTGCTGGTGCAGGAGCTGAATAAACGAGTTGTTTACAAATTCAGACCGTCTAGCTTGTTCATGTTCAGGCAGAGGGTGAAAAGAGTGTGAGGAGACAGTAGGAGGAGGTATAGGCTGTGCAGTGGGTGCAATGGGCTCTTGAGAGGAGAAGAATACAAATCCTACAGTAAACACTATCATACTACATAATACAAACAGGCATAAAAATACAAAACGTTTGCTCTTCATTATTAGGCAATAACTATACTCATTTCAATCCGAGTCTAGGTCAATATTCACAAAGTCATGGAGATGTTGCTGTAGCATCATCCTATTACTTAGCTCGTCCCTCGATACAGGTTTCCTTACACATAATGTAGCACAGAGGCCACATATCGCAGGAGCACACTGTATGCACAGACAGAACAGGAAAAGGATGGCTAAGATCATTCCAATAACCATCAGAACTTTCCAACCCCAGGCAGATATCAGTTCCCAGAACCACCCCACCAGTGACCAATCTCCTTTATCCACGTGTATGGACTCAGATATTTTATGTAGTTTGGAGATGGCTTGATAAACTGTTGGAGCGTTATCTGGTATGAAAATGCAACAACTGGATTGGATAACCTTACATACCCCACCGCGGTCTGCAAGTATGACGTCTAGAACCATGCGGTTCTGCAAAGTCATGAGGCGATCCGCTTGGAGCTCAGCTGTCAAATTACCAAGGGCACCAGCCGTAACATTAACAGTGGATTCAACCACACGAGTCAGTTGTCTCAGGTTCCTACTATTAACCATAGGTCCCCAAAACGGCAGGAAACCCAAAAAGAAGTCTCCCGCTTCCTGACCGGCAGTATCCTCCTTACTAATCACGCCTCTCACAACTCTGGTCTTGTGATAGTCGGAGGCGGCAGTAAATGTTGGCGGTAGCAGATTTGCAATATAACATGTGCCCGAGAAGTCAGGGGGCAACCATGTATATGCTCGGTCATTGCAGATAAAATATGTACCCTTGGCAGCCAAAAACGCTGGGGAAAGTTGTGACGGAAAAGTGTACGTTTCAGTACAGTCACTTCTCCCCAGTTGAGCTCTAGGATTCTGACCATTACCTTGCAAACAGAACCGACCTATGTGGGGTACGACCCAGATTGGGGATGAGATTTTTCGCTGTCTTTCACCCAGACTAATACTATACCCCGTCGCGTTCCACCCTACATAAGCTCTCAACTCTTCTTTGGGAATGGATGAGTATGCATCGATATCTCTACTCATATCGGCAACTCCTTTCATTAAAGCCTTGTTATTGGTGCTAGGTCTGATGGAACGCGGTTGTCGCGGGGAGTAGGCATCTAGTGCATAGATAAACATGGTCTGGAATGCCCATGACGATCCATTGTAACTATATGGCAGCACTAGATAGGGAATACCCTTATTAATGGTATGTGGCATTAAACCACACACCCAACAATTGGTTGTATTCATGACTAGTTGGTGCTGGTGCAGGAGCTGAATAAACGAGTTGTTTACAAATTCAGACCGTCTTGCTTGTTCATGTTCAGGCAGAGGGTGAAAAGAGTGTGAGGAGACAGTAGGAGGAGGTATAGGCTGTGCAGTGGGTGCAATGGGCTCTTGAGAGGAGAAGAATACAAATCCTACAGTAAACACTATCATACTACATAATACAAACAGGCATAAAAATACAAAACGTTTGCTCTTCATTATTTTACATATTCTTGCTTTAAAGTTCATTTCCTCAGTGAGTCTCTCCATCTTAAAAAACTCCATCCTCTAATCGTGCCGCTCGCGGCGGGTGAGTATCTTCTGCTAAGGAGTACGCCTGTCAGTCCAGGGAACGCCCTAGACCAACCAGAACCGTTGACCTAACGTCTTCGGCCTGTACCCCAAAGTCTTGGCACCGCGACCCTGCGGCTGAACCCGGATGGTGGTTCGAAAAACAAAAATCAAGAAAGTCCTTCAGATGGGAGAGCTCTGGTTATCAAAAAAATAAAAAGGTAAAAGAAAAAGAATATTTATTTGTCCATAGGCCTTGGTCTTAGATTATAATGGAGATGGCCAGGTACTGTTTGATCTTGAAACAAGAGTTCAGGCTCTGTAGTGTCCAATCGAATTGACGGTGGCACAGCTTCTTGCAAAATATCGTCACTTTCCTGTGCTGAAGTTGTGCCTTTTATGCGTGCATCACTGAACGGCACAAAACGAGGTACAGTGTCTGTTTCAGAGTCTGCGATACCCTCCTGGACCCACTGGTCATACGGCAGAGGCAAAGGTATCCTCTTCACGTGGGCGCCGTGGATCCAGTTCTTTTTCCCCTTTACTCGAACAGCTGATCTTGTAGACAGTAGCACGAGATGAGGGCCAATCCAGCGGGGCTCATCGTTGCTTTTCCGCTGGAAGTTTTTCACGAGGACCCACGTGCCAGGTTCGATAGGGTGTCCAGGAGCTTCAGAGGCCGGGGGGAGAGTATCATGCACCTGTTGGTGTAAAACATGCAGTTTAACCGTCAAATCCTACAAGTAATCAAGCAGTACTGGGTGTTCGATTTCACTGAATTTCGTCGGTCTTGGCACACCCCATACATTGGCCGGACGGCCAAAAACGACCTCGTAGGGACTAAGTCCCACTCGTGAATGCACGGTCATTCTGGTGGACAGGAGTGCTAAAGGCAGAGCGTCAGGCCATTTAAGACCTGAGCTCGCTTGGATTTTGGCCAGTTTGAGTTTTAGAGCACCATTGTAGCGCTCTACTAATCCAGCTGATTGGGGGTGATTTGCAGCGTGAAATTTCTGCTTTATACCTAGTCCCTCACACACATTCTTCATCACTTGGCCCACAAACTCACTCCCATTATCACTCCACACCATTCTTGGCATTCCAAACCTAGGGAAAAATTCCTTCACAAGGGCTTTGGCTGTGGACAGAGCAGTGTTATCCTTTAGGGGATAGGCCTCTATCCATTTTGAGAAAGCGCAAACAACCACCAATACATATTTCAGGTTGTTGCATCTTTCCATGTGGATAAAATCCAACTGCAAAACTTCAAATGGATATGATGGAGGCGCAAAATGACCAGCTGGAGTTGGGGTTCCCCTACCAGGGTTGTACTTCAAGCATACCATACAATTCTTGACCACATTCTCTGCACACTTAGGAATTCCAGCATTCTGCCATACTGGAGCCAACAACTTACAGATTCCTTTCGTACTGATATGTGCCATTCCATGTGCCATAGTAACCACTGGAAGCACATATGCATCAGGTAACAACCATCGCCTATGTTCTGACAGATCAATCCAACAACCATTCTCATCCAACTTACCCATACTTTCTCTCCACTTGCTCAACTCTTTCTCTGTGGCTTCAGCTTGAAGGGACTTTACACTCTCTATTGTGTTTTCACACATTCCAACATCACCAACCCATCTAGCAGGGCCTGCAACATACATTCGAGTCTTCACATCTTTTGCTGTTTCTTTCGCGATTTCATCAGCAAACGCATTACCACGACCAACATCATCAGTGATTTTCTTGTGCGCACTGCATTTCATAATCGCAACTTGTGATGGTAGGGTCAGCGACTCAAGGAGATCATTCACCAACTTGCCATTCTGAATCTTAGCTCCATGCGAAGTCAGGAACCCACGTTCCTTCCACAATCGCCCAAAACTATGAGCCACGCCAAAGGCATACTGGCTGTCCGTATATATGTTCACTTTCATTCCTTCAGACAACACGCATGCTCTCGTAAGGGCAATCAATTCTGCTGCTTGAGCCAAATTTTGTGGCACACGCGCAGTTTCCACAATCGTGTGCAAAGTCGTGATAGCATATGCAGCAGTCGTATCACCATTTGGAAGCTTGAAACACGAACCATCCACCCATAAAGTACCATCACACTCAGTCAGGGGAGTATCTTTAAGATCTACTCTTCCTTTCGTCTCTTCTTCTGTTCTGAACAGACAATCATGTTGCTCTATCTCATCTAGGTCTGCTGGAATTGGTAATAGTGTAGCTGGATTCAACGTGTTGCATCTCTTTATGTGTATATGGTTTGCTAACAGTGTCAGCTCATAACCAGATAATCGCGCACTAGTTAAGTGTTGTGTCTTGGTCCTGTTTAACAATGTGTCCACGGCATGTGGAACCATAACAATCAATGTGTTATCCATTACTAGGCCAGCAGACTGTCGAATAGACATAGCTGCTGCGGCTGTAGCTCTCAAACAACTTGGCAATGCCCTCGCTACTGGGTCCAAGGTTGACGAAAAATATGCGCATGGACGCGGTCTATCGCCAAAAGGCTGTGTTAACACTGATAATGCGCAACCATCTTTCTCATGAACATACAATGTAAAAGGCTTGTTGTAGTCAGGGGTACCCAACACAGGAGCTGAACACAATGCATTACGCAATTCCAAAAAACTTTTCTGACACTCTTCAGACCATGGGATAGGATTCGGTGTGTCTTTGCATGTTAATGCTAACAAAGGTTTTGCCAACAAGGAAAAATTGGGAATCCAATGCCTACAGTATGAAGTAATGCCCAAGAAAGCACGCACCTCTCTCTGTGTTCTTGGCACACTCAACTGTGCAATGGCTTGAATTCTTTCTGGGGTCAGTTTCCTTCCCTCCTTCGATAAGAGATGACCTAAGTAGGTCACTTCTTGTCGACAATATTGCAGCTTTGAGAGAGACACTTTGTGATGAAAGGCAGACAAATGACGCAACAATGACAAGGTAGCGTTTTTGCAAATCTTCTCAGTATACGCGGCGATTAGTAAATCGTCGACGTACTGAATGAGGATAGCGCCACTGGGTAAAACCAGTGCATCAAGCTGCGCTTTTAAAGCCTGACTGTATATTGATGGACTTTCATAGTAGCCCTGGGGAGCGCGTTTAAAGCGGAAGCTGCGACCTCCTAAACTGAAGCCAAAAATGTCTCTGCTCTCCTCTGCAATTGGGATGCTAAAGAAAGCATTCTTTAGATCGATCACTGAGAACCATGCAGCGGAGGCTGGAATCATAGTTAACAAGGCAGTTATATCAGGGACAACTGGAAACTGTGGTACAACAATCTTATTAACCTCTCTAAGATCAATCACAAATCTGTAAACAGGTGGCTGTGAAGGGTCCGTTCGTTTTAAGACAGGTAAAACAGGACTATTGCAAACGTTGCCTCTTGTCTCTTCAATTACACCCTTTTTAATCAAATCACTGACAATTGCTAACAATGCTTTCTGACCTTCATTGGAGATCTTGTACTGGGGAATACGTGGCAATCTGACATTGGCTTTTAAAGTGACCACATATGGCGGTATTTCCAAAAGACCCACATCATTGGGACCAGTAGCCCAAAGGACATCCGGAAGGGATGACAATTCAGGTGGCATTGCATTTTTAGACAAATACATTGGGGAAATCACTTTCTTGCCTAATGTAAGTTGTACTCCTGAGGGGGAACAATATAGCGTCGCATGCAATCTTTTTAGCAAATCTAATCCTAGTAAATTTTCACCACAACCTGTTGTTAGGATGAGGGGTGCTTTTAGCTCACAAGGTCCAACAGAAAGTGACATAGGACTAGAAATCGGGTTCCTAACTGGGGCGCCAGAAAAACCTACTGAGACATTCATTTCGCCAGACAAAGGCGCGCCAGGGAGTTTTGAATGCATAATTGAACTCTTTGCAGCACCGGTATCCAGCAGAAAGGGCTCCGTTACATTTGCTGTAGTTACTTTAACATAAGGTCCGCTCTGATCCACTGGCACTGAAACAACTCCCTCTCTCTGTCTACGGCGGTCCTAGTAATCATCATCTTCTACATTGTCATCTTCTGCATAATAATCATTATTGTAGTACTGAACTGTATTACCAGTCGTGTTGGCTTGCTGATCAAAGCTATTTATGGTATTTTGAGGTGGAAGAGGACGTGCGTTCTGGGGAACATTTCCACGCCCTCTGCCTCTAGGAGCTTGCTGACCACCTCTACCTCTTGCGCCATACGCATTACTGTTACGCTGCATTAATTTAGGGCAACTATATTTAAAATGACCTTCCTCTTTGCAATATGAACATTGGTTGGGACCTACAGGGATGCGTGGTTGATAATACCCATTCATTTGCTGATTACTCTGAAACTGTTGGGGCTGCTGATAGATACCTTTTGTTTGCCTATAATTATTCTGTCCTCCACGTGGTGGATAGGCCTGCTGCAAGAGGACCTTTGTCTTTAGTTCTTTCGTTTTCTTATCTGTTCTATCCTTCTCATCTTTGTCTCTATTCTCATAATACTGTGCAGTAGCCAGTATTTGCGCTGAAGAGGAAACAGCCCAAGAACTTTCTGAGTCTTTTAATTTTTTACACAACTCGGGAAGTAGATTCTGCACAAATTTATCAACAAATAACCGTTGGCCACCTTCAGTGCTCATGTCTTGACCACTGTGGTCGATAAACGTTTCTTCAAACCTGGTGAAGAAATCAGACACTGTCTCATCTTTCTTCTGCTTACATGCGGATAGTTTATCCCAATTTACGCGCATCGCAGGCATTATAGTTTTCATGTAGGTAATAATTCTACCAGGGAGTTCTGCTACCAAAGGGTCAGGCTTCGCGCCACCAACTTGTCTAGCGTCTGCAGCAACGATATTAGCCCATGTACCCCCTAGCTCTGCAGCATGATCCGTATTACGGATGGATCCCCATAAAGGCTGTGGAACAATATTCCCGAACAACATATCTATGTCAGCCAAATTCATGACACACGATTCTGCAGTTTGGGATAACTCCTTATAATATCCTGTAGGGTTCTTACGGGGGTCAGGCAATGTCTGTTTAAGCGCTAAGACCTCAGATCGCTTCCAAGGGACATGCACCCAAACACGTTGAAAATGTGCTAAGACAGGTGGATTAGCATTTGGATCAGCAGGTCTCCAAACTGGGGGAACCTCACGCATCGGATATTGGCGCGCTTTTACCTTTTTCCCCACATTGAGTTCCTGTTCGAACAATGATTGCTGGCAATCATCATTTCTGAGGGACAGTAAAGTCGCAACTGCTTTATCTACATTGGGACCCACAATTGTACCTTTTTCAAAATCAAATCGCACTCGACACAATTCCTGTGGGTTTGGGTTTGCACCATTATCCTCCAATTCCTCACAGAGGAATTCACACATTTTATCAAAGATATACCTCTGTTTTGGGGCATCCCATTGGTGAAAAACGTTAACAACTGATTCAAAATCATAGAGTGAAGGGGAACCAATCCACCTACGCGCCAGATGATCTAACACCTCTTTCTCGTCGGGACCAGGCAGCTGACTGCGCAATTGCTTACGCTGTAAGGCAGGAGTCGCACTCGATGACCCAAAAAGAGGCGACATTAAACTAGTAACTACATTAGCTAGTCGTTGTCGTGCTGAAGGAGAAGTTGAGGCGAAAACGGGGGATAGACAGAGGGAAGAAAAACGGATTCAGATACAGGTACCTGGGTAGTGTAAGAAGGAGCGCCAGGGGAAGCCGCTGGCGTGCTAGGCAAAGTCGCAGGAAGCGCGGGGGTAACAGGTAGCAAAACTGGCGGCCCTGGAGAGGGCTGCACTGCAGGGATAGGAGCCGGCTGAGGAGGAGCTGGCGCCTGTGGGAAGGCTTGCGGCATATTTACTGGAGGCTGCACATTTACAAGCTGTGGAGGTGCGGTGGCATTTTGCGCATATGGGGGTGGCGAACTTAACAAATAGGACATTAGGGAATCTTTCTCTTTCTCTTTTGTCTCATCTTGCACAAGGGGTGACAAAACAGGGTAACATTTATCAATCCCTAGTTTGCGCTGTCTGCGTAACTGTTCCTTCATTTGTTCCTCCTCATTATCTTTAAATTGCACAGCTGCTTGCATCACTGACATACCTCTTTCTTTCTTATTCCTCCTTGCTAGCTTAATTTCCCTCTGTTTGGCTTCCTTTCGCCATAGGCGGAAAGAATCAAACATCGCCGGCCGGGCTTTCTTTTTAAACAATTTAACTTCCAAATTATCTAAGATATCTGTATCAAAACTACCATTTTGGGGCCATTTTAAAACACCGTCCTTTCTGGTGTATCGGATCCATATTTCATTATATGCAATGGGGCCCACGCCATGTTTTACATAAAGCTCATAAGTTGGAGTACCAATTGGAGGAACCGGACATGAATCCTCCAACTGGAAATCCCTTCCACAACCCAAACAAAATAATCTTCCAAATACACTAGCACCAGGCATCTTTGCTCACTAGTCTAGTTCCAAACTTCAAAGGATTATCGATTATGATAGTCTTGTGAATACACGAGTCCTCTGGCTTTGGGGTTTGCAAACTCCAAATAAACCAAAATTATCCCGAAGGATACCAAACAAATTGGGAGACGCTCCACTTATACTTAACTGAATATCGATGATCAATGGCGTCACCAGAAGACTCTCTCGATTGTTTCGCTCTACCAAAATCGTCAAGGGTCCAAAACAGGGCGATTAATCAGGGCAGCAGTCCTTCGTAGCCGTCGGGACGCGGAGAACCTCGCAGAAAAGACTTTCGGACCACGTCGACATGCAGGGGTCGATGAAGTGGCGGCCTTCCTCCAGAATTTCCACACGAAGCTCCTCACAAACCTCTGGCTTGGACCGGTACCGCTGAAATCGCCCCACATTGGGCGCCAACTGAAGTACTGGGAATTTTAAGCCCAGCGGTGCAGGGGAACACACCCTATGACTTCGGGTTCTTCCTGTTTCAGACCTACAGAAACACAGAGTCTTCTGGGTGAAGTCAAAGATCAGTTTATTGGCTGCAGACCAATTACAGGCATCCTAGAAGTACAACAGCGTGTATGTTCTCAGGAGACTGCTGAAAATCACAGAAACGGGCTTCTTCTTAAATACAGAATATCCTGCTTCAGGCATACATTCCTAGTTTTATGGCATGGTCATTTAGATGTATACATTTCAAACGAAAAGGCAGAGTCATGATGACCATCCCACATTCCAGTTAAGCCAGCCCGCAATTATTTACCCAGCAAGGCTCAGATCCCACCTCAGATATCGATAGGCCCCAATAAACATGAGCATCTCCTGTTTGGAAAACAAGCCATAAAGCAGGAACTGTCAGGTGAGAAAGAGATTAGCTGGAGGCTCGTGTTTAATGTAAAGGCTTTATGGTGTGTCAAGCCCTGATGCTAATCACAGGTGGCCAGAGGACGGGGAACTCGTGAGACCAGTTTGACCTGGGGCAGCGGAGCCATGCTGCCCAGGTCACAGAAAAGTCAATGAAAGGCACATGTGCTCTAAAAGGCCCGTATTTGCTTAATGCTATGTAGCCTATGTGAGGGCTACCATAAGATGGCCACCGCTCTAAAATGGAACCCACGTAGTGATGTATAATAGCGTATACACAGTGCATTCATAGCTAAAACGTTACACAAAGCACTTGTACATACCGCATTAACCATTCGCGGTTCACTAATACCGGGATAGACAGGGGTAGGGCCCTGCCTCCTACGCGGTCCCAAATTCTAAAGTACGACAGAGGGAGGTTTTATTTGCAAGCGTGTGTGTATGCGAGCACGTGTGTGTGAGAGATAGGAGCAGTGATAAATGAGATTACATTTCAATAAGTGTGTATGAGTGAGTCAGGGTGAGTGCAAGTCAGTGCGAGTGAGTAACTTTGAGTTCATAAGAATGAATGACAATGTTTGAGTGAGTGTCATACTGAATGCAAGGGAGTGAGAATAAATGTATGCAATTGAATGAGAATGGCTGAGGAGTGAGTGGGTGAGAATGAGTGTGTGAGTGAATGTAAGTTAGCATGAGAGAGAATGTGGGGCCATATTATCAAGGAACGGCGATAACATTATCGCCGCTTTAGCGGCAGGAAACTGCCGCTAAAGCGGCGATAATGGACTTGATAATATGCCCCCTTTTTTTGGGGGGGGGTCCTCTGATTATGCTGCCTCAATACTCTATGTGCCATGTCGGATACTTTCAGTCTAGGACTGGAAGTTTTTAGACGAAGGTCATTTAGCTCCTGGAGCTCGTGAATAGAGTTATCTCAGTTGGTGTCTTCATTAGCACACAAGCAAGTCCTTGTACCGGTAGGCGGGTCCTTCCATCCTTAGACGCTTACGCCTCTCAGCTTGCTGAGTGTGGGTACGGACAACTTGAGTGTGTATTTGAAGCGAGATTGGTGGCGAATGAGGATTAAAAAAGGAAAGAGAAGATAATATGCCCTTGTGAATTTCCATAGAAGCCCAGGTTCTGGTGTGAACCTGGGCTTCTATGGGAATTCTCAAGGACATATTATCAAGCCCATTATCACCGCTTTAGCGGCAATTTCCTGCCGCCAAAGCGGCGATGATGTTATCGCCGTTCCTTGATAATATAGCCCGTGGTGTTATGCTTGTGAGTCTCCTTTTGCCCCAGGCAAAGTACTGGCGTTGACATATTGGGGGCAAATATTAACAGACAAGGACCTGGCATACTGGAGATAATACTTGATATATATAGGACATCCATTGCAAAAGGCTGGGGCATGCACACAGGAGGTAAGTCTTAGTACGGACACTCATGCAAAATGCTTTCACTAGCACACTGTTTGTGATTCTTGGCATAAAGGATGACAGCTGTGGCATATAGGAGGCAGACAAACATAACAAAATACTGGCCATGTGAAACTAGAGGTAGATTTCAACATAAGGATCAACCATGGTACATGCATAACATTAATAAAATTAATTCCTGGACCAACGTAATATATGTAATTGTTGGCATAAGGAGTCACCCGTGGCTTTTTGGGGTCACCCACGGCAAAACGCTGATCTTGGAACAATGAAGGTTATTTTTGGCATATGGGGGAACCCATAGCAAATTTTGAGAAAAAGGGATCAACCTCTGTGGTACATCAGGTTTCATTGGCTTGGCACACCAGACTTATATATTTAACAACTGCCCTTTCAAAGATCATGGCATTTTAGCTGATTTATATTAAATGTTTGCTTTAAAATGCACAGTTTGACACATTTTTTCCAAACTTTCCCTGTGCGGAGAACCCCAAACCCCCAAACCCATTCAAAAGAGCTCTAGTTCATTTGCTTAGCTCATACAGTTTAGGGCAAGTGTTGTCTTACATACACCCCACCACTTTCAAGTGTTATGTCAACAACCTCACATAGGTGGACACAAAAGAGTAATTTGTCCTGTATTTTAATATTAATAACACATTTATAATGTAACTTCACTGATGTCAATTATTGCAATGTCATCCGGGTTAAGGTCAAGTCACATCATTTCCTGTGAAGATTCAGGGTAAAAGGTCATATGATGTCACTTCCTTTGATGTCAATAAGGTCTAAGGATGTGTGATGTTACTTTCACTACTCATGGCATTTTGGTGAATGCCGCCCATACAAATCTATTCCATAACACAAACCTAAAGAGAGAAAGGTGCCGGCACAGTCTGTTTAAGGTTTGAAGAATGAGTGCTCAGGACATAAAGAAAAATAAAATTCTCTCTTCTTCGAACCATATGGCGCTGAGTGAGGGAGCAAAGTGAGTGATCCCAATCCATGCTGTAGATGTCTGTTGGAACTGTTCCCTAAAACGAAATTTGAACAAAATATGCAAACAGAAGCACTTTACAGCATTATTTTGGAAGTATTTTGACCTCTGACCTCCTGGCCAGGGACCTGCTCTTTCCCTCTGCAGCTCTGCGGCTGTGTCGCTGCCGCTGCCCTGTGCAGTGCTCGGCGCAGGTAGGTGTTCGAGCCACTGTTGGATTGGGTTTTGCCCGTTTTCTGTTCCGCTGTAATTGTGCCCTGTACTTAGTTATTGTGCCATTCTCTGTATTTTAGTAACTGTGCCATTCTTTGTTTGTTTAGTTATTGTGCCATTCTCTACCTCATTGTTCTTTTCTGCCTGTTCCCGTTCCCTTTCTCACCGCTGCTGCCACCGCAGCCCATCCCCCGCCGATTCCCACTCTCACCTCCTAGCTGTGATTCCCTCCTCCCTTCCCTATTTAATGGCAACTGCTGCAAGGGAGCGCCTGCAAGACCTCTGACCTCCTGCTCTCTCCCTCTGCAGCTCTGCTGCTGTGTCGCAGCCGCTGCCCTGTGCAGAGCTCGGCGCAGGTAGGTTTTTCCACCACTGTTGGATTGGGTTGTGCCCGTTTTCTGTCCCACTGTATTTGTGCCCTGAACTTAGTCATTGGGCCATTCTCTGTATTTTAGTCACTGTGCCATTCTCTGTATTTTAGTCATTGTGCCATTCTCTGTTGTTTAGTTATTGTGCCATTCTCTGCCTCATTGTTATTTTCTGCCCATTCCCTTATCCGCTGCTGCTGCCCCCGCGGCCCCTCCCCCACCGATTCCCACCTCCCAGCTGCGAATCCCTCCCCCCTTCCCTATTTAATGGCGGCCACGCGAAGCGGGCGCACCAAAGGCAAGCTTGTCTGCACCCGTCCACAACCCGACCGCGACCAGCGCCAGGGACCCTGGACTTCCGACCATCCACTGCTATGACTCAGCTGCCCTCCGCTCACTCAAACCCGGAAGGAACAGCAACTGTCAGCTGTCCTCGCCGATCACCACCCATGGCCAGTTCTCCTGCCGTCACTGCCGTCAGACCATCACCAGCCTCCGTAACCCCACGGGCACCACCCCCACGTCAGACGACAACACCACCGAAGCCCTGAAGTACATCCTCCTCAACATGCGCTCCCTGCATAGACACACCGTAGAGATCTGGGACCTCGTCGACACCCTCTCACCAGCTGTTGCCTTCTTCACAGAAACCTGGATCACCACCTCCTCTGCTGCTGACATTGCCACCGCCATCCCTGACGGATACAAGATCCAGAGGAGGGACCGCCCCATCCGCCCAGGAGGAGGACTCACCATCGCACACGAGAGCTCCCTTCGACTCACCACCTCTGTTACGAGCGACTCCCCGTCCACGACAGAGCACCTCCATTTCCAGATACAGACCAGCCCCAGATCCACACTACGTGGCATGCTCGCCTACAAGCCCCCCGGACCCTGAACCACGTTCACCACTAGCATCGCAGACCTCGTCGCACCCCACGCCATCGCCTCTATGGACTACATACTCATCGGAGACCTCAACTTCTGCCTCAACAACCTCAATGACCCCAACTCCTCCACCCTCCTGGACAAACTCGCAAACCTCGGACTGAAACAGCTCATCACCACCCCCACCCACAAGCCAGGACACACTCTTGACCCAATCTTCACAGGAGGCAACAACATCCTTTTCAGCCACACCACGCAACCCGTCTGGACTAACCACCACCTCACACACTTCCACGTCGACAAACCCACTGCCCCCAAACCTGCACCCCACCCACCACGAAGGAACTGGAGCAAGGTTACCAAGGAGCACCTCAACTTCACCCTCAACCGTGACACCCCCTCCACTTCAACTGATGCCAACCTCGCAGCCAGAGAACTACATACATGGATCTCCAACTACGCAGATGAACTCGCACCCCTGCGCAACCCCGACAGACAACGCCCCAGGAAGGCTACCTGGTTCACCGCCGATCTCCAAAAATCCAGGCACACCTGCAGACATCTAGAGTAGAATTGGCGAAACAGCAAAACCTCGGAAGAGAGCATCACATACAAGAGCGCCATGACAGAATACCACCATCTCATCAGATCAACCAAGTGAACCTTCATTCAGAACAAGATCTCCGCCAACGCCGGCAACTCGAAGGAACTCTTCAGCATCATCCAAGAATTCACCAAACCCCCAGCGAGGCCACGGACATCACCCTCTCCCAGGACCTCTGCAACAAGCTCAGCTGTTACTTCCATCTGAAAATCAAGTCCCTCTACGACAACTTCAATGAACGTACTCCGCACTCCAAAACCACCGCCCTCCATCAACGCCAGCCAACCCACTATCACCGCCTGGAGCCCATCCACCACCAAAGACACTTAATCGACCATGAAAAACATCCACTCAGGAGCACCCACAGACCACTGCCCTCTGCACATCTTCCACAGAGCCACCATCGCACTCGAACTATGACGCACCATTAGCACCATCTTCGAAACCGGCACCTTCCCCAATGACTGGAAATACACAGAAGACAAGCCCCTGCTCAAGAAGTCCTTGGCAGACCCTTCGGACCTCAAGAACTACTTCTCTCTCCTTCCCTTCACAGCCAAAGTCACTGAGAAGACCGTCAACGCCCAACAAACGAAATTCATTGAAGAGAACTCCATCCTCGACCCCTCCCAATCCAGATTCTGCAGCAACCACAGCACCAAGACCACCGTACTCGACGCCACAGATGACATCCGCACCCTCCTCGAGCAAGGCCACACCGCGGCCTTGATCCTACTCGACCTCTCTGCAGCCTTCGACACCGTCTCCCACTGTACACTCGCCGCCGGATTCCAAGATGCCGGCATATGAGAAACCGCCCTCTAATTGCTCCGCTCCTTCTTCACCGGTAGGACCCAAAGAATCAGACTGCCACCCTTCCTCTCCGAACCCACAGAGATCAACTGCGGAGTGCCTCAAGGATCGTCACTCAGCCCTACGCCCTTCAGCATCTATATGACCCCTCTCACCGCCATCGTCAGACTGCACAGACTCAACAGTCTCCTATGCCGACGACACCCAGCACTTCCTCTTCCTCACCAAGGACCCTGCACCACAGACTCAGCTTTCAGGAAGGAATGAAGGACATCGCTTCCTGGATGAGCAGCAGCTGCCTGAAGCTCAACTCGGAGAAGACAGAGGTCATCGTCCTCGGACCCTCCTGCACCGCCTGGGACGTCACCTGGTGGCCCACCACCCTCGGCAGCCCGTCCACCCCCACCGACCACGCCCGGAACCTCGGCATCGTACTCGACTCCTCCCTCTCCATGACCCGGAAGGTCAACGCCATCGCCTAGACCTGCTTCAACACCCTCCGCATCCTTTCCAAGACCTTCAAATGGATCCCCCGCGAATCAAGAAAAAACATCACCCACACACTCATAAACAGCAGACTGGACTACAGAAAATGCCCTCTACACTGGAATCAACAAGTCTCTTCTCTGCAAACTCCAGACCATACAGAACACCGCAGCCAGACTCGTCCTCAGCATCCCTCGACAAGAACACATCACTCAACACCTGCGAAACCTCCACTGGCTCCCCGTCGAGAAGAGAATAACCTTCAAGAAACTCACCCACACATTCAAATGACTCCACAACACTGGACCCCAATACCTCAATGAGAGAATCTCCTTCCACATACCCAAGAGAAACCTCAGATCCGCCGACCTCGCCGAAACGCCACACATCCGCAGAGCCAGAACTGGCAGAAGGGCCTTCTCCTACATCGCAGCCTAGACCTGGAACGAGCTCCCGGTAGACATCAGTCGTGCCCCCTCTCTGAACATCTTCAGGAAGACACTCAAGACCTGGCTCTTCGACTGAACAGAGCTGCTTACCCCCCCCCCCCCCCCCCCCGGTGCCTTGAGACCCTCACGGGTGAGTAGATTTCTTTACAATTCCCTGATTGATTAATTGATTGATTCAGTGATTGATTGATTGATTTTGCACAAAAGTCATATTAACTAGGCTTTCCCTTAGTCTTACTTCCTTCTTACATTTATTCTTTACTTTCTCCTTCTACTTTATTTATTTCATTCCCTTTATTCTTTAATTCCCTTCTCCTTTCTCTCCCACCTTCATTCATTCGTTTCACCTTTCCATCTTCCGTATGTTTTATTATTTTTTTCTTTCATTCTTTTCATCTCCCTTGTATTTCTAGTGATTTTCCTTCATTCCATCTTCTTTTGTTCTTTACAAATTTTCTTCTATATTCTAATTCTTCTTGTTTTTATCCTTTTTCCTGTAATCATCTTGCTGTTTTTCATTCTCCCCTTCTTTCCATTCTTGGCTTTTCTTATTTCTTTCATCCTCTCTATCTTTTGCTTCTTCTTTCCTTCCCTTCACTGTCCTTCCCTCCTGTCTCTGATTTTTCCTTTCCATATTTAGTTTCTTCTTTCCTTTATTTCATTTTTTTTTTGCTTTCTTATCTTTCTATCTTTCCTTGCTTATGCCTTCCTTCTTTACTCTTTCTTTCCTTTTTATTCTTGCTTCCCATCTTCTGTTCCTTATTTCCAATCTTCTTTATTTCCATCCTCCTTCCTTTCTTTCCGTCTTTGCTTTCTTCTTTTTTGGCCTCCTTTCGCACTGCTTTGCTCCCTTTCCCTCTTGGTTAGTTTTGATTATCCATTTTCATCATTTTTCTTTCTCCATTTTTCTTGGATCCAAATCCCCATAGCTATGTCAAGTTATCTTTTTTCCAGCAATGCTTGCTTCTCTCTTGTGACCTCAAAGGCACAATTAATAAGGGCCATATAGAATAATTGACTCTTACCCATGGGTACCCTGATGAAGCTGGTACAGCAGAAGTTTCAATAGCGCCTCAATGCATGGATACCCCTTGGTATCTTAGCACTGAGGACATTTGACTTATCCCCATCCCAGTGTGCATTCAACAAGACATGAGAAAGCAGTTTGTTTCTACTTGGATGATAGCTCAGTGAATTAAACGCTCGCTGTCGACATCTGCTGTTATTGGCAGGTCAATGTTTGAATCCTGAGAGGGTCAGCTCTGTCTCTCATTATTTTTGTGTTGATAAAACGAGTAACAATTCTAACTAAGTAATAATAATGGGACACAAAAGTGGTCTTCCTAAAGCACTTTGAATAAAATTTCAAAGTGACATTATTTTTTTTGTCAAAGCCAAAACACAGTCTTTCTTTTGCCAAGCCACAAAACAGTGGAACTCCACCCCGACAACATCAGTCTAAATCCTGACTTCCTAACATTCAGAAAGAATTTTAAAAAAACACATTTTTTCCAGACTTTACCTCCCTGGATAACACTGTTCTTCATAACTTCTCCCTTTTACATCTCTGTTTGCATTAGCCTCTGGCTCTCTGTTATCTGTAAAGCACCCTGCCGCCCCTGGGGCTAGGTCTGCGCTACAGAAACACTTTAAATAAATAAATAAATAATAAATAAAGTGCCTAAAGACAGTTGTATAATTAAATAGTATCTCACTGCTGAGATATTTTACATTTTACACAGGTTTTGCAAGCCGGAGACCTACCCACAAGCAAAGTGGGCATCATTAATGTGCAGTGACAAGGGTTCCCAAAAGTGCTGCGCGTGAGCTGCCATGGTGATTTAATTGCATGAAAAGCAAATACAATTCTAGGTGGTTAAAAATAATTTATAGCAGGTGCAGATGAAAAAGACCGTGTTAAGAATATTGTGTTCCAGTGGAGAGCAAACGTTTTTATTACAGGAGTATAGGGGCATATTATCAAGCCAGGCGACAAAATTATCGCCGCTTTAGCGGCAGAACACTGCCGCTAAAACGGCCATAATAGGCTTGATAATATGCTCTATGGAATTCCAATTGAAGCCCATGTTAGATGTGAAGGACATATAACATGGGCTTCAATTGGAATTCCATAGAGCATATTATCAAGGCCATTACCGCCGTAATCAGCGCATCTGTAGTATATAGTTTCTCACCTTTCATACATTTACGTAGCCGTATAGTGCTTTCTTGTCAATATTTCCTCGTGAGCGCTACATGACGCGACAAGCGGGTCTGCCGTTTTAACGCCACTTAACTTAAACAGCGATTTCCCTGCAACTTTGATGCTGAACCGAATTTAGGATTATTTTTTTTTAACAACAGTTTAAAGTGGGCAGGAAAGTCTCGATTTTAGTCTGAAAGCTCACATAAACAAAAACATGTGATAAAAATGCATTATTCTGAGTATTCAACAGAATTGTGGGAAGCTTGTGAGATAAAAATGTTGTGACTTTGCACACCCCTGCGTGTCAACATAATCAACAAATACAGGCCCAAAATTGAGGGATTCCAGATTTAGAACACAAATAATTAATGCAGTTGAGTTCTCTATATTAATGAAACTGAAAGATATTAGCATGTTCCCTCTTCATAAATGCAGGGAGCCTGGCAGCTGTAAAAGAAACAATTCGAGAGAATGAATAAGCAATATTTTGTGGCACAATCTCCTCTCAAGGAATAGTTTATAGGTGGTGATGAGGAAACACATGCTGGCCTTTGAGCGGTTAACTATTGAAAATGTTCCCATGTCTCAGCAGTTGATATTACAATATGTGGAAATTAAACCATTTATGGGGAAAACTCCAGTCCCACCTACACGTCTTACATGTTATTGCATTGCTGGCTTGGGGTTTCATTTAGAAGGTTAGAACACACTTTCTGTGTAAAATTCACACTTTCGGTTAATGTTAGCTTTTTCCAGATACAAATCCACCTTTGAGAACATTTGCAGGAAGGGCCCTAGCCCCAGAACACCCTCGTGAAAGACAGGCATGGAGAATATTAATTGAGAGGGGAGATTGAGTGGAACACATGATCTATAAAGGTTCAGATTGAATCTTTGCACAGCTGGAGCACAAAAGCTACCGGACCACACACAATTTCATGGCCACCAATATCCTGACGAATTGATTTTCCTAACACTGGTGTGCATTCGTCAAGCAATTTTAGAAAGACATTGCAGTACAATGTTTCAGGGTGCTGCAAACAAACCTATTGCTTACAATATACTTAAACTTGGCTTTGGGGTCCATCCATTTCAACAATTGCCCATCTTCAACCAGTTTCTCTTGGTCATTGGCTTGAAACATTGTCAACCATGTCTCAGCTCAGCCTGGTGAAGTTTTTATCTCTCACTTAAGGCTATTGGCAGGGGCAGCTCCTCCATAATGGCGGAGGAGCGTCGCCTCACCCGTCAGTCGGTGACAGAAATATAAAATGATAATAAAACAACATCATTTAATTTTCCTGTGACTGGTTTAGGCATGATTATAGGGTGGGGCAGGGCCGGGAGGAGTGGTGGGTACTTAGAAGTGCGCATGTATGTTTGGTCGGCCGTCGTAGGCTGTTGCGGCTTTTATTATCATTACACACTTCCAGCTTTATAGTTACTGCAAGGCGAAACATCCTTTACAACGCATGCGTTACAACGCATGCCGTTACCCCACATTTTTTACTCCGCAAAAGCTTTTACAACGCAGGACTCTACACCGCAAACCATTACAACACAATCCCCATTACAACGCCCCGGTTAAGTTAGAAATAGTAAATTGTGTTGTAATGAACAAAGCGTTGTAATGGATTTGTTGTAGAGCCCTGCGTTGTAAAATATTTTGCAGAGTAAAAGATGCGGGGTAATGGCACACGTTGTAAAAGCGTGTAGGGTAAAGTGTCATATTCTCCTGCAAAATATTTTCTGACAGGAACAGTCTCATTCGAGACAATTTTAAGCATAGTAAAGAAAAATTAAGCGAAAGGCGCACAACTTAATAATCGGGAGTCACACATTACAAACATTTTGTTGGGCCTGGGTATGATGATGTGATGCGTTTCCAGTTCAACCAATCTGTAGTTGAGTCTTCTTTAAGGCCATAACCATCACACATAACGTCATGCCTGATGACTTTACTCCTGATATTTAGGTGTCTTTTTTCTTATAGTATGTCCCTTGATGGCCCTGCACTCAGGGCTTCTAGCACTGCTATGTGTTCCCAACTTCCACAGAGTCTGACGGGGAGGCAAAGCTTTTTCTGTAGATGCCGCAAAGTACCGGCACTCTGTCCGATTCTTCATATGCGCTGAAACGGATCTCTTCAATTTCAGGAAAATATTGAAACTTGGTTGTCTCATCAGTAATCGTCCTTTAGCTCTAGTACTTTTGTCTTTTTCAGGGGCAGGTCCTCTGAGCGGGGTAGAGTTGCCCCACAAACGAAAGCCACAAGCGAGAGCTGAAAAATAAAATGGTAATTAAGTTTATTTATTTCCATTTTTTTTTTCAGCAACCCACCCATCCCAAACTGAGCATCATGATGGGGGTGCGGCCATTGCTGCTGAGTGGCAGCAGGGAGCTTTGTGTGCTCACGTTAAAAAGGCGCATGTCTCTCTGGCCGCCCATGCATGCATATTTTAAATCTCTCTAACCCAGCTGTCTTACGAGAGCTGGGTTACAGAATGCAAATGACTCCAGTGGTCGAGTGAGCACTGATCGAGGCCGCTCCCACCAATCCTGGTGCTGCTCTCATGCTGCATGAGAGCAGCGCCAGGATTGGCTTGGGAGTCGGGAGCCCGCCTGCCTGCCTCGAGGAGAGAATGACTGAGGAGGACATTGCACTCGTAGAAAAGGTAAGTGCCTTTTATTTTTTTTATGTGCGCCCCCCCCTCCCCCCCACCACCCTCGGGACATGCCAGCGGCCACTGGTCTTTTTTCTAGTTTTGTTGCATTATACCAGACATTAAGTTTCTTCAGAATGTTCCACAAAGCCCTGTAAAGGACAGCTTCCACCGTGCAAATGACAACTGTGGGTATCAGGGGGAGCAGACAATGCTGCATGCATCCCCAATGTTCTCTTAGCAAAGTGACACTGAGACATTGCATCCCCTGCCCCTATAATGGACAGAGGTTGCAGAGGCAGTGACGGCGGCCCGTTGTCGCTTACAGACCTCTGTTTCCACTTGCACAGCTTGGTGCAAGGGTTCACAGATGGAATTATGCCTTCGTAACATTGTTGAGGTAGAATTTCTGAGAAGCTTTATGATCTGCCTTTGCCAGAATAATACCTCCACAAAAAGAACCCCGAGTGGGACGGATATGCACAGACGTGGGTCCGTGCTCTGCATGGCACTGGAATTAAACTATCCTGACTGAAGAGGTGTGAAACCCGGAAACCGGTCCTAGGATGCTTGTTTCCAGTCCAGGGAGGGACCTGGCTTGGCAGTTCGGGCTGGACTGTTCCCATGAGGCACAGGGTCAAGACTGATTTGCATATGGCTGGGTTCAAACTGGAATGGCATGGTGAGCAAAAAAACGATGGATTTAGGCCCAGATCTCTGTACTGGGGTGAATGTATGACATTGTTCTGCATTCTGTCCATCACCTGTTGTTTTTGCAGAATAATACCTCCAGCACAGCGCAAAAAATGGCCATGTTGCTGTGCAGACACCGCACAGACTGAATGGCTGTAATAGAAGTGATGTGCAAATTCTCTATAATTTGTTCTTGCGTAATTACACAAAAGTACGAGTTACTCTGCGAAATGCTAATCTGTTAATTTTGTGCTATATTTTAGCACCAAATGTGTCCTTGCATCAATTTTTTCCGCAAGAATGCATTTAAACAAGAGCCACCGCTCACGTTCTGTTGTTGTTCATGTGTTTGCGGTATATTTCTACTGTGATTTACAGTGAATTGTACCATTTGAAGTACATTTTTACAGTAAATGGTACATAGTTCCAAATAATTGGCTAACATATCCACCACTCAAATTACTTTCATATTTCACTATACTAATTCACCACTAATCCTTTATGAGTTCAGGAGTAGCATGCTCCTCGCTGAAAAAGCGCTTTGACGCCTCGTTAGGGGTAGAAAGCGCTATATAAATACAATACAGTACAATAGTTACTCAAAGTTTCCCCAATAGAAATAGTTGGGATTCGATTCCCACTCTTTGTCCTTGCGATGAAGTATCAACACAGTCAAATTTACATACTATTCTGTTTTGTAAATTTCATCATCCACATAGGAAGGTTTGGTTACTACCTGTTTTAAAGCGATGGGGATTAAGACAATGTCGCCCGGCGATGCTACGTCTTCAAATGTTAGACTCTGAACTGATCTGTTATCATGTCCTCAACTTTCTAAGATGTATTGTGAAACATAGGAATAACCTGTAAATTGGAGTTTGATTTGGGTCTATGTTGACGAAACGAAACTATGTAATTCCATGGTTTAAAGCTATATGATATGATATTTGATTAGTTTTAAGCAACACTTTTTAAGATTAGTGTGTTTTTTTTTTTCTCTCTTTCTTTTTCTTTTATTTTGTATTGTATTGTCGAAACAATTGTTTTTTATGGTTTTTAAAATTGCAAACAAACCGAATAAAGAAGATATTATTATTATTATTATTACTCAAAGTGGCGTGTAATGGCGTAATTTCAGGAGTTTCATGTAACAAGCGTAATGCGAAATTCCTGAAATTATGCACATTACGCTGACGTGATTTGAATTTCGCCCAGGCCTAAATACAAGCTAATATTGCATTTCCCCATGGTCCTTTGTTTATTAGAATAAGTCAAATTCAAAGTCACTCACTCTTTACACATATAATATATTATATAAAAACATACGCTATACACCATTGTTTTAATCATAAAAAATACTCCACTAACTCTGAAATAATGTGTGTCCACTACAGCGCTGCATTTTACTTCATTACACTAAGAAGTAGCAATGGGAATATTTCAAAACAATATGGGCCTAATTTATGAGGCCCTACAGGCACTATTGCACCACTGGAACGTCACTTTTTTGACGTTTCGGTGGCTCAATGTGCTACTGGCATATTTATAAGGCCACGTAAAGCCACGTTATGTGGCCCTTTCATGGCCTTACAAATATGTGCCCCTTTCAGGCAGAAAACTGTTTGAAAGGGGCATTCCATGGGTGTTGCTGGGGGCATTCCCAGCAACATCCATGGCTTTTTGACACAGATTTACGAGAAGTGGTAAGCACCAAAGATTTACACCTCCCCAGGGGAGGCGTAAGACAGGCACAACGAGGAGAAATGTCTTTATTTCTCCTTGTTTATCCTCTTTCATTCTGCAGGACACATAGAAAGAGTAAAAAGCCTCTTGTGATTGTTTTTGTGTAGGAAGGTTTTCCTTCCTGCACAAAAATAATCATCCCAGCAACGCAGTCACCCTTGCACCATGGTGTAAAGGTGTCTGCGTTGGGGCACGGCAGGCCATTGTGCGCTGGGGCAGGGAAAAAGGACAGGAATGCGCCGTATCTCATAGATACGGACCAATCCTGCACTTTTCTTTTATGGCTGCGCTGCCCTATGGCAAAATACGCATAAATGAGGCCCAATGTGTTTTTAGAAAGTATTTCAGACTAGAAAGTGGACAGTGAAGGTGGTCTTTGAGTTAAACACATGCTTTGAAACACCAACAAGGGAGTACAGACCCTGCCAGTTGTCTTAAAGATTAGTGTATATTCAAAATAGTTTAGGAACTTGTGTGCAGAGGTGGGTGAGAAAAGCTTAACTACGCCAACCTCAGGCAAAGTAGGGGAATTCTAACTATGATGGTGTAATTTAATCTTGTCCTCCCTTTAGTCAGATAAGTAGTGAGAATAAAATCATTAAACTATTTCCAAAAGGTGTGAGAACGGTACAGGGCAGCGTTCGTCACTTTTAACATGGGGAAAAAACTGAAGTACCGGCAGCGCAAGGGGCTTGTAAATAAGCCCCGATTTTTGGCTGTGTGTTAAAAATAGCCATGAAAAGGGCTGGTAATGCACATCCGCGGCTCTTATCCTCTGGTATATTTAGCCTCATGGATGCTCAGGACGGCTCCCGGCCGTCATGAGTCACGGTAGTTGTGTGCTCATGACGGCCGGGAACCGTCCGACCGTTGCCGCTCTGCCCATGGGCGGCTAATTCCCCGCCTGTGCGGGCGAATTATTTGGTGGGCGGAGTTCGGATGGCTCCCGGCCATCATGAGCACACGCCCACCGTGATTTATGACGGTCGGGAGCCGTCCTAGGTACCTGAGCGCCATGCCCAGCCCCGCCCCCCCTCGCACTGCGGCGGAATTTGCCACGCGGCGAAGGGGGTAGAGTTTCTGCGCCTGATTCACAAAGGGCTCCGCACTCGCGGTCCGCACTGTTTATTTGATTTAGTGTTGCTAATAATAATACAAACAGTAGCAATTCTGGTGTTATAAACAGTAATATTGAACACAGAAAAACACATGCAACGATGTGTGGTCTCGTGTCTTAACCCCTTGCATGCCCGCCCCTTTCCCCACCCAGTGCCGCGCTTTTTATTAGCGGGCGGAGTTCATGACGAGCTGGACTCGTCATGGGCACAGCGCCACCGCAGCCCATGACGAGTCCAGCTCGTCATGGGCACTGAAGGGGTTAATAGCAGATTTCTGAACTCGGAAAGTTCATTAAAATGTGTGATCTTGTGCGATTTACCTTTTCTTATTTTCTTATCTGTTAAAATCTAGGAGCCCCTAAAGGGAATGGAATGTGCATTATGCATTTAAATGCTTTGACATAAAGTAGCTGGGAGAGGCCACTAATATGTACATTATTGTGGTTGGTTGCAAAGAGTATTTCAAAAACCACAGCAACTACCCAATATTTTTACAAGAGCACAGTGAGCGTTCAGAAGGGAAGGCACTGGAGCCGGGAGTGAGTGCCAGCGATACACTTTGCAAACTTTATTTACCTTGGCAATGGGCGCCAACCGAGAAAGTAAATACTTGGTTCCATTTTAGGAACTCTCATTTCTCAGTTCTAGGATCCCAGCAAGAGTGCCAGAATTGTGCAACACTGTTGGCTTCACCTGTGTAAACTGACACACCCCGGTCCCTGTGTGATCCTGAGCACACCGCTTTCATATAGTTGCTGTATTAACTCAAACATGTGAGCGCATGTAGGAAAATCAATGTGTGCCATGCCAGGTGACGTAGTCACATAAAATTGTTGCAGACTGTAGACACAAAATCATGAATGCCTGTGGTTGATTACAAACATTATTCTATAAACCATAGCCCAACAAGCACCGTTCTTTTTTTATAAAAAAAACTTAGCGGATGTACAGCCAGTAACACACTGGACAGACTGCCCATCATTCGCTAGGCTGCCTTTATTTACTCTGACAGTGGGCATTGACTTTGTAATGTTAATTCTTAGTCCCTTTTTAGGTCTCGCCTGAGCCAGCGCTTTAGTGATGCTCTGGCGAGAGCTATAGAAAGCAGGATTTGGAAGTGCAAACGAGTGCTTTTCAGGCCGCCAACTACAGTACATGTATGCCGGGCGCGCGCACCATTTGGCAGCCTGCTGATCACTTTCGCGGCCGCCTTGATGTTCTCAGTGAGCCGCGCGGCCACTGAGAACATCAAAGCGGCCGCGAAAGTGCTCACCATATACCAGCCTTCCCTGTGTTCCTTTTGCACTCACCCCTCCCCCCCCCCCCTTCCATGTTCTTTTGTGTCTGCAGTTACTTTTGAAGCTGGAAGCGCTGTAGTGCCTATGCTTGCTAACAGAGCAGTGCTCTTCCACCCTTAGAATCTTCAACTGTAGTGCCTCTATAAACAAGCATTGGCATAGCCAATAGGTCTTGCTTTTGGGACCTTATAAGTATTTAGTTATGCAACTGTTCCATGGCTAAACACTTATAAGGTCCCAAAAGCGAGACCTATTGGCTATGCCAATGCTTGTTATAGTGGTGGGCTAGCCAACAAATTAACAGGGAGACCTGAGCTACAGCTGAACCAAGGCTTTGGCTTGGCTCTAAGAGTCTGTGACCGAGCCGAGCCCTTGAAAATGTTTGTCATGTAAATCGAGCAGCAAACATGATACAAAAATATGATAAACTTTCTTCAAAATTCAAAAAGGTGTATTCAGTGCTTATTTGTAAAAGAAAAACATACATGCCAGGGTCCTCGTTAGGAGATCACCAAGCTGGCCCCACCCATTACCACTGCCAGCGCTGCTAATGACAGTACCTACACAACTACTAGCCATCACATTGCTATAAGTGCGAAAACTCAGACTGGTCGAGGCACCCAAAGCTATAAGAATAGATTGGGCGGCTGGTATTAGTTGTTTTTAATGTACATTGAATTCATAAATAACTGTTGTTCTGCTCATATTTTAATTGTGCAAACCGAGCCACCATGTGGCAGCTGTCATAAGTGGCAAGGTTCACAATTAAGTGCTGGTGCCGAGCACCGGAAACCACCGGCTCAAATTAAGCACTGGGTTCAATCAATCAATCAATCAGGTGTTTTTAAAGCGCGACTACTCACCCGTAGGGGTCTCAAGGCGCTGGGGGGGGGGGGGGAGCAGGTTCAAGTCCATCAAGGGGTGGGGGTCTGTCGAAGAGCCAGGTTTTGAGGTTTCCTGTGAAGATGGGGAGCAATGTTGTCTGTCTGAGGTGGAGCGGAAGGGCGTTCCAGGCCCTTGCCGTGAGGAAGGAGAAGGAGCAGCCTCCCGATCTGGTCTTTCTGGTGCGGGGGACCACGGCGTAGGAGAGCTGGGCTGATTTAGGGAATTTGAGTCGGCTGTTCAGGTATGCTGGTCCGGTGTCGTGGATGGCTTTGTGGTCGTGGGTGAGCATCTTGAAGGTGACTTTAGCTTCGATGGAGAGCCAGTGGAGTGTGCGCAGGTGCTGGGAGATGTGGCATTGTTTTGGCAGGTCGAGGACCAGTCTTGCAGAGGCGTTCTGGATGTTCTGTAGCTTGCGGATGAGGTTTTTGTTTATTCCGGTGTAGAGTGTGTTGCCGTAGTCGAGGCTGCTGGTGACCAGAGCATGAGTGATGGTCTTTCTGTGTTCGAGGGGGATCCATTTGAAGGTCTTACGTAGGAGGCGGAGGGTGTGGCAGCAGGAGGACGAGACAGAGTTGATCTGGTGGTCCATCTTGAGCTCGGAGTACAGGATGATTCCTAGGTTGCATGAGTGGTCCGTGGGGGAGAGCGGTCTTCCGAGGGCCGGGGGCCACCAGGTGTCTTTCAGGCGTTGGGGTTTGGGCCCATGATAAGTACTTCTGTTTTTTGGTGTTTAGCTGCAGGCAGCTGTTTTTCATCCATTTGGCGACGGCTTTCATGCCTTCTCGAAAGTTGTGTATGGCGGTATTGGGTTCGTTGGATAGGGAGAGGATGAGTTGGGTGTCATCTGGGTATGACACAATGTTGAGTCCGTAGGTGCTGATGATGGGGGCGAGCGGAGCCATGTAGACATTAAAGAGCGTAGGGCTGAGGGAGGAACCCTGGGGGACTCTGCAGGTGGTTGGTGTAGGGTCTAAGAGAAAAGGGGGGAGTCTGACCCACTGCGTTCTGCCGGAGAGGAAGGAGTGGATCCAGTCAAGGGCCTTGAATTGGATACCTGCGTCGTGGAGTCTGCGTATTAGGCTGCGGTGAGAGACTGTGTCGAACGCCGCTGAGAGGTCGACGAGGATGAGGGCTGTTGTTTTTCCTTTGTCCAATAGGGTGCGGATGTTTATGTTTATTTACTTAATATGCCGAAACATTTTACCTTAGTACCTCAGATTATATCACTGCATTGAGAGGCATTTATAAAGAATGATTTTTTTAAAGCATGAATTTAGAAACATTTATGCCCACCCCATGAAGACATTGCAATTCAGGAAAAAGAGGAAAGCCAGTTCTCGTTCATATTATGTGTTCTATATTCTTACTATACATGGAACAGCATTATAGTCTAGTAAATCAAACACAAGAGTGTTTTTCATGCAACCTACACACTGTACTCACAAATGTATTTCAAAATCCTCTCACATGTAATACTGCAGAAATAGGAGACACAGTGAAAGAAAATCTTTGCTTAGAATCACACAATTTGCTCAGGTGGGATAGCCGGGACCGATCCCATGACTTCTGCTTTCACATTGTGTAATTCAGATTCTAGCTGGATATCTCTTTCCCTCTCCTGTTTTAAATCAAACATTAAGGATTTATCTTTCATACGGGGCACCTGAGGTTAGAGCGTGGATGGCAGGAGTCACATGAAAGACCTGCTCGTTTTGGGCTCAAGAGTCCTAGAAGATCTTGAGCTAAGCCGGAGTCATCCACCTGGCTTGAGCCTTCAGTGCCTTGCCCACTTCTACCATTTAATTAACTCCCACATCTTTCTCTCAAACTTCTCGGTCGAAGTTTCCCAGCACGGCTGCCACATGTTTGCAACATCATTGGCACCGTTTGCAGATACTGGCACGCCTGCGTGCCATGGGTGAACCTCTACCTGTCTCGGCTTATTTCCGGGGAACACCTAGGGAAAACTCTGTGCGTCAGATACATATCAATATTTCCTTATAATAGTGTCACTGACATAGGCCACAAAATTACAAATAGTTTTTGGTTGATTGCTAACATTTTTTATAAACGACGGCAATATGCTATGTATAGATATGCAGGGGAATGTCGATACTCCACCCATGGAATGCCTCTCAAGTTGAAATGTGATGTAATACAGCGCAAGCAGAGTTACATTTCTTAACAAAGCCAAAAACTGAAGCCTTTGCTTTATCCATGCGTCACCTTGCGTGATGCAGGAACAACTCAAAGGGTTGTTTTTTAAAAAAGAAGAGGAAAAAAATATATATATATACATATATATATCTGAACAAGGCAGGTGTGCCGAAACGCGTCAAGCGTTAGAAGAATAAACCCAAGCTGGATAGCGAAAGCAGTCTCCTGTGTCGGTGTCCGATTTTTATTGAAGTCGGGATTGGTTGCAATATATATATATATATACACACAGTACTTAATGGGAGCCATTGGTATTACCTGAGATATTGACAAAGGCGGCTTGCCATCGAAACGCGTCTTGGTCTTTGTACGAAATAAAATTCCTTCATGCTTATTTCTCACGGAGTCTACGCCTGTTTTTGAACCTTGACAGCAGGATTGGTTGCATATATATATATATATATATATATATATAGAGACAAAGTCCTGAACTCCCCAATAAGACAAAGGGAGCTGAGAGCAGGTAAGGACCTCTTCACCATGCACAATGCTGACGTCCAAAAGTAAAGACAGCAAACGATTCCAAATTTTCAATTCTGACGTTTTATTTCATTGTCAGACAAGTGTCCGCCTCAGACGCGTTTCGATCGCCTCCGCGATCTTGATCACCTGACGCGCTGGTGCCGGACCATCCAATTTAAAATAAGATTCACCCAATCACAATGCTCAGTGTTAATAGACATAACTGAAATACTACAACTCAGAGTGTGTTTACTTAAAGAGATGCCAAAAATCATTCGGAAACAAAAGTAACCGGGTTAATGAAACAAGTTGATACATAAAGTGCAAGAAAACAATTCATAGCAAATGAAATATACGGCTAGTGCCCCTAAATGCTAGAATGCTAATTCTCAAATCCTAACCACGGCTTGCATGTTTCAGAAAGAAGCGACAACAGTAATTCATTTTTTAAATCCACAAATAACACACTCTCAATAATGAAGGTTGGAGGAAAAAAATAAACAACAAAAAGCATAAATAGGGATGAAAACAAATTAATAAATACAAAAAAGGGAATAACACAAAGAAACTCGAGCAGGAAGCATTAGAGTGAATACTCATACTGTAAAAGACCGCTAGTCACAGAGAAACCGCTGGTTTGGAGTTATAAATGCTGTTGGGATAACCACGTTCAGAATAAAAGTAAACAACCCCAAAAGAAACATAACTTACAGAAAGTTATGCAAATCCTCACTCGTATTCATCCCATTCGGCATCTTGGTATCTAATAGTAGGATGAAGGAGGATTCTAACTGGCGTAATTGTTTCTCTCTGTTGCCCCCCCGAATTGAAGGTGGTACCGCCCCAATCTATATATATATACAATTGCCGCTAAGTACAGTGAAGACGACGATGAGCGTCACAGTTTCAAAATAAAAGGCGGACACGGACCTTCAGTTAAGTGCTTAATTTAATTCATTCGTGATGTCGTCTTGACGTTTCGGCTCAGATGAGCCTTGTTCACATATATATATATTCAGTTCCACAAGTTGCCTTGGGCAACTTGTGGAACTAAATACATTCGGCCGGCTCGGTCGAGGGGCGCACCGCCGCAGACTAAAGCGGTTCCTGTGCTGGACTGTGTTTCAGCGTGCGGGACCTTTTGGCACGAGGCAGTATTGGGGGAAGGCTTTGATGACACACCCGTGATTTTTAAATATTTGGTACAATAGACTGCCAGCAGCCCACATGGGTTTTGTTTATGGACTCCCAGTCCCAGAAAGTGGCTTTGTTGCATATAATATTGAAAATACTTCCGTTCTGAAATGACGAGACTAAAAGTACTAAAACGAGTCTCTTTGAAGTTACCTCAAAGGCAGTGAAGGGTGGCACTGCTACACAGTTAAGAATTTTTTTTCACCCCGAGGGTGAGGGCAACAATGGAGAGCCCGATAGAGACCCGTTTCGGCACCTGCTTTCTAGAACTGCAGGTGCTCAGCACCGGCAAGACCCGGCCCACTTAAAGCCCTGGCTGGAGCCAAGCCAAAGGACCAACCGTTCATGGTGCTTGCTGGCTGTGGGTACAGGTTTTTGGAAGTAAATGTTTAGCTCCGTTTTACTAACTCGCAAAAGCTATTTCAAGTTTCTCGGTCCCTGAGTCTGCAACACAGTTGGACTCGCCCATGTAAATGCCCACACCCAAGTCCCGTGTGAAAATATTCCAATCCGTGTCGACCTCGCGCTGAAAGGACATCCATCTGACTCAACGTCACGCGGTGATGTAATCTTGACACGCGTGGAGAAGTCTGGGGTTATCCTCCATCACTCTGTCGTTTCTTCCCGCCCGGGGTCCTCCTTCCCCCAGGGGCGTCGGCAGCACCGCCTGTCCCGCAGGACACTCCGAGTCACGGCCCGTGATTGATTGGGGCGGATTATTGCTTTTTCTCGGTATCGGTGCCGGAGGGGTCTCAGTTACAGTGCTGCCGATTTCTGATTGCAGTCAGAGACTATTGTTTTTCTAAATCGACCTGCGCAATTTTAGCCTCTTGTTATTTCAGCTGTTTCAAGTAGGGAGTTTGTTTTCCAAGTATCTTTATACTGAGGGGGAGGGGGTGGACATGTCTATGTTCAAATTAGATCGGCAGAGAGGCATGGGTAGGGAAACTAAGGAAAGGGGAAGCAACCGGACTGATTCGGAAGCTGCAGCCTTTGAAGCTGGGAAACCAGGTTCGAATCTCGGCGTCAGCCCAACATCCTGTGATTCTGGGCAAATCACTGAATCTCCCTGTGCCTACCGAAAATGATTGTGCCTTTGTGTAACGTAACTGGTGCACACATAAAGCGCTCCACTACCTTCGGGTCGAGTTTGCGCTGTATAAAACTACAAAAAACACAAATGGACCTGTCCAAAATGCAATTGCCAAAGTGCACCTTAATTACAGGCCCGCGATCAAATGCCAGGCTGGCACACAGCTTGAAAGCAGGAGTGCAGACACGCGTGTGTAAACATGTGTATATGTTTGGCCTGCGTGAATATTGTATAATTCTGTATCTTTTCAAAATATTACATCACAATGTGAAACTTTGATTGCATTTTGCTAAGTGCAAAGTTTTTACATGATTTTGGACTATGAGAAAGGGGGTTGGGTAGAAAATGTCTCACTTTGGGCCTGATTCACAAAGGTAACTTATTACACTTTGGAGTAATTTACTCTTCTAAGTAAGTTTATTACTTTTATCTATATACAGAAAACAGTAAATTATTATTAGTTAAATAACCTTTTTTTATTTTTTTCCCCTTTAATTTACCGTGTGGTTGCCTTCACCCTTACGGCACAGTCTCCTGATGGTAAATTGTATGGCAAACAAATAAAAACATCTCCCAAAAATAAATATTAAAAATATTTTTATGTTAAATATTATTTAATTGTGTTTAATATATGTATTTTAAATGTATTGCATTGTATTGCACCATTTAACTACTCCTGTGTACGTTGCTGAAGCACCTGCCTACATGAGTAGCGTGCTCCACCATGTACGGTGTGAGGTTAGAAGGATGTTCGTTTTGATCCTATGTGGGAAGTGTTTCCATGTCATGCGTAATGACCCCCAAGGTGCGGTTATCGCGTTATGGGATGCAGCGCGATCGATGATGCAGTGTAAGAGACAGACTGGTAGTTTTATAGTTCTCAGTATGCTGTTAGGTTTGAACAGCTCTGCATGTCTCTATATAATAAAGCAAGATTAACTTAATTTTGAAATGAATATTTAATTAATGGAAATATAATGACTTAAATTAAAATAATTTTTCTGAAGTTTTAATTAAAAAGAAATTCTAATCTAAAGAAAAAATATTATGCATTAATAATTAATTAAAATTGATGTATATAATTAATAAAAACTACTTTAGTTATATTTTAATACAACGATTGTTAAGTTACTTTTTAAATGTAAAATAGAATATTAAGATTTGTTATATTTAAATAATAAAGACGTTCTATTTTGTATATTTTTAACATTACATTATATTTATTTATATTTGAAACTGTTTTAAATAATTTGATTTAATTTAACATTATTTCCAATAGGGTTTTATTTTAATTCCTACCTCCATTCTTTTGTATGGTAGGGTGTTACACTACCAGTGGTTAGCTATTGTTGTTTCTGAACTTACTTTGATATTTTTCTTTTTAATAGTAATTTACACTCAGATTTTGTGATTAGCCGAAAGCAGTAAACATACTCAGAAGCGTAAATTACTCAAAAGTGTATGTTACCTTTGTTATACAGGCCCTTGTATTATTGAGCAAGATATCTTCTGTTTGAACAAGTCTCCTGACGCAATATTTTTTTATATGAGGTATACCCCAAGGAGAAAAGTTACTCAAGATGTTGGTGGAATGTATTTCATGTAATCCAGGTCATTTTGTGACAAAGATGTGTATTGCATGAAAAAATCCCAAATACACCCCCAGTGTTTATATTATTGACAAAGGGATTTTGTATATGGTGTATGCCCCTGCAAGCTAGATTAATTCAAGGAAATTTAGGCTGCTGCATGTGAATCGACAGACACTGTGTGAATCTTGTGCTGATGTGATGACTATGATCACATCTCTTCCATATTTAGGTCATTATGTAGAGGTAGGCGGACGAGGTATGCCACCAAAATGTGACGGATATTCCATCCGCTGTATTACAAGTGCTGTATTGTGCAGGCTATAATGCACTGCAAAGACGCCCGGCTGGACATCTTCCACGTTTGTGACGGAGGATCCAGTGAGCCAAAATCTAACTAAGCCCTTAGTTTTGGCCTTTTCGAGAGATAGCACAAAATATAGTTTTTCCAAGTCATTTTCAGGCAAATTTCGTAAAGTCCACTGCTCTGGATTTCATTATCTGTTCTACATGGACTAAGGGAATCTGGCTTCAACAGGCCACAAGCCCATCATATATAACACACAATGTGGTCTTACTGGATTATTAACCGACCTAATAACGTTCTGCTCCGATATCGATACTAACAGACACTATGCACGTTCTGGTGGTCCGAGTGTATGTAAAAAAAAAAAGATCTGAAAAAAGTGATTGGACTAGACAAGTGAGTACTTCGCGCAGCATTTTTGCCCACCACAAGATAGTTTGAGTCACACTTTTCACAATATCTTTGCACTCTACCCCTCACTTTCATACATCTACATTGCTCATCTTAACAACATAACACCTCACCTCCTCCCCTTTGCTCTTTGGGAGGTTATAGCCCACACTGGGTACCTTATGGTCCCAGTGTGAGAAGGGAACCCTTTGATGAAGCATGTCACCTTCGGGTGAGTGAGCGTTCTCGTCCTAACAGCAAAGCGCTCTCTTTGACTTGTCCTATCACTTTTTTCAGGTCTCTCTTTTTTCGTGTGCACTCGGACCACCAAGACGTACATAGTGTGTGTCAGCACAAACCCTTCATCACATAAAGCAATTGTGCCACTGAATGCGTAGGAGTGGCTTGCATATGTATCCTGCATACTCAATATGTGGCAGATCCTATAAATACATACTGGGCAGTGGACACCCAAACAATGTACCAATCCATTTAGTGAATCAGACGTTTGTACATTATTTTGATGAAGCTGAAGTCTTACAGCTGCTAAAATGTTTGTTTATTTATTTATTCATTTACAGAGCGCCTGGTTACACCTACGGTGTGTCCCCGCGCTGTGAACACATAAAATGAGTATACTGCTGCACCTACGTGGCTGATGAGCTGTTCATTATTCTATTTTTGTAAACAGCCATGTCTTCATCTGTCTGCGGAATCCATATACATTTTATTTGCCAGTAAATTACCCAAAAATCCACCTGGCCCTCCCAGTTCACCCACCAATCCTAACCTGCAGCTACAAGAGCCTTCTTTCCTGATGAGATTGCGTGTGCAATCATAACACATTGTTTTCCTTGCAAAGGGTTTGCTAGGGTAAAATATGGCACAATTTGTGCTGTGGAAACAACGTGCATTCCATGTTCGGAAAGGGGGAACCAATACTCCCTTATCCTCCAATTTAAAGATGCAGAAACCAGCAAGAAGAGGTAATACTACAGCTGGTAAACACCTTGTTGTATTATTTTTTAATGTGTGCCAGCATTACCACATCAAAATCAGTCCTGATTGTACCTAAGCCCTGTCTTCACCTTTCCCTTTGAATTATTAAAGCTGGCACAGATAATTTAGCCAAAAAATGAAAATGAACAGTTTGGGGCCTAATCACAAAATGTTAATTAGTTGTACCTGAAGTAGTACTCCAGTAGTTCTGCTAAAATTGTACCAAAATACCATTCACAAACCTACATGCGGAGACCTCTGACTCCTCCACTCATATTTTTTCTGTGCAAAGATCTTTGTCATGCACGTAAATAAAAAAAATTTAAACTAAATTTGGGGGTCTCAGGGGGAGTGGCTTGAAAGTGGGGAATACTTACTAGTGAATGCGATGGGTTTATGGAGGGACATGCTAATTCAACTACACATCTACAAAAGAGTAAGACCAGTGCTGTTTACAACTTATACTTCTAAAGTTGCTACAGGCAGAACAGTAACAAAACAGGCTCAAATGCACTTTGTTCAAGCTTCAGACTGGCAAACACCACGCATGGCCATTTCTAGGTATTGTAACACACTCCCATAGAAAACAATGCTTCTAGGTATTGTAACACACTCCCATAGAAAACAATGCTTCTAGGTATTGTAACACACTCCCATAGAACACAATGCTTCTAGGTATTGTAACACACTCTCATAGAAAACAATGTAGGCACAAAACAAAAATAGGTTAAAAACTAGAAAATGTTTAGTTTACATTTTACAAATTTTCATTTAATTTTCTCATTTATAGAATTATTTAGGTTTTTAAAATGTAGTTTAAAGAAATTATCACAAGAGATTATAAGAGTTACAAAACTTCTGGTAATGA
This sequence comes from Triturus cristatus, assembly GCF_964204655.1. Lineage (NCBI taxonomy): Eukaryota > Metazoa > Chordata > Amphibia > Caudata > Salamandridae > Triturus > Triturus cristatus. The sequence continues at coordinate 1,092,533,912 of NC_140594.1, forward strand.
ACGATGGAGAGAGGGCACCTCTCACTTACCGGTGACTCACATTATAACACCAACCAATCACTTACAGGCTGACGTCATAAGAAATGAAGTCACGCACCAAATATTTATTTTTGCCTTCACTATGTCAGTGGATATCTTTGTAGTTTTGAATCTTACTTTGAAGAGCAATTATTTGAAGAGGGGAGAGAGTTTATAAGCAAACGTTCAACATGTTTGGCATGTCCAGGGAAGCATTAATTGCCGGCTACCACTTTTCGCCTGAAGTGATCCTTGACATGATTTCAGACTGGGAGCAGGAGCTTGATTTACCTACCGACTGCTTACAGGCGATCCCTGCCCTTGTTGAAGTACTGGTTGCACTCCAGTTCTTGACCACAGGACTTTCCAGAGGGTCAGTTGAGAGAAAGTAGCCATATCACCGGCAAGCCTATCTTGATGCTTGCATCCGGTTCCTATTTGCAGAAAAAGATTAATGCACCAGTTTATCACCATACTACAGTCACTGTTGGAAAGACAGCAGGTGCCAAAGGAATTCTATGACTTTTTCCACTTCCCGTGTCATTGATTGCACCCATGTGGTGCTGCGGTCACCTCATCACAGAGAACACGTTTCTTTAAAGGAGACAGCTGGTACTCCACCGACATGCAAGCTGTCTGATATGCTAAGGGTTGCTTCGCTGATGGAAGCATGCACAACCAGCTACATCTTCCATCAGTCACTTCTTGCACGTCTCTTGGTAGGTGAGGATTTCAGTGACATGTGGCTCATTGGTAAGTCACAACACCTCTCACTGGGACTGTATGTTCATTTGTGGTATGGACTATCAAACATACTCACTCATTACTCCCTACAACATAATAGATATACATGCCTTTTTTGCATTCAGTGCATGTGTTTGTACATTATGAAGTACAATTGGAATCGTAGCACGTTAAAAAAAAACTGCTAGTGATACCAGGTGTGCTATCTCTATCCCCATCTCCTCACACCCATCAGGCGTCCAACTACATTACCCCAACATAGATACAACAGGGCACACACATGTACATGAGTTACCATTGAATGCTATTAGAACCTATTTCAGAGAGCCACAGGACACATAGGGGTTACTGGGCCCATTTGGTCTTGGGCTTCTTCTGGGTATCTGGCCTGTAGCAGTGGAGTACTGCTTCTTACGTAGAGTGGTTTCTGATCTGTGGGAGTAGACTAGCGAATCTTACTTGAACCTTAGAGTGGTCTCAGGTCTGTGGTAATAGACTAGTGTTTCTTCTATGACTCTCAGAGGGTCTCTGGTTTCTTTTAGTAGACTAGTGTTTCTTTTTTGGGCCATAAAGTGGTCTCAGGTCTGTGGTAATATGCAAGTTTTTCTTCTACGACTCTCAGAGGGTCTCTGGTATCTTTTAGTAGACTAGCGTTTCTTTCTTTAGATTTAAAGCAGTCTCAGGTCTGTGGTAATAGACTAGAGTTACTTCTACGACTTTCAGAGGGTCTCCGGTTTCTTTATGTAGACTAGCAGTTCTTTCTTCGGCCTTAAAGCGGGTACAGGTCTGTGGTAATATAATAGCATTTCTTCTACGGCTCTCAGAGCATCTCTGGTTTCTTTTAGTAGACTAGCCTTTCTTTCTTCTGCCTTAAAGCGGTCTCAGGTGTGTGGTAATAGACTAGTGTTTCTTCCATGAGTCTCTGGTTTCTTTTAGTTGACTAGCGTTTCTTTCCTTGGGCCTCAAAGCGGTCTCAGGTCCGTGGTATTAGACTAGTGTTTCTTCTACGACTCTCAGAGGGTCTCTGGTTTCTTTTAGTAGACTAGCTTTTCTTTCTACAGCCGTAAAGCGATCTCAGGTCTGTGGTAATAGACTAGTGTTTCTTCTGTGACTCTCAAAGGGTCTCTGGTTTCTTTTGGTAGACTAGCAGTTCTTTCTTTGGCCTTAAAGCGGTCTCAGGTCTGTGGTAATAGACTAGTGTTTCTTCTGTGACTCTCAGAGGGCCTCTGGTTTCTTTTAGTAGACTAGCTTTTCTTTCTACAGCCTTAAAGTGGTCTCAGGTCTGTGGTAATAGACTAGTGTTTCTTCTGTGACTCTCAGAGGGCCTGCAGTTTCTTTATGTAGACTAGCAGTTCTTTCTTCTGCCTTAAAGCGGTCTCAGGTCTGTGGTAATAGACTAGTGTTTCTTCTACGACTCCAAGAGGGTCTCCGGTTTCTTTTAGTAGAGTAGCGTTTTGTCCCTGGGCCTTTGAGCGGTCTCAGGTTCGTGGTAATAGACTAGTGTTTCTTCTGTGACTCTCAGAGGGCCTCTGGTTCCTTTTAGCAGACTAGCGTTTCTTTCTACAGCCTTAAAGCCGTCTCAGGTCTGTGGTAATAGCCTAGGGTTTCTTCTACGACTCTAAGAGGGTCTCTGGTTTCTTTTAGTAGAGTAGCGTTTTGTCCCTGGGCCTTTGAGCGGTCTCAGGTTCGTGGTAATAGACTAGTGTTTCTTCTGTGACTCTCAGAGGGCCTCTGGTTCCTTTTAGCAGACTAGCGTTTCTTTCTACAGCCTTAAAGTCGTCTCAGGTCTGTGGTAATAGACTAGGGTTTCTTCTATGACTCTAAGAGGTTCTCTGGTTTCTTTTAGTAGAGTAGCGTTTTGTCCCTGGGCCTTTGAGCGGTCTCAGGTCCGTGGTAATAGACTAGTGTTACTTCTGTGACTCTCAGAGGGTCTCTGGTATCTTTTAGTAGACTAGCGTTTCTTTCTTTAGATTTAAAGCAGTCTCAGGTCTGTGGTAATAGACTAGAGTTACTTCTACGACTTTCAGAGGGTCTCCGGTTTCTTTATGTAGACTAGCAGTTCTTTCTTCGGCCTTAAAGCGGGTACAGGTCTGTGGTAATATAATAGCATTTCTTCTACGGCTCTCAGAGCATCTCTGGTTTCTTTTAGTAGACTAGCCTTTCTTTCTTCTGCCTTAAAGCGGTCTCAGGTGTGTGGTAATAGACTAGTGTTTCTTCCATGAGTCTCTGGTTTCTTTTAGTTGACTAGCGTTTCTTTCCTTGGGCCTCAAAGCGGTCTCAGGTCCGTGGTATTAGACTAGTGTTTCTTCTACGACTCTCAGAGGGTCTCTGGTTTCTTTTAGTAGACTAGCTTTTCTTTCTACAGCCGTAAAGCGATCTCAGGTCTGTGGTAATAGACTAGTGTTTCTTCTGTGACTCTCAAAGGGTCTCTGGTTTCTTTTGGTAGACTAGCAGTTCTTTCTTTGGCCTTAAAGCGGTCTCAGGTCTGTGGTAATAGACTAGTGTTTCTTCTGTGACTCTCAGAGGGCCTCTGGTTTCTTTTAGTAGACTAGCTTTTCTTTCTACAGCCTTAAAGTGGTCTCAGGTCTGTGGTAATAGACTAGTGTTTCTTCTGTGACTCTCAGAGGGCCTGCAGTTTCTTTATGTAGACTAGCAGTTCTTTCTTCTGCCTTAAAGCGGTCTCAGGTCTGTGGTAATAGACTAGTGTTTCTTCTACGACTCCAAGAGGGTCTCCGGTTTCTTTTAGTAGAGTAGCGTTTTGTCCCTGGGCCTTTGAGCGGTCTCAGGTTCGTGGTAATAGACTAGTGTTTCTTCTGTGACTCTCAGAGGGCCTCTGGTTCCTTTTAGCAGACTAGCGTTTCTTTCTACAGCCTTAAAGCCGTCTCAGGTCTGTGGTAATAGCCTAGGGTTTCTTCTACGACTCTAAGAGGGTCTCTGGTTTCTTTTAGTAGAGTAGCGTTTTGTCCCTGGGCCTTTGAGCGGTCTCAGGTTCGTGGTAATAGACTAGTGTTTCTTCTGTGACTCTCAGAGGGCCTCTGGTTCCTTTTAGCAGACTAGCGTTTCTTTCTACAGCCTTAAAGTCGTCTCAGGTCTGTGGTAATAGACTAGGGTTTCTTCTATGACTCTAAGAGGTTCTCTGGTTTCTTTTAGTAGAGTAGCGTTTTGTCCCTGGGCCTTTGAGCGGTCTCAGGTCCGTGGTAATAGACTAGTGTTACTTCTGTGACTCTCAGAGGGCCTCTGGTTTCTTTTAGTAGACTAGCGTTTCTTTCTTTAGATTTAAAGCAGTCTCAGGTCTGTGGTAATAGACTAGAGTTACTTCTGTGACTCTCAGAGGGCCTCTGGTTTCTTTTAGTAGACTAGCGTTTCTTTCATTGGCCTTAAAGCGGTCTCAGGTCTGTGGTAATAGACTAGTGTTTCTTCTGTGACTCTCAGAGGGCCTCTGGTTCCTTTTAGCAGACTAGCGTTTCTTTCTACAGCCTTAAAGCCGTCTCAGGTCTGTGGTAATAGACTAGGGTTTCTTCTACGACTCTATGAGGTTCTCTGGTTTCTTTTAGTAGAGTAGCGTTTTGTCCCTGGGCCTTTGAGCGGTCTCAGGTTCGTGGTAATAGACTAGTGTTTCTTCTGTGACTCTCAGAGGGCCTCTGGTTCCTTTTAGCAGACTAGCGTTTCTTTCTACAGCCTTAAAGCCGTCTCAGGTCTGTGGTAATAGACTAGGGTTTCTTCTATGACTCTAAGAGGGTCTCTGGTTTCTTTTAGTAGACTAGCGTTTCTTTCATTGGCCTTAAAGCGGTCTCAGGTCTGTGGTAATAGACTAGTGTTTCTTCTACGACTCTCAGAGGGTGACTGGTTTCTTTTAGTAGAGGAGTGTTTCGTCCCTGGGCCTTTGACCAGTCTCTGGTCTTTGGTAGTGTAGTGTCGTAGCTGGGTCTCTCTGTTGTGTGACCGCTCTCCTACAGTAGGTCTTGGTGCAGTTCAACATTTGCGTCAGTGGAAAGGCGATCTTTGGTTTTTGGCTGCTTTGCATGCATGGGCAGTCTCCTCCCAAGCAAACATTTTCCAGCTGTCACAGAGAGAAAGATTAAACCACACAGAGATCAAAAGGTTCATCTGAAAGAGCAGAGCAGGGAACAGCTATAAAAAATTATATTATTACTGCAAGAGGATAAATGATCCAGAATGTTACTGAAAGATGCAATCTATCAGACGTATCCCAAGGAAAAAATGTTTTTTAATCCGCTTGCTCAACAAATGTGTTCAAGTTATCCCTGAATCACAGGGACCACAAGGAGAAAGTCCCCTTCCTTTGAGTGCAAATGAGATGACTATATTGTGATCGCGGCGATGTGTGAACTAAAGTGTAGCCTCATATTGCAGTCAGCGCTTTACGCTGGTGCAACAAGTGGTGTATTCAGTAGAGCTTAATTTGTAAAAATGAAGAGGCTCAAAGTTTTTCCTCGAAGCCCGCTGATTGCAAAGCCGAATGCTAGAGTTGCCTAGGGGCATATGTATCAAGCCCATTTCCTTTTCGCAAACGGGCCGATTCTCAGAATCGGCCCGTTTTTGAACGGGAAAAAGCCTTTTGGGATGTATCATCTCAAAGTGCCCTCGCAATATAGGGAATCGCAAAATTTGCCATTCCCTATTTTGTGAATGCATTTAAGGAATCGCAAATTGCAATTCCTTAAATGCAATGCAGGAAGTACCCAAGTTGTGCGAATTTGCCCTAAGAAATCGCAAATTACCACCAACTTCAAGTTGGTGGTAATTTGCAATTTTTTTGAAAAATGCACTTTGTTGCATTTTTCAAAGTGCCATGTGACGCACATACATGCCCTTGTGCATACATACATATTTCAGGGGTGCAACAGGGTGTCCTTTTGACAACCTTGCATCCTTGAAATTGCGTTCGCAATTTGCAAATACCTAATGGATACTCGCAAATTGCAAATCTCTTCCCATTCATTCCTATGGGCCTCTAGGCCCATAGGAATAAATGGGAAGGTATTCCTCAATTGTGATTCACAATTTGCGAGTCGCAATTAAGGAATATGTAGGAATCGTAATTATTATTGCGATTCCTACATTCATTTCCTTTTGCGAGTCCTTAATAGCGAATCGCTAAAATTCGCTATTAAGGACTCGCAAAAAGGATTTTTCATACATATGCCCCCAAAAGTCAAGACCGCCTCATCTTTATTCAACCACCATGTCACTTCTTTCACCACCCTACACTTCCTGACTCCCTATCTTTCTCTTGCAGGTTCTTTTTCATGCCTACCTTCTCACATCAAAAACAGCCCTACGTTACTCTCCTTTAGAAAATCACTAAAAACCTGGCTGTTTTCCAACTAAAGTCACTCGTTTCTGTTATTTCCCGCAAACCTTTCCGCACACTGCCTAGCTGCCCTCTGGCATTTGTGCGCTATATACATTTTAAAATCAAATCAAATTAAAAACAAAAATCAAAACTCACTCCTTTTCCTCCTTTCTCGGTTTTGCCTTTCTCTCTCTTGCTCTATGCAAAATCTCATGTTGAGAAATAAATCTTGGTCCGTGAAAATGAGTGCTGGTTGTGATAACCTGCAATCAGATTTTCGACAAAATGCATAGGTTTTCCCCTTCGCAAACTTTCAAAATGTTTGCAATGCTGTCAGTTTCACCTTGTGAAAACCTTTTCAGCATTTTGTACATTCTTTCATCCCCTTTTACAACAGTGAAGCACACAGAGAGGTTTGAAGAAAGGGTCATGGTGGTGGATTGGGCAAAGTTACAAAGCTTCAACTACTCATTGATCAATATTTTCTGAAGGCGGTTGCCACACGCCACCGTGCTGTGCATGTTAGAAAAGTGAACGCAGCATGCATCTATATGTACAGACCTTGAAGACTATCTACACAAACCGACAAGGAAGGTGGGCAAGTATTGAAAGAATATAAGAGTTTAGACTAGCTGTTGGTTTTATAGGTAGTCTCTTTTTTGTGAATATTCTAAAAATCGAGGTATTAGTCTACTGGAAGCAGCTACCCCCTTTTCGCCTAAATAATTAGAAAGATTGTTTTAATCAATAACATGGAAGCAATTTATTTGTGTAGCTGTGTCTGGTTTGTGATTTTTTGAATGTTGTTCTAATTTGGTTTCCAAAAGTTGAAAGCTACATTTTTTAGGATAACAGATGAAATCCTTCCTGATCAGGAATTATTCTGTAAGGGCAAACTGGGGATTCTGCACTTCTCACACTGACATTAAAGAAGGGGGATGAGTGGACAATCTGAAGTATGTAATGGCATGGTACCAAGAAAGATGCCCAAAACCAAGAAAAGTCTAGGCACAACCTCCACACCCTGTTCCGGAAAGGGTGCTTGAATCACCGGAGCCTCGGCTAGCGAGGTGGAGGTGGGGTTCTTCTCATCCTCTAGATTCCACAACAAATCAGGACAGTGTACTCGTCAACATGGCTTCCACAGGCCCGATGGTAGGAGGATGACTGACAGTGTAGAGTAGTTTTCATTTGTGCAGTACTGGTGGGGTGTACATACGGAAACTATGGATGTTTGTATTTAGTCATCTGGTGACATAAATACAGCTTGCTTCCCTATTGTGGTGGCAAGCTATGGGGTAGTCGCTATCACAATCTGGGATTCCGTTCATGTGAGAGCCTGAAGCACTCCCAGACCCCCCTGGACTTTTGGCACAAGTCTTCTACAAACTGTAGGTAAAACAATGCTCTGGTCTTGGAGAATCACTGGCTATTGGGCCCTCTAAGGGATCGCCCAAATCTAGATGGTCTAGTACGGTGTGGGAGCGGTAATCCCACCTTCTACAAAGTTTCAGGCAGCTACCACATTCCCCAGGTCCACCAGACATCGGAGTACCTTTCTACAAAGTTTAACACTGCCAAGGCTTGTTGGTCACCAGTCCGGCAACCAACCCCTTCACTTTTACCCTCCGCGGGTTCCACGCAACTCAACCTACAAGTGCCCGATTGTCACTATAACTTTTTCCCATTGACCGCAATGTAAACTGCAGTAGTGAATTGCTGTGATTTATGTTTTCTTCTAAAATCCATAACTCCAGTTAAAAGTATGCTATTTCATTCGTTTTGGAGATAAAATACTCCTTATTGTTATAAATTGGTGGCGGATTTCTACTGTGCTGTGTCGATTACTTATCGTCCATGTTAGTGCTCTGAAAGGCTTAACACATGTTCTTCTATTAAAGCCTGGCTGCGCGCTTCCACTCTACCAGGGCTGAGCTAAGGATTTATAAGTGTGAACCCAAGGACCATCTTTGGGGTATTGTGCGAGTATTGCATGTTGAGTCTAACCAGCATCGTCACATAATACACAGTCCTACAGTCCGTATGCACAAGGGAAAGTAAACTAATTTCTCTTGTGTTCACTCATCAAATGTTGACTGGCAAGTCATCCAGCAACAAAGATCTGTTGACCACGGTTGTGTCCCCCTCACCTTCCTGTCATATCAATTACCTCGAGTGGTAATCCATATTAAAGCTCCAACTCTGTCCAGCCTTCCTGCCTACCTGTCTCAGGCAAACCTCGCCTTTCCTGGATGCGCCACCGCGGGAGACTAAAAGGGGTTCTCCTGTTTGCTTTCAGATGGGCACCACAGTCCTCTAAAGTAGCTTGTCTTGCCTCAGACATGAAGTGGGCAAGACAGACCCAAAGAACATTGCTTTTGTGTTATGTTGTCATTCGCCTCAAAGATACCATATTTATTTAGCTGGAGAGTGTTTCTTGCTTGCATAGAGCTCACTTTCCTGTGTTAATGGCTATGGTTGTTTTTCTCTTCTTTCCCGTTGCCTGTGGTGTGCATTTGCTTATGGTGGTTGTTTGGGTTTCATAGTATTTGGCTGTTTTAGTCTTTGAATGGAGGGATTTTCCTTGGGGTTTATAAGCCGTCTCATACTCATTAGTCAGTTGTGACTGTGTCAATGTTTTTCAAGCCTCTTGTCTAGATTTTGTGGGAATCTTGTTGAATTGTTTTCCAGAGAGGTAAGAAGATTAAGGAAGCGGTCAGACCAGTTTACCAGGGTTGGGTTTTGACATTGGGGGCTTTGGCTTTCAATTATGGTGAGGTCAAGTACTTTTCCTACTATTTTTGTTGGTGTGGCTCCATGTTGAGTGAGTTCATTATACTTTAAAAGTAAAAATACTTTAAAAAGTAAGCAATTATGCAAGGCAGGTCCAGGAAAACGAGTGAACACACTCCTAGAAGATGTGAGACTCCGACCCATCACCCAAGCTGCTCTCTTCGGATATCCTTTCCCCCGCACATTCCTAGCCCCGCTTTAGGCCCTTATTTATGAATGGCATACGCGGCTGTTGTGTCACTTTTTTGTGACGCAGCGGCAGCGGTGTCAATGCGCCACACTGCGCCCTATTTACAAAGTGATGCATCTTTGTAAACCCCTCTGCCGCATTATACCTGCATCAGGTATAATGTATGCAGGGTGGGCGTTCCCCCGTAAAAAAGGTTCGTAGAAGTGGCACATAGATTTTACGGCACCATTTCTATGACGTCACTCCGTCAAATCACTAAGCCTGCTTCACAGCAGGTGTAAGGACTTATGCAGAGCCTTTCACATGGGACTCGCCCATGTGTGATGACACATTGCTGGAGTTGCGTCTGTTTTCCGACACACTCCAGCAATGCATCATTACTGCGACACCAGATACGTCAGGATTCCTGATGTATCTGTTCAATCCTTGCCACATGGAGTGCCGTAGTTTAAATACGGCACATCCATGGTGTCGCAAGGAGTGCGCAATGAAAAGTGTTGCATCGCTGTTTTCAACCAGTGCTGTGACACTTTTCATAAATGAGGCCCTTAGCCCTAACTAGTTGAAACTTTCTATGACCTGTCCCCATCACCGACTGATTGATTGTTATTGTAGTGATCTTACTTGGACAATGCACAACCCTCAACTTCTTCTTAAAACTAGCCTGGGACCCTATCAATAATAAAAATAACATTTAAAACTGGATAGAGTGTTACCCTATTGAAGAATGACCCCCCTCAAATATAAGATGTATATCTAATGTACGAGTTGGGGGTTATGAGGTCAATGTATAGACCACCTTTAAAATTGTGACTGCCTGAATGGTGGCAGGTATTGTTAAGTATGGCATTCTCTATGGCACCCCATGTCCTCAGGGCCCCTACTCTTGTTTGTTTGTGCGCTGCACCCCCGCGCCCCGACTCACACATGCACAATCTCAGCTGCAAGGTCTCCATCTTTTGTGTCTTATTTACATGCTCCTTGCTCATACTCTTAGCCACAAAACCATCACAGTTGCCACACAAGTGGCCCTTCTTTAGAGGTCTCGAATTACATACACATTCAGAAGTAAAGCTAAGTTTACGCATGCTAGAGACGAGTGAGAATCTCTTACTGCAGGGGAGGACTTCTGAGGTGCTTTCAGTTCTTGACACATGTAGCATAGAAGTGTGCCCAGGCGCCAACAGGCAAAAGTGAGCACAATCATAGTGTTTTATGATAGTGGTATTTGCATAGTGCTTTCCATGCTGCCTTTCTGATTTTTGAATGAAGCACTACAATCACATATGGCTACCACATTCCAGACTCGGATTGGGACACAGGATGTAAAATGGGGGAGGTGTGGGGGCCATGATTGCGATGTGTAACTCTTCATTGAACCCCAACTACCCCCTGTGCTATGTGGCATTTAGGGTAAGGGGGAAAGTTTACTAACATTTGTGCGTGTGACTTGGATTACACTGTGACCACCGTGTGCAATCTTTTAAAGACCTTTACAGAATGCATTCAAAGCCCTTTACACCATGCCTTCAAAGCCCTTTACACCATGCCTTCAAAGCCCTTTACAGCATGCATTCAAAGCCCTTTACACCATGCATTCAAAGCCCTTTACACCATGCATTCAAAGCCCTTTACACCATGCCTTCAAAGCCCTTTACACCATGCATTCAAAGCACTTTACAGCATGCATTCAAAGCCCTTTACACCATGCATTCAAAGCCCTTTACACCATGCCTTCAAAGCACTTTACAGCATGCATTCAAAGCCCTTTACACCATGCCTTCAAAGCCCTTTACACCATGCCTTCAAAGCCCTTTACAGCATGCATTCAAAGCCCTTTACACCATGCATTCAAAGCCCTTTACACCATGCATTCAAAGCCCTTTACACCATGCCTTCAAAGCCCTTTACACCATGCATTCAAAGCACTTTACAGCATGCATTCAAAGCCCTTTACACCATGCATTCAAAGCCCTTTACACCATGCCTTCAAAGCACTTTACAGCATGCATTCAAAGCCCTTTACAGCATGCATTCAAAGCCCTATACACCATGCATTCAAAGCCCTTTACACCATGCATTCAAAGCCCTTTACACCATGCCTTCAAAGCCCTTTACACCATGCATTCAAAGCCCTTTACACCATGCATTCAAAGCCCTATACACCATGCATTCAAAGCCCTTTACACCATGCATTCAAAGCCCTTTACACCATGCCTTCAAAGCACTTTACAACATGCATTCAAAACCCTTTACACCATGCATTCAAAGCTCTTTACACCATGCATTCAAAGCACTTTACAGCATGCATTCAAAGCCCTTTACACCATGCATTCAAAGCCCTTTACACCATGCCTTCAAAGCACTTTACAGCATGCATTCAAAGCTCTTTACACCATGCATTCAAAGCACTTTACAGCATGCATTCAAAGCCCTTTACACCATGCATTCAAAGCCCTTTACACCATGCCTTCAAAGCACTTTACAGCATGCATTCAAAGCCCTATACAGCATGCATTCAAAGCCCTTTACACCCTGCATTCAAAGCCCTATACACCATGTATTCAAAGCCCTTTACACCATGCATTCAAAGCCCTTTACACCATGCCTTCAAAGCCCTTTACACCATGCATTCAAAGCCCTTTACAGCATGCATTCAAAGCCCTTTACAGCATGCATTCAAAGCCCTTTACACCATGCTTTCAAAGCCATTTACACCATGCATTCAAAGCCCTTTACAGCATGCATTCAAAGCCCTTTACACCATGCATTCAAAGCCCTTTACACCATGCATCCTTTACACCATGCATTCAAAGCACTTTACACCATGCCTTCAAAGCCCTTTACACCATGCCTTCAAAGCCCTTTACACCATGCATTCAAAGCCCTTTACAGCATGCATTCAAAGCCCTTTACACCATGCATTCAAAGCCCTTTACACCATGCATCCTTTACACCATGCATTCAAAGCACTTTACACCATGCCTTCAAAGCCCTTTACACCATGCATTCAAAGCCCTTTACACCATGCATTCAAAGCCCTTTACACCATGCATTCAAAGCCCTTTACACCATGCATTCAAAGCCCTTTACACCATGCCTTCAAAGCACTTTACAGCATGCATTCAAAACCCTTTACACCATGCATTCAAAGCTCTTTACACCATGCATTCAAAGCACTTTACAGCATGCATTCAAAGCCCTTTACACCATGCATTCAAAGCCCTTTACACCATGCCTTCAAAGCACTTTACAGCATGCATTCAAAGCCCTATACAGCATGCATTCAAAGCCCTTTAAACCCTGCATTCAAAGCCCTATACACCATGCATTCAAAGCCCTTTACACCATGCATTCAAAGCCCTTTACACCATGCATTCAAAGCCCTTTACACCATGCTTTCAAAGCCATTTACACCATGCATTCAAAGCCCTTTACACCATGCCTTCAAAGCCCTTTACAGCATGCATTCAAAGCCCTTTACAGCATGCATTCAAAGCCCTTTACACCATGCTTTCAAAGCCATTTACACCATGCATTCAAAGCCCTTTACACCATGCCTTCAAAGCCCTTTACACCATGCATTCAAAGCCCTTTACAGCATGCATTCAAAGCCCTTTACAGCATGCATTCAAAGCCCTTTACACCATAAATTCAAAGCCCTTTACACCATGCATTCAAAGCCCTTTACACCATGCATGCCCTTTACAGCATGCATTCAAAGCCCTTTACACCATGCATTCAAAGCACTTTACACCATGCATTCAAAGCCCTTTACACCATGCATTCAAAGCCCTTTACACCATGCATTCAAAGCACTTCTCACCATGCATTCAAAGCCCTTTACACCATGCATTCAAAGCACTTTTCACCATGCATTCAAAGCTCTTTACACCATGTATTCAAAGCACTATGCATTCAAAGCACTTTTCACCATGCATTCAAAGCTCTTTACACCATGCATTCAAAGCACTTTACACCATGCATTCAAAGCACTTCATACCATGCCTTCAAAGCCCTTTACACCATGCCTTCAAAGCACTTTACACCATGCATTCAAAGCCCTTTACACCATGCCTTCAAAGCCCTTTACACCATGCCTTCAAAGCACTTTACACCATGCCTTCAAAGCACTTTACACCATGCCTTCAAAGCCCTATACACCATGCCTTCAAAGCCCTTTACACCATGCATCAAAGCACTTTACACCATGCATTCAAAACCCTTTACACCATGCATTCAAAGCCCTTTACACCATGCATTCAAAGCACTTTACACCATCCATTCAAAGCCCTGTACAGCATGCATTCAAAGCCCTTTACAGCATGCATTCAAAGCACTTTACACCATGCATCCTTTACACCATGCATTCAAAGCACTTTACACCATGCCTTCAAAGCCCTTTACACCATGCATTCAAAGCCCTTTACACCATACATTCAAAGCCCTTTACACCATGCATTCAAAGCCCTTTACACCATGCCTTCAAAGCCCTTTACACCATGCCTTCAAAGCCCTTTACACCATGCATTCAAAGTCCTTTACACCATGCCTTCAAAGCCCTTTACACCATGCCTTCAAAGCACTTTACACCATGCATTCAAAGCCCTTTACACCATGCATTCAAAACCCTTTACACCATGCATTCAAAGCCCTTTACACCATGCCTTCAAAGCCCTTTACACCATGCCTTCAAAGCCCTTTACACCATGCATTCAAAGTCCTTTACACCATGCCTTCAAAGCCCTTTACACCATGCCTTCAAAGCACTTTACACCATGCATTCAAAGCCCTTTACACCATGCATTCAAAGCACTTTACACCATGCATTCAATAGGCTTCTAGGAACCCATCACAATCAAAGCGCGCCGGGACCTCGTCAAGGTTACAGAGCACTATGTCAATGATACATGAGGAACACCTCCTTGAAGCAAATTAGCGCAAAGTAGCAAAAGGTGGTACTTTGCGTTACTTTAGGGCTACTTTACAATGCCAATCAGAATGTGCGCAATGAAGTCAATCCTCAAAAACACTTTGTGCTGTTCTGCGTCATTTTGCCGATGCAAACCTGGTGCCAGGTGTTAGTAAACCCGTCCATGCTTATTTTAGAATAAATCATTATTGGCGTTTCATCAAACCTTGGTGCCAGCTAGACTTATAAGGGAGGACACATAAAATGGGTGAGGCCTTTAAGTTTAGAAAAAATATATATATGAATGAATTTTATGATCAACTTGAGTGCAGATTAAAAGAAGTCTAAAAAGCAATGATTTAGATCTGTAGAGCTACTTCTTAAAAACCACATCATTGTACTATACAAAAACGTACACTCTGAAAGATGTATCGTGTCAATTTGTGTGTTGTTCTTTGATGAGTTTGTGTTAATTCTAGGGGAATTAAGGTTACAAGTCAATGATAAAAAGGTGTTTATGAAGCAGGTTATGTGATGTGTTTCACCTCTTTTTAAGCTTTATCAGCCGTGCTCAGGAGCATTTGCCACTGACCTCCTGGACTTGGTCCATCAAATGCTGAGATCTTCCAAACTCCTTATGGTCCTCGGGCTCTCAATGTCTTGGCAGGTGACCCTCCACCGTACAGAGAGGGAATGGCAATGTTGGCAGTATTTGCTTACGGTCGCCCATCCTACATACGAAGCAGGGCCTCAGTCCTAAATTCCCTCTGACCCGGAGTGTAGCCTTCATGGTTTGGTCTGGATCTTTATCCCTAATGATCTCCCCTCCAAGAAGGTCCCCACCAGAAAGCTGAGTTTTCTCCTGGTCATGAAACCTGAGTAATATCTACACAGACATCCTACTTCCAGGTCTCCAATACTCATCCAGTGCTTAATTTGTAAAATAATAAGTACTGTCTCCCAACGTTTGCTCAGAAGATGGGGGAGCAGAATACCAAAGTTGCTCAGTCTTGATTTCCCTCTTGCATCTTTATTCTATCACCAGACACTTCCAGTCTCCCAAACTCACCATTGCATGTTCTTTTTTGCCCCTGCTTTATCCCTTTGTCATTGTTTTTATGTCTTTCTCTTACTCCTTCTTTTCCCACTTTATGTTTTCTCTCTTGTTCAAAGTCAAAATATGATAAGGGAAAAGGAAGTGCCGGTACCCAAAAATAAGTGCTGGTGGCCTCCACCTGAAACCTCTGTCTCAAATTAAGCACTGCTCACACCCTTGCACATCCAGTCTTCTACAGAAGGCCCATGACTAATAATTGTAGCTGTCACCCTTCAAAGGCAAGGCCACATTAGCAGTCACTCACAGAGTGTTCTGTGAAGAAAACCTACTCCTGAAACTCCATGGGAGCGCATAGGAAAGGCGAAGAAAGAAGTCAAAACTCCCCCCCCAAACTACACACACGATGTCTCACGCTTTACGGGGAGTTTAGTCTGAACTTGGATTTCTGAGAACACAGACTTCTTCCAAACTTGCATTCGGAAGACTGACTCCTGAGGCAAACAAGTCTTCTAGGGTGTACCACAAACTTTCAGGCATTCCTCTGTCACTGTTCCAAAGCCAAGTTTTAAGAGGGAGCAAGGCCCTTGCCTTGCCACAATTTGGGAAGTCACAACTGCTTAAAGTGAGGAGGTATCCAAGATTATCAGCACACTTAAACCTACATCCACAAAATCCCTTATGCTATAGTCTTTAAACTGTAGTAAGTCAGCATCACTCACTACACAGCAAAGTTTGTCCAGCGCCTCATTCTAACAGAGTGTGGCACCCAAGGAGCTCAGAAATGCCAAATAGAGATCCCGAGTCCCTTGTAAACCACAGACCCTTCATCAGCCCGTCTTGCTTGGTCATGTTTACGGAGATGGTGGTGGTGGTGGTATGGTACCAGAATATCAAAACTCAAACGTCATCTGAAAGAGAGATAGTGTCGTAAATATCATTGACAAAAGTGTCACCCAAATGGAGTTGATGATAGTTAATCTAAAACCAATGGGGTCATATTTTGGTGAATGGTAATTCAGATGAGCTATGTTTGTGCATCAGATTGTTGCTGACGATATTCGGACATATAGCGCGTGATAAATTCCCATCTTCCTACTTATTTGAAACCGAACAGCTTCATAGTGTGTTTCATCGTGGGATGTGTCGAAGAAATGGATGAAGAATGCTATGATGAATGTAAGAGAACCATATTGAATCAGGATGGGGTCTGCACCCTCCTCTTCACAGGGATCTTAGAGGATGGTGTTCAACACCATAAACCTCAAAATACTTCTGGGCTATCTTTATACAACTTTCTGCCTTGCATCCATGGTTCACCTCCTTCCCCTTGCCATATCTCACCTGGTTTAGCTAGACTCCTATGTATGCACCTGGACCAACATTCTCTGCATGTCTCACAAGGTGGGCCAGCACTGGCTCTGACTCTCACATTAGCCACAGGGTCCTGCTGGCAAACACTTTCTACTGATTGACTGTGTGCTCAGATTCACATCACTCATCCAATGACCTTGGGAACGTGGTCAATTGAGCGCCTACCTACCACGTGGATGCGCCTATGCCATATAATGGTGCTGCATTGTGAGGTGCACCTGTGTTACCCTGTTGTGTAGATATTATATTGTGTACTGTGTTTCATTGTGCCAATGTATCTCGGTGTCGTATCATACAATGGGCCTCATTTACTATATTTTAATGCCCGGCAGCGAGCAAGGTATCCCGCTGCGCTGCCGTGCATCAAAATAAAAGGGCTGGAATGTGCCGTATCTACAAGATACAGTGCATTACTGTCCTTCTCCCCTGTGCTGGTGCACAAACAGCAGCCGTGCAACAACGCAGACACTCTTACACCAATGGTGCAGGGAAGATTGTTGTTGTGCAGGAAGGGACACCTTTCTGCACAAAAACAATAATTAATGGCATTTTGCTCATTCTATGTGTGCCTTAGAATGCAGCACACATCGAAAGTGCAAAAAAAAAGGAGGAATAAAAGTATTTCTCCTCTTTGCGCCACTACTATGCCTCCCTTGGAGAGGCATTAAAATCTGGTGCATTCCCAGGTTTACGACACTTTGTAAATCAGGGAATGTGTCAGGTTCCATGGATGTTGTGTGGGAACAGCCACAGCAACACTCATGAAATGCCCCTTTCACGCAGAGTAATGCGTGAAAGGGGCCCATTTTTACAAGACTGTGAAAAGTCACGCAGAGTGACTTTAAGTGACCTTGTAAATATGGGCAGACACTGTGCGCCGCCGGTGCGTCAAAAAAGTGACGCACCGGCGACGCATAGGGCTTGTAAATGAGGCCCTAAGTGTATCTCTCTATAAAACCAAGCTACATATGTGTCAGCGTTGTCTGAGTGGGCAACCCTATGTAGAAACGTGCATAACTTTTATGCATTGTGTTCTGCACATGCATGGCCCTGTTATGAGACTATGCATCACTTATTGTGCATTTCTCTGCTATGCATGATGTATGTCTGTGTTCTGTCATGCTGTCTGTCTCTGTGGAGAATCGAGCTGTATCCATCAGTGCAGTCTGAGTGCCCCCACCCCCCTTGCTGCAGCATTTTGGAGCCCCCCCATTCTGTATATGTTGCCTCTCAGTTCACTTGGCTCTGGCAGGGCTGGTCTCAAAATCAAAACCAGCCCAGGCAAAAAAAAATCAAAGCAGTACCTTGCTGCAAGAGGCCATCAATAGAATGGGACAGTGGGGCTGTTATGGCTGCGTCATGGCGGCCGTCCTCCTATGAAAGCAGAATCATATCCCTGCAACCCGCTGGGAAAATGCCAGAGCAGCAGAATGGCCAGTCCGGCGATGCTCACTGACCCCCCACCCCCTTCTTCATACCTACAATCCCCCACCGCCCTGTACCCCCGCGCCCCTCTATCCCACTTTTACGCACATTGATTTATTCACTAATCGAAGGGTATCTCAGTTCGCAGCCTCGGTTTGAAGTCTGTCTTCCCAAGGTCAAGGGTGAAGGTGCTGGCAGCTTTTGGGGAGCCGCGGTCCGGCGGTCCCACATACCATCACTTCTACAGAGACATTTTAAGAGGTGCCTCGAACGCGGCCCTAAAGCTGTCACCGCTTTTACTGCCGGACCTGCGCTCGAGCAGACCCCGGCAGGGCTGCAGTCCCAGGGTGGGGGGGTCTGTTTGTGCAAGGGGGGGCTGTGGCAGGCCAGGAATGCACTTCAGATCTTTAGGGGTGTAATTGCAGCCACACTCTGCCCGTGCTGCTCGCTGATTCATGGCGGAGGGGGGAGCAGAGGCTGCCCCGGGGTAGGCTTCTCCATAAACCCACATCAGCCCCAGGGATCAAGGCCATGGTGCTATGAGACATCAAAGAGGCCATAAAGCGAAGGGTGCCAAGTCTGAGTGGCATCCTGGTACAAGGCCTCCAGCTCCCCTCAACCCTACAGGCAAGAGGAAAATGAAGCAAGAATGTTGGGGTGTCCCTTGAGACTCTACATATCCTGGGCTTACAGAACGCATTTGTACTCTAAGGGTTATGTCAAGTAATGTTAGCTTATACATTTATTTATCGAGGATGATTGGCAGGGACATAGGGCCTTATTATGACTTTGGCAGTCTCGGAGCGGGGCCGCCACGCCCCCGCCCTCTCCGAGACCGTCAAAGCCACAAAAAAACGCCCGCCAGAGTACCACTTTTAAAGTCCCTGCCGGGCGGTTCTTTGGCGGTGCCTTTGAGACACCGCACTGGGAGCGTCAAAGGCAGTTCCTGCAGGGCATGGACTCCATGCCCCGCAGAAACTGGGGGTGCATGCAGACAGAGGGCACAACATGTGCCCCCCTGCATGCACCCCATGGTGCAGAGGCACAACATGGCCCTGCAGGGCCCCCTTTGTTTCCTCGTCACCACACTTTTCCTGGCGGTCACACCGCCATGAAAAGTGTGGTGGTGAGGAAACTTGTAATATGCTTGGTGTACTGCAGAGACCCCGCCAAGCATATTGTGACCTCAAGGGCGCCGCAACACCGCCAGGGTCCTGGCAGTTGCAGCGGTGCCAATGCGGTCCAACTGCCCAAGTTGTAATGGGGCAGTTGGATCGCGGGTGGCCGCACCTCCACCGTGGCTACGGCAGTCCAGTGGAACACAGTATTCATAATAAGGCCTTTAGCCTCTTACAGTTGAGGTGCGCAGCTTGTTGGGTTGGGGTTGGCGTGCCAGCAGTGTCAAGGTTTATGAATAAAGGAAGTTTGGCTGGGCTGTTCCTATTGGAGCAAGGTCAAGACTGATTTGCATATGGCTGGTTTAAAAATTTGGTGCATAGTGTGCAGAATAACAACGGTCTGGGATGTGATCCCAAGTCATTAACTGTGGCGGAGAATAATTCAAGCATTCCCGCCATCACTTTTTTCTGTATACTTCATGTTCCAAAAAATAAACCATGTGTTAAATAAGGGGCGGGCACTTGTAACCAGCCCTTCAAACTTGCGGGGCCTTGGTATACGATGGTGCGCATCTCAGTAGGGGTCGGCCTTTTCTCATCCGCCACTTATTCTGAGTCAGAGGTGGAAGAGTAGCGCGTTGCGTGGGATCTTCCGGTCTGCTTATTAAATAGGCAGGTTGCTGCATTTCCTATTGATTGGCATGTGAATGTGTTGGTCGTGGAGGGTTCATGAGACATGAAACATGCAAAAGGTGATAGAAAAAATGCCTGCAATTTCTCTAACCACTAGCAATCACTCTGAGTAGCATCCCAAACAATCCTTCTTTTGCTCACCATGCCACCTCAGTTTGGACCCAGACGCATGGAAATCAGTCTTTACCCGGCTGCTCATGGGGCCAAGCGATTTTCAGGATCTAAATTCTCAAAACCCTTGTTTGACTATGCGTAGCAGACCCTCAACTTCGACACTCTCATCTTTTCATGGGGCGCCGAGGTCCAGCGAGGCACCAGAAAGCTCTTGAGATCCATATTTTTGATAGACAGGGTTGATTCAAGTTACAGCTCGGATAAATACCCGATGATCTTCTTTGCACTGCTGTGGTTTCTAAACAGATAATTGTATTCACGTCTTCAAACAACAGACCCCTTTGGAACCCCACAGGGTAGTCAATGTTGTTGAGAGCAATGTTGGCCAAGCACAACGCTCTCACACAGCCCAGGAAAGAAAGTGTCCTTTATAGGATTAATTCTACAGGTCCATTCTAGTCTAGGGAACCTTTGCAATGCGTCTGGTAAAGGGTGTTAAAGCAAAGAGGCCAGATTGACCACTCGGCCAACCAAAGGAGTGGACATCAACTTCTAGAGTTGTCTTGGTTTTAGAAAATGCTTTGTTGAAGCTGTGGAGCTATTTCTTTTTCTACTTTCTTGACATTCTGTGAATGTTGAAAAGTTTAAAAGTCACAATGGTCTTCATTTTGACTGTGAGAAGGTTGGTAGATCCTAGTGTGGTGGCAGTAGGTCATCTCTCAGACAGGTAACGATGACTGAGTCAATTTGCAGCACAAGGGCAGTTGACATTAGAAATGACCAACACGTGACTATGACTATCGATAAGGTTATAGCCGTCGTGTACAACAAGGCACAGAACAAATAATTGTTAGTTGAGGCATTAATAAGTATCTCTGTGGGAGGCATTGTGAAGGATCAATGCATGAGAAATTCCTAACTATGAGTTTGGAGGAAAATGATGCTCTTAGACTGGCTGTAGCAACTTGAATGACAGAGAGGGGGTTTCTTCACTTTGCATCTATATAAAAAAAAATAAACGATTTGGCTCTGTTCAAGCAAAGAAAACTCTCATTTGTTTAGCGTGATGTGTGACCCAGACAGGTGAATTTACCGGCTCGATTCACTAGCCTATTTTCTAGCTTTCTACGGTGCAAAGGTGTGTGTATCGCTCTAGGCAGCATGAAAGTGTTCCACTACTTGGGACGATAGCAGCAGCATCAGCTCAGTAAAGATACCCTGCTTTCGACAGGTCGCACATCACAACACCGAAATATTGGTTTCTGAGCTGGGCTGCGTGAAATTAAGTAAATGTGCCTCTTCGTCTTCTCCGTAAGAACACACAGACCTTGTAAGATGTGTTCATGCTTCATAAAAGTGTCCTAAGTGTGTCCTTCCCCTGTGCTTAATTTGTAAAAAAAAAATAAGTGCCAGGGCTCCTGTCAGGAGGCTACTGAATCTTGCAATGCACATTGCCCTGCCATGCTGCCAAACATAGTAACAACACGACTACTAACCATCACACTCCTACAAGTGTGACAATTTGGACTATTTCAGGCCCTAAAGAAAAAAAATGGCTTGGGCTGCAGGTAATAGTAATTTTTAATGTATATTGAATTAAAAATTGACTGTTGCCACAGTCATCAAAAATTAGCCAGACAGCACCACCTTGTGGCAGACTGTCAAAAGCACTGGTGTTGACAATTAAGTGCCAGTGCCGAGCACCGGAAACCCCAGGCTCAAATTAAGCACTGTCCTTCCCTCTTATTTGGGTGAAATCCTTGCTCTCAGGGAGATGCTTCTGCTGGAAAGGAGCCCCCAGGTAATTCTATCTTCCTAATTCTGTCATACATCATTTGCTTTTTAATTTTTGGTCTGAGATCGTTATCATACATAGATGACCTAGACAATGTGACATACCTTTTTCTGCCTGCAGCACACCCAGAGCTGTATGGTAAATGAATAGAGGAGAACAATGCAATTAAACATTGCATGGTTCGGGAAACCATCACTTACAGGCCTAAGTGAGGCACATAAATATGGCACGGAGACGAAATTATGAAAACTGTATGTAGTCGCTTACCTGTTGTAAAATTAGGTCCCCGTGACAACTTTTTATCGATTGTGAGGTGGTGTCTCAGCACCTAAAGCAGCCACAACCTAGCATGTCACTTAGGGGCAGCGAGGTGGAATAACTGATACACTTTTTTATCTGCTTTTGAGCTGCTGTAGGCTGCTGTAAGTTTAATAAAGACGTCATTTTCTGTGGGCTCATGGAGTTTCAAATGTGTGGCAGGTGAATGTGGCTAGCTGTATGATTTTGGTGAAACAAGTGATTTAAAGTCTAGGTACGAAGACATGATTTTTAACATCAAATCTTAAGAAAGTTAATTAATGCGCAATTCCTTTCTGGCAAAGGAAAAATGAAAAATGTGCACAATCACTACTAGCCTGGTTGCAAAATGGGTGCAATGTCATGCCGTAGCCAGAGGTGTCACTCGAAGCAGGGGGATATAAAAACGAAGGGCCTTATTTACAAGATTTTGCCGTAGGGCAGCGCCGCAGGCCTTCCTGCTGCTCTGCACTGTGACTAAAGAAAAGGGCAGGAAGGCACCATATCTATCAGACACAGTGCATTACTGTCCTTTTCCTCTGCGCTGGCGCACAACGGAATGCAGTGCGCCAACACAGGCACCTAGGCGCCTCGGTGCAAGGGTGCCTGCATTGCAGGGATGATGGTTTTTGTGCAGGAAGGGACACCTTCTTGCACAAAAACAATCACAAGAGGCTTTTTCTTCTTTTTACATGTGGTATTTCCCTCGTTACGCCTCCCTTATGCCTCCCCTGTTGAGGGATACATTTCTGGCACTACCTCAGAGTTGTGATTCCTCGTAAATCTGGGGCAGTGTCAAAAGCCATGGGTTTTGCTGGGAGCGCCCACAGCACAACCCATTGCACGCCCCTTTAACGCAGAAAACTGTGTTAAAGGGAACAATATTTACAAGGCCGCATTAAGTTACCCAAAGTGGCTTAGTGCTGCCAATAATGGAGCAGACCCCTGCTCCACCGGAGCGTCACAAAAAGAGACACCCCGGAGCCGCAGCCTCATGGTCAATGAGGCCTTGAGTGTGCGTTCTGTGAGTATATATCGGCTCAGACAGTGTATGTCTCATCTCTTTGTTCTTGTCTCCAGCCAGGGAGTTCACAGCACCACAAATCTGAGCAAAACTGAGGTTTTGGTCTAAATTGTCTGCATCAACCCACCTTGCTGCATTCTTAAACATAATGGGTGTGGGTGTGGCAACCTGCTTTGCTTCCTTTGTGCACATCTGAGGCTGATGTCAACAGGCTAGGGTTGAATGCTGAATGCTGAATTTAATGCAAGGTGAAGGAGATTGGCCCCTGAGAGACAAACAGGGTGGGTTCATCAGTGACCTTCATAGGCAACTCGTCCCACCCCATGAGTTCAAGTTCTCGCGGTCCAGACTGTCTAGGATCTGAAAAGAACAATATTTTGTGCTTCATATGATTCGACCCTCCAAACACGGATGGGCACGGCCTGTCGAGCGTGCGAGGCATACATAGAGAGTCAATACTCTAAAATCACAACGGGGATCTGGGAGTCCCTTTCTCACATATAGTATGCACTGGAGAAGTGATGAGCAGGTCCCTGTACACCACCCTGTTCTAGCGAAACTGAATCAATGACGTCACGTAAAAAGTAAGTATTATGGGATCATATGATACAGTGGAAAAGGCTGAAATGCATGGTTCCCAAATTGTTAATTAACGAGCAGCTTTCCTTTCGATTTTAACATCCCAATATTATCTGTTGAGCCTGTTATCTATTGGCTCAGAGACTGTGAGGGTTGCATCTTCATGAAAAAATGTCCTATGTTGTAAGACAACACTTTTCTGGAAGATAATATACAAGTAAGGATGTGCATTAATCTGCAAAAAGACTCTGCAGAAATATATTGCTGTCCGTGCAATTTGACCATGCATGTCAGCTTGCACAATCACGCAATGTTATGTGACCATACATGTCAGCTTGCACAATCACGCAATGTTATGTGACCATGCATGTCAGCTTGCACAATCACACAATGTTATGTGACCATACATGTCAGCTTGCACAATCACGCAATGTTATGTGACCATGCATGTCAGCTTGCACAATCACGCAGTGTTATGTGACCATGCATGTCAGCTTGCACAATCACGCAATGTTATGTGACCATACATGTCAGCTTGCACATTCACGCAATGTTATGTGACCACGCATGTCAGCTTGCACAATCATGCAATGTTATGTGACCATGCATGTCAGCTTGTACAATCACACAATCTTCCGTGCATGTCAGCTTGCACAATCACACAATGTTATGTGACCATGCATGTCAGCTTGTACAATCACACAATCTTCCATGCATGTCAGCTTGCACAATCACACAATGTTATGTGACCATGCATGTCAGCTTGAACAATCACGCAATGTTATGTGACCACGCATGTCAGCTTGCACAATCACACAATGTTATGTGAGTATGCATGTCAGCTTGCACAATCATGCAATGTTATGTGACCACGCATGTCAGCTTGAACAATCACGCAATGTTATGTGACCACACATGTCAGCTTGCACAACCACGCAATGTTATATGACCATGCATGTCAGCTTGCACAATCACGCAATGTCATGTGATCATGCATGTCAGCTTGCAGAATCAAGCAATGTTATGTGATCACGCATGTCAGCTTGCACAATCACATAATGTTATATGACCCAATCACACAATGTTATATGACCATGCATGTCAGCTTCCACAATCACGCAATGTTATGTGACCATGCATGTCAGCTTGCATAATAACGCAGTGTTATGTGACCACGCATGTCAGCTTGCACAATCACACAATGATATATATGACCCAATCACACAATGTTATATGACCATGCACGTCAGCTTGCACAAACACACAATGATATATGACCATGCATGTCAGCTTGCACAATCACGCAATGTTATGTGACCACGCATGTCAATTTGCACAATCACACAATGTTATGTGAGCACACATGTCAGCTCGCACAATCATGCAATGTTATGTGACCACGCATATCAGCTTGAACAATCATGCAATGTTATGTGATCATGCATGTCAGCTTGCACAATCACGCAATGTTATGCGACCACGCATGTCAGCTTGCACAACCACGCAATGTTATATGACCATGCATGTCAGCTTGCACAATCACGCAATGTCATGTGATCATGCATGTCAGCTTGCAGAGTCACGCAATGTTATGTGACCACGCATGTCAGCTTACACAATCACACAATGTTATATGACCCAATCACACAATGTTATATGACCATGCATGTCAGCTTGCACAATCACACAATGCTATATGACCAGGCATGTCAGCTTGCACAATCACGCAGTGTTATGTGACCATGCATGTCAACTTGCACAAACACGCAATGTTATGTGACCACGCATGTCAGCTTGCTCAATCACACAATGTTATATGACCCAATCACACAATGTTATATGGCCATGTATGTCAGCTTGCACAATCACACAATGTTATGTGACCATGCATGTCAACTTGCACAATCACGCAATATTATGTGACCATGCATGTCAGCTTGCACAATCATACAATGTTATGTGACAATGCATGTCAGTTTGCACAATCACGCAATGTTATGTGACTGTGCATGTCAGCTTGCACAATCATACAATGTTATGTGACCATGCATGCCAGCTTGCACAATCACACATGGCCTCAAGTGCAGAACACACAACCGCCCATACAACAGCACAGGAAAGTTCCACCACTCACAAATAACTTGTCATGTTAATCCACCCACAGCCACTGTTTGTTCATAAACCAGAAGGTAAGCACTTGGATCACATATACATTTCCTGTACATTCCCACAATCTGTGCATGCTAGGTGTTGGTGTTCTACCCCAACTCATGCTTAATTTGAGCTGGTGGTTGCCGGTGGGTGCCACCGGCACTTATTGTTCCTTGTCGGACACTTCCAGAGAGCAAGAGAGGGAATAACACACACAGCAGAAAGAAGGAGGACGAGAAAGACTGAAAACTGTCTCAAAATGAGAAACCAGGACCTAGAAGAGCGAGATAAAGGGACAGGGAGTGTTCGAAGTGAATTAAAGAGGCATGAGGTGGACTGAAGACTGCGCAGCCTTGGTAATTGGTGCGCTGCTACTTAAAAGTGATGGACGAAGGCTTCTGAGCACAGCTTTGGGCACCGGCACTTGCTCTTTCACAAATTAAGTACTGCCCCCCTTCCTTACAGAAGCAACCTCTGCTTGGATGCAATGAACTCATAGGCTTACAGCAGATGAGCTCTGTCCCAGTTTTTCTATTTCTTGTTGTGCCCTACTCTTGTATGGTTTAAGAGGACCACACTTTAGCATTTCTGTTCCTTGACATTCAAAATACTCAAACATTATTCTTCAATAATTGATGGATCAGCGTGTGAAAGAATTGTCATTGTATAGTCTTGGTCTTTAGTGTTTTGTTCCTTTACTCAAGAATAAAATATGTTTAAGTGTGCCATTATCAAACTTTAGATATAGATTGTAGTGAAAGGTTAATTTTAAAGAAATCATGTCACAGTGTAGTGGACATAGATTGTGAGCCAGTGCTTAATTTGTCGTCAGGAGGCCACTGCAGCTTGCACCACACATTGCCCCTGCCAGCACTGCCAATGTTAGTAACAACACAACTACTAACCATCACACTCCTCCAAGTGTGACAATTCGGATTATTTCAAGTCCTCAACGCTATATGAATGGCTGGGGCGACAGGCCATTGTCATTTTTAATGTATATTGAATGAAAAAAATGAACATTGTTGTGGTCATCTCTAAATGAGCCAGACAGTGCCACCTTGTGGCAGACTGTCACAAGCGCTTGTGTTGATAATTAAGTGCGGGTGCGGAGCACCTGAAAACACCAGCTCAAATTAAGCACTGTAGTGTGCACAAATTGTGTAGAATATTGTGTAGACAGTTGGATGTCAGGCACTATATCCACTGCTACCTCTTGCGAATTGACTGTTGGCCCCACTGTTCACCAATTCCTTCTAGACCTTAATTTATATTGTGACTGTGGAAAATTGCTTTCGTTTGCAACTATCTATAGAAAATTCAGCAACTTCACAAAGTTTACAAATGATTTATTTGCGCACATCAGCATGAAAAACTTCACTTTTGCAAAAATCAATATGATATATACCCTGATTCACAAATAATAAAACAGTTCTGCATAATATTTAACAGTTTGTGCTCCTTTTTCTCTGTGGATAGAAACAATTTGCAAAAGGTAAACCAGAAACAAAAATCAATGCAGACATTTATGAAAATAAAAATCTCTTCAAACCCTAAATGTTCAAAGAAACACACAACAAACATGATTCCCCCTTGGGCTGGTTTCGATTAGAAACGATGATCTCTGTGTGAAGAAAACAACTTACTTCCTATGCGGAGAAAAACATTAGCTATGCAAAGAAATGTGCAAATTTTACATAAGAACAGGCCCTGTCAACATTGCGAAAAATCACAAACGAAAACAAACATTACGCATTCCAGACATTGTGTTTTTCCAGTCTGGTGCTGCAGCCGTATTTTTATCTGCACATCGTAAGCTGCCCGCTTGTGCTGGCAAGTCTTCAGTTATCAATCCTTCAACAGTGGCCTCCATCTTCAGTGTGTCATTACAAACCGAAACCATACATAAATCGACAATCTACGTTATCCCGTGCCAGCTCATCTCACCTCTGCTCCAGCAGGAAGCAAACTCCTGCCACGCTCACACAAGATGGCGGCTCCCGCGATGAGGATGCTTTAGGGATGAGTAGCAGGTGGGCCCCCCTAATCCCTGTAACTAGCAGCAGGGAATGCAGGGGCAGGAGATTTCAGCCCGGCTCCCAGACATGCTCACCGTGTGTTTAAGGGATAAAACTTTTGGTCAACAAGGGATGGGATAAAGTCGGCCATTTTCTGCAGCTGGGGCCGAGATGAATATACGGAAAGCGCCCAAAGAACCCTGGAGCCCCATATGGAACAAAGAGCTTCTTGCCCCGCTCACCGGCTGCCTGACATAGGCTGTTGTGTGAGTGTCAGATGTTTTAGCATAATCTGCAGGCCATCTTTACCCATCTTCTGCCAAAGCCACCCACAAGGCCCCGATTTTCAAACAGATCAGGTCGGCATCTGTGCCCAACCTCACCAGGGAAAATATAAAGCAGCAGAACCAACAAACGTTGACAAAAGCGTTTGTTTTGTATATTTACACAGTGAAAGTGGGCTACTCTCTATACAGGCCAGTTAAGGCAAGGGCAGCAGCATTGCAAGCTTCCCACACATTGACTACAGGTACAGCATGGGAAACAGCGCCTCAAGCTTCCCGAACATCGACAACAGGTACAGCACGGGAAGCAGCACTGCAGGCTTCCTGAACATGGAGAAGTGCAGCATTGGAAGCAGCAGTGCAAGCTTCCCTAACATTGAGAACAGGTACAGCACGGAAAGCAGCACTGCAGGCTTCCTGAACATGGAGAACAAGTACAGCATTGGAAGCAGCAGTGCAAGCTTCCCTAACATCGAGAACAGGTACAGCACGGAAAGCAGCACTGCAGGCTTCTTGAACATGGAGAACAAGTACAGCATTGGAAGCAGCAGTGCAAGCTTCCCGAACATCGAGAACAGGTACAGCACGGGAAGCAGCACTGCAGGCTTCCCGGACATCCAGAACAGGTACAGCACAGAAGCAGGGCAAGCAAAAGCAATAACGTCTCCAAAACACTTCATATACCCTTCGCAATATGTCTATAATGTACAAAATGCCATGAATCAGAGCAGTACGTTTTGTAGTTTATTCATCTAAGTTACAAAAATATATGTTTATAGTTTATTCATCCTAAATACAGAGAATATATTTATATAAATCATTTTATATTTTTTTTAACGAAAAAATAGTACATACAATTGTATAGTTATATATGTTCAATTCGTGAGCACCGACATGTACGAGCAAACAATACAACTATAAAATCTGTCCCACACAAAAACCCTAAGTGCATAAACAATACAGTAATAACAAAAACAACATTTATCAAAAGACTATACAAAACATTAGTCACATAACAAACATTAGGGTAAATCACAATGAATAAAAATTGTTGCTCATTATGCAAATATTTTTAGTGTAATGAGTATTATATCAAATGGACAGAAATGCGCAATGGTTTAAGGTGTGTTACACAATAAGACCGGAATAACATTGGCATTAGAAGTACAATGTTCCTGAATAATGTGTCGAACAGGTGTTGTACCGACAGCCACAATTCAAGCCTTTCTGATATATAGAACACGTTCAGTATAGATAGCAGTAGTGCACGTTTCTCTCAAACAGAAGAGCTATAGTAATGACAGCAGTAGTTTAAGGTCTGTTACACAAATAAGGCAGGCGTAACACTTGCATTAGAAGTATAACATTCCTGAGTGATGTACAGAACCGTTCCTGCACAGGTAGCAGCAGTGCAAGCTTTCCTGACATAGAGAACAGGTTCAGTACAGGCAGTAGCAGTGCAAGCTTTCCTGACATAGAGACCAGGCTCAGTACAGATTGCAGGAGTGCAAGCTTCTCTCACACACAGAAGAGGTATGGTAATGGCAGCAGTTCAAGCTTTCCTGACATACAGAACAGGTTCAGTGGACATAGCAGCAGTGCAAGCTTTCTTGACATAGACAACAAGTTCAGTGGAGATAGCAGCAGTGCAAGGTTTCCAAACACAGACCACTGATTACGTGCAGATAGCAGCAGTGCAAGCTCTCCTGACATAGACTATGGGTTCAGTACAGGCAGCAGCAGTGCAAGTTTTCCTGAAATAGAAAATGGGTTTAGTGCAGATAGCAGCAGTGCAAGCTTTCCAGATATAGACCACGGGTTACGTGCAGATAGCATCAGTGCAAGCTTTCCTGACATAGAGAAAGGGTTCGGTGCACAAAGCAGACGTGCAAGCTTTCTCGACATAGAGAATGGGTTCAGGGCAGATAGTAGCAGTGCAAGCTTTCCTGACATAGAGAAAGGGTTCGGTGCTGATAGCAGCAGTGCAAGCTTTCCAGACATGGAGAATGGGTTCAGGGCAGATAGTAGCAGTGCAAGCATTCCCGACATAGAGAACGGGTTGATTGCAGATAGCAGCAGTGCAAGCTTTCCAGATATAGACCACGGGTTAAGTGCAGATAGCATCAGTGCAAGCTTTCCTGACATAGAGAAAGGGTTCGGTGCAGAAAGCAGAAGTGCAAGCTTTCTTGACATAGAGAATGGGTTCAGGGCAGATAGTAGCAGTGCAAGCTTTCCTGACATAGAGAAAGGGTTTGGTGCTGATAGCAGCAGTGCAAGCTTTCCAGACATGGAGAATGGGTTCAGGGCAGATAGTAGCAGTGCAAGCATTCCCGACATAGAGAACGGGTTGAGTGCAGATAGCAGTAGTGCAAGCTTTCCTGACATAGAGAACGGGTTCAGTGCTGATAGCAGCAGTGCAAGCTTTCCTGACATAGAGAATGGGTTCAGGGCAGATAGTAGCAGTGCAAACATTCCCAACATAGAGAACGGGGTGAGTGCAGATAGCAGCAGTGCAAGCTTTCCTGACATAGAGAACAGGTTCAGTGCTGATAACAGCAGTGCAAGCTTTCCTGACATAGAGAATGGGCTCAGGGCAGATAGTAGCAGTGCAAGCTTTCCCGACATAGAGAACGGGCTGAGTGCAGATAGCAGCAGTGCAAGCTTTCCCGACATAGAGAATGGGTTGATTGCAAATAGCAGCAATGCAAGCTTTCCTGACATAGAGAACGGATTGAGTGCAGATATCAGCAGTGCAAGCTTTCCTGATATAGACAATGGGTTCAGTGCAGATAGGAGCAGTGCAAGCTTTTCCGACATAGAGAACGGGTTCAGTGCAGATCGAAGCAGTGCAAGCTTTACTGACATAGAGAATGGGTTCAGTGCAGATAGCAGCAGTGCAAGCTTCCTGGCATAGAGAATGGGTTCAGTACAGGCAGCAGCAGTGCAAGCTTTCCCGACATAGATAACGGGTTCAGTGTAGATAAAAGCATTGCAAGCTTTCCTGAAATAGTGAAAGGGTTAAGTGCAGATAGCAGCATTGCAAGCTTTCCTGACATAGACGACAGGTTCAGTGCAGATAATAGCATTGCAAGCTTTCCTGACATAGATGACAGGTTCAGTGCAGATAGCAGCATTGC
Source organism: Triturus cristatus (assembly GCF_964204655.1). Lineage (NCBI taxonomy): Eukaryota > Metazoa > Chordata > Amphibia > Caudata > Salamandridae > Triturus > Triturus cristatus. The sequence goes on from NC_140594.1 coordinate 1,092,564,949, forward strand.
AAGCTTTCCTGACATAGACGACAGGTTCAGTGCAGATAGGAGCAGTGCAGGCTTTCCCGACATAGAGAACAGGTTCAGTGCAGATAAAAGCATTGCAAGCTTTCCTGACATAGAGAATGGGTTCAGGGCAGATAGTAGCAGTGCAAACATTCCCAACATAGAGAACGGGGTGAGTGCAGATAGCAGCAGTGCAAGCTTTCCTGACATAGAGAACAGGTTCAGTGCTGATAACAGCAGTGCAAGCTTTCCTGACATAGAGAATGGGCTCAGGGCAGATAGTAGCAGTGCAAGCTTTCCCGACATAGAGAACGGGCTGAGTGCAGATAGCAGCAGTGCAAGCTTTCCCGACATAGAGAATGGGTTGATTGCAAATAGCAGCAATGCAAGCTTTCCTGACATAGAGAACGGATTGAGTGCAGATATCAGCAGTGCAAGCTTTCCTGATATAGACAATGGGTTCAGTGCAGATAGGAGCAGTGCAAGCTTTTCCGACATAGAGAACGGGTTCAGTGCAGATCGAAGCAGTGCAAGCTTTACTGACATAGAGAATGGGTTCAGTGCAGATAGCAGCAGTGCAAGCTTCCTGGCATAGAGAATGGGTTCAGTACAGGCAGCAGCAGTGCAAGCTTTCCCGACATAGATAACGGGTTCAGTGTAGATAAAAGCATTGCAAGCTTTCCTGAAATAGTGAAAGGGTTAAGTGCAGATAGCAGCATTGCAAGCTTTCCTGACATAGACGACAGGTTCAGTGCAGATAATAGCATTGCAAGCTTTCCTGACATAGATGACAGGTTCAGTGCAGATAGCAGCATTGCAAGCTTTCCTGACATAGACGACAGGTTCAGTGCAGATAGGAGCAGTGCAGGCTTTCCCGACATAGAGAACAGGTTCAGTGCAGATAAAAGCATTGCAAGCTTTCCTGACATAGAGAAAGGGTTAAGTGCAGATAGCAGCATTGCAAGCTTTCCTGACATAGATGACAGGTTCAGTGCAAATAGTAGCATTGCAAGCTTTCCTGACATAGACGACATGTTCAGTGCAGATAGGAGCAGTGCAAGCTTTCCCGACATAGAGAACAGGTTCAGTGCAGATAAAAGCATTGCAAGCTTTCCTGACATAGAGAAAGGGTTAAGTGCAGATAGCAGCATTGCAAGCTTTCCTGACATAGACGACAGGTTCAGTGCAGATAGGAGCATGGCAAGCTTTCTTGACATAGACAATGTGTTCAGTGCAGATAGCAGCAGTGCAAGCTTCCTGGCATAGAGAATGGGTTCAGTACAGGCAGCAGCAGTGCAAGCTTTCCCGACATAGATAACGGGTTCAGTGCAGATAGCAGCAGTGCAAGCTTTCCTGACATAGAGAATGGGTTCGGTGCAGATAGCAGCAGTGCAAGCTTTCCTGACATAGACGACAGGTTCAATGCAGATGGGAGCAGTGCAAGCTTTCTTGATATGGACAATGTGTTCAGTGCAGATAGCAGCAGTGCAAGCTTTCCCGACATAGATAACGGGTTCAGTGCAGATAGCAGCAGTGCAAGCTTTCCTGACATAGAGAATGGGTTCAGTGCAGATAGCAGCAGTGCAAGCTTCCTGGCATAGAGAATGGGTTCAGTACAGGCAGCAGCAGTGCAAGCTTTCCCGACATAGATAACGGGTTCAGTGCAGATAGCAGCAGTGCAAGCTTCCTGGCATAGGGAATGGGTTCAGTACAGGCAGCAGCAGTGCAAGATTCTCTCACACACAGAACACGCAGAGCACAGTCAGCTGCAGCGTAAGCTTCCTTAACATGGAGAACACAGACAGCACTAGAGCAGTATGAAATGCTACAAAACACAGATCTAGGACTAGGAAGCACACATGCAAGCTTACAACAGAGAGCAGTAGAAAGGATGCATTTTGGAAGTAAGAGTGCGCATTCCCTTTCACAAGTGGGAGAGGTGTAAGACAGAAAGTGTTGTCTTCCCAAACAATGCTAGAGGAGAAGCTCTAATAGGATAGTCGCAAGGAATAAACGATGACGTAAAAGCACGATTTAAAATGGATGCATCTAATAGTCGACTAAAAAAGAGACCAATGACATTTGGCAGCGCAGAGGATGTGGGTCTGGGCCTTCTACTGAATGTGTAAAACCGTGGAGAGCCCAGGATTGTCTCCTTTGCCTTCCAGCTTTGTAGAATAAATGGCTGGAAGCAGAAGATTGCCAAAACAGTGGCCCGTTGACTTCATTGCTGGCTGCAGCCATCTGTTTAACCTGCTGCTCTGAACCTCAACTCCTGGCAGGGCCAACCATTCCTTCCATCCTTCTGAGGTCGATAAATTAAGCAGCAATAAAATGGGTATTATTAATGCCTATAATTTACAGCTCTTTGAGAGTGCAAACATGTTAAGCCAAGTGCAAAGCAGAAGCACGTCATTATGACCTCCGAGGTGCTGCGACATTGCAAGCCACCCTTCTTTTTTTTTTTTTAGATTATGTGCTGAAACTTATCCTCTCTCCCTAAACATCAGTCTTTGAATTAATTTCTTTTACATGGTCCCCACTCAGGTCAGCATAGGTAACAGAAGGTTGGCCAAACTGCATCAGATGTAACCGTAACCCGTATTTGTCATTCAGACATATAGCGCCCCAACATTTACAGAAGCAGCGATTGAAGAACAGTTAAAGCAGCTGCAGTTTGTTAACCCAATGCCAATCAGAGCCCTTTATCAATCATTTAATCAGTAGAGTTGTAGAGCGCTACTTGTCACTCGTGAGGGTATCCAGGCGCTTCATGTACAAGCAATGGGACTGTAGCCCTATATAAAAGTTGCCCTATTCTCCTTAGCAGTTGTCGCTTTTTTGAGCAATCATTATATCAATGAAACGTAATAAGAACGTGACGGAAATATGGATTTTAAGAACTTACTTCCTTTAATACATTTTGTACATTTTGGGCTGCTAGGCCTAAACCCCCATGCCCCACCCGGTGCTACTAAGCCTTTTTTGGATGCTTGAGGTAGGTTACGGTCACTTAAACCATCATAACTTTTTTTCTACAACAGGTATGCATGGCAAATTTGTGTCTTTTTTCCCCCAACATCCTGGGGTTTTTAAAGCAGCTCAGCTTATGTAGATTTCCCTAGAGGGGTACAAGAAAACAGAGCAAATATAGCTATGTTTTGGGTTTTTTGTGAGAAAAAGGGATACAAATGCTGTGCAAGAAAGCATATTTTTTCCTAAAAATGTTAATGACGATCGGTTGTTGTGCTGGGATTATCATCTTCCCTGCTCTCAGGAACAAACAGGGCCGTACATTAAAAAAAAGTTTGCATTTTTGTAAAAGGGTTTGCAATTTTTCCTAATTCTTGTGAAACTCATGGGTGATCCTGTAAAGCTATTCATTTCTGAAACATAGAAAACATTGTGAATTCATTAAGGGGTCATTTCTGTAGGTTTTCCTAAAAAATCATTGAAACAGAAAAAAGAATGAAAATGAATAGAAAAAATACTAATTGGTGACAGCGTTTTCATGTGTCATTTTTTTTTGTGTCAAAATGGCGAATTACAAATGCAATACACTATTATGTCCAATAGGTTCTTCTCGAGTTATATAGGGTGTGTAGGACCTCCAAACACAGGTGATACCCAGAGCCAAATGAGCTGAATCTTTAAATGATTTTTCATTCTGTACCCACCATGCAGCAATTCATATAGTAAAATATAATGAAAAGTACCTGAAATACCAAATTTAAGAGCAGTGGTTATTTTTACATCTCTGAATTTGCAAAATGCATTTTTTCTGGATTACATTTAGAATCCAAAAATACATAGAAATCCAATTGGTAATGACAAATGTTCTACTCATCTGTGTTCTGACACATCTCCCAATAAAATTGGAACCACAAGTGTGTGGCTGGGCCTAGTGGCTGCAACACAACAAACCCAAAACACGACCTAGAGACATCACATTTCCCCAGCAAAATCAGTATATTTTTTATGATGTGGGCAGTGGATTGAATTTAGGCCCTAGCTTAGCCGGCACCCGGGAAAAACCCTGACATTCTTGAAAAGTGGACACCCAAGGAAGTTTAGGATGGTGTGACGTGTGGATCCCATGCCATTTTTTTACCCAGAAGACTTTGCAAACCTCAAACGTTGGCTAGAACCACTCATTTTCCTCACAATTCTGTGATCTAAAGGGATCCACAAAATTCCACCAGCCCAGCATTCCTACACTTGTCCCTAAACAAAACCCCCCGTGTGTGGGTGGGACCAGTGCCTGCCATAGGAAAGGCCTCAAAACGCAACATGGAAATATCAAACTTTGCGACTGAAATCTGACACTTTTTTTGCAATGCAGGTAGCTGTAGATTTTGGGCCACCACCGCAGGAACCTCCCAAACTAGATATCTGTTGCTTCATAGACTATAGCACAGCCTTCCACAAAGTTGTACGCAGAAGACTATGGTGGAAACTAGAAAAATGGGGCATTCCACCAAACCTCTTCTTGAAGGCAATTAGATCGCTATACGAGGACACTTGGGTATGAGTCAAAACAAGCACCAGCACAGTGTCCCCCAAAATAACAACGACCAAGGGGTTAAAACAAGGTTGCGTGCTGGCCCCTACCCTTTTTAACCTGTATACGGTGGACTTGGGGGACGCCCTGAAAGGGGCCTGCATTGGCGCATGGCAGCTCATTGTGTGCCGGCGCAGGGCAAAAGTACAGGAAGGCCTTCTGCGCTGCCCTACGGCAAAAAAACATAAATGAGGCCCACATTTTCTTCTTATTTCCGTGTGGTACAGTTCTGGAATCGCTGGGGACCCTCACATTCCCAAACACAAAGTGACATTCCGGTGGCGAAATTGCGCCGGTAGGGCCTCATTTGAGGCCCTCAGTGTTTCCACATATCTCCCAATAAAAGCAGTACCCCATGTATGTTGGTGGGTCCAGCTCCTGCGGTTCGAAAGGCCCCAAATCACATTTTTCCAATCAAAACAGACTTTTTTTTGCAGTGCAGCTAGCTCTGGATTCTGGGTCCGGGAACAGCCGCCACCCAGGAAACCTGCTAAAATCAGACATTTCTGAAAATTAGAAATATATTTTTGGGGAAAGTTCTGGAATCTGCAGGGATACATACATTTTCTATCACCCAACTTTTCCCACTTAGATTGTGGTGTATCATGTAGCTGGACTCAGTACACACCATCACAAAACTACCTACCATTGTAACTGCAGCCATCTTCCATCAAGTATTAACTTTTAAAGGACCACTCCATATGACAGTTTTCTAAGTGACAGGTTAGAATTACAACATTTAGTGCTACTTAATTTACTGAACTTGGCGGGGGAGGGGGGTCTAAAGCTGACTCAGTTTTTCCAGAATTTAAAAGAAGTAAAAATAAAGCAGATATCAGCGGCAAACGTTTAATTCACTGAGAAACCTTACAGATAACATAATTTGCCCCATTATGCCTGTGTTGCTACCCTAACATAGGTGACTTTATGTTGTTTATTGTAGTCCTGTGTTCTTTGATGCAGACCCAGCATACAACATCACTAGGCATCATTGTTCATAATAAGCAAGCTCATGAGAATCTGTGCTATCATGCTGACACTATAAGAAGACCCCCCACCTAGTTAAAGACCCCCCCCCCCACACACATACACACACACCTTGCGTTCCCTGGTTAATATTGCTATGAATTCTGATTACGAATTGGCTCTTCTCAGACACACCATGAATTTTAAGAACACCGGGGCATATTATCAAGAAACAGCGTTAAAATTATCGCCGCTTTAGCGGCAGAAAACTGCTGCTAAAGCGGCGATAATGGGCTTGATAATATGCCACAGAGAATTCCAATAGAAGCCCATGTTGACACCAGAACATGGGCTTCTATGAGAATTCTCTGCGGCATGTTATCAAGCCCATTATCGCCGCTTTAGCGGCAGTTTTGTGCCGCTAAAGCGGCGATAATTTTAACGCCGTTTCTTGATAATGTGCCCCCAAGTGCCTACCCAGTGTGCAGAGTAGTATATTGTCCAAGGGATACAGAAAGATGCATATCCATAAATGCAGATTTCCAGCTGTTTGATATCACACCAAGTGCATTCATATTAAATCTGTTTATCATTGCATGGAACAAGAAGCCAATGCGGTTCCCGCCCTCACGGATTGAAGCTGTGCCCAAGACAGCATGGCTGGGAATGGGCCACAGAGGCTCACTTAAATGTGCAATTTATTCGTATGGAGAAAGGGATTATTAGAATACATTTGTTAGATTTCCTAACTGATACTTACTGGAGGAAGGTACCTTAGCACCACACTGGAACTTGTTGTGTTGCGTCAGTGTATCTACTCCGCTCACACCACCTGGGATATGACAAAGGCTTGGCTGCTGTGCTGCCTGTATTCTTGTGTAAGAGTGGATGAAACAGCCCATCGGCCCTAATAAGCTGGATGGCAGAATGGGCCCTGCTTTGCACTTTCTGGTGGGTGGATATTCAGGGTGCACCATTTTCACTCGGGCTGATTCGCATGGTGAGGTCTACTCACTTAACTGCTCTGTCTCGGCCTGTGTCCAGGGTTATTAGGCATCCCAGGTTTGCTGGGACAGTCTTGGGGGCATATTTATAAGCCCTTAACGCCCCGGGAGTGTCACTTTTTGTGACGCTCCGTTGGATTTGCACCATTCCCCATATTTACAAGGTGGCGCTAAGCCACTTAACGTGGCTTAACACCAACTTGTAAATATGCCCCTTTCTGCAGCAGTCCTCTGTGGCAAAGGGGCGTGCAATGGGTGTTGCTGTGGCCGTTTCACGGCAGCACACACTGCTTTTTGATGCTGCCCAGATTTACAAGGCTGAGGCAGCGCCAAAAACTAAAGCCAGGTAATACCTGGTATCAAAATGGCGAGCCGCGGAGACATTAATAATTTCTCTTCGTTTTTTTGCTCTTTCTATGTGTGATGCATGCTACAGCACAAATAGAAAGAGCAAATCGGCATGAATGATTGTTTATGTGCAGGAAGGTGTCCCTTCCTGCACATAAACAATCTCCCCTGCAGCGCAGGCACCCTTTCTACATGGCGGTAGGGTAACTGCACTGACGCTAGGCAGCTTTTTTGCACCAGCACAAAAGGGAAATACTATTTTTGTAAATACGGCGCATCCCTGTGTTTTAAAAATGTCGGAGTGCGGCATTCCCAAATTTGGCGTTGCACTGCGCTCCGACATTTGTTTGTAAATATTCCCCTTGGTTTTTCTCTTTTTGTCCAGTCATTTATTTCAGTAAATGTAACACATATCCTGGTTTTCAGAGATGGTTATCTGAGCAAAGATGGAGGCAAGGTTTCATGTGATCCACTGCAGGTTGAGTTATCACCCCTGATCAGAAAGCAATTTAGTTAACACGCAAAAGATTGCACTTGATGCCCCTGAGTGCCAAGTTGTCAGCATTGCCTCTGCCGTTGAGTACTGCCAATTAATTCAGACTGCACCCCTCTATGAATTTAAAAATGTAGTCCTATTTCTATGTTTGTGGAATGTCCCTATAGTTGGTTTTCACAGTCTGGTCCCCCTATCATTGCCATGCTTCAGACAATAATATTGATCATGTCTTAAGCCTATTGTGTTCGACAAAATGATTCACACTTTCCACAGGCCTGGCCGGGCAGGGTCAGAAATGTAAAGGAATGCCCACTGTGGATATTTGGTCAGCGAGGAATATCCTGCATTCAGTGGCAGCTGTCTTCAATAGAAACTGCTGAGTCGCGAAGGCGCTACTCACCCTTAACTCGGAGCTGGAGAACGACCGCTGCAGCCCTTCTTCCTTCCACGAGCAGTAAAAGGAAGGACTTTCTTCCTGCTTGTGGCACGGAACTCCAACCAATCCTGGGGCTGCTTTTATGCAGCTCCAAGATTTGTGGGAGCAGGCTCACCCAGCATTCATTTTGAGGCTGGGGGCCTGTGCCAGCAATATCCAGGCTGTTTCACAGCCTTTGGATTGCTGGGTCTACACTGCGCATGTCGAATATGACGGCTGTAGACACCGGCCAACCCGTCATGTGCACTGTAGATCAGTGCTGCCAATCTGCATTTGCAGGATTCAACCCCGCCCCCAGCCTCGCATTGTACACAGTGTGAGCTGGTGGGGTGGCAAAGAAATAAAATGTCATTGAAACACTATTTTATTTATTAATGCTGAGCTGAGGCGGAGCCGCCCCAGCCTGCATTTTGAATCTTTCAGCTAGCGATACAAAGATGGCTAATTTCACTGTGCTTTGCATATCAGTGCAATATGTTTCTTTTCGATCCCTTTATAAAATTCTGCTTAAAAGAGTTGCCAATCTAGCATCTCAATCAATCAATCAATCAGAACATTTGTAAAGCGCACTACTTACCCGTGAGGGTCTCAAGGTGCTGGGGGGGGGGGGTGAGGGGGAAGCTGCTACTGCTCGAATAGCCAGGCCTTGAGGAGTCTACTGAAGGTCAGCAGGTCTTGGGTCTGCCGTAGGGAGATGGGGAGGGTGTTCCAGGTCTTGGCGGCGAGGTGGGTAAACGATCTGCCGCCAGAGGTCGCTCTTCGGATGCGGGGGACTGTAGCGAGGGCGAGGTCGGCTGAGCGAAGTTGGCGGGTGGGGGTGTAGAAGCTGAGTCGTCTGTTGAGGTACGCTGGTCCGGTGTTGTGGAGTTCCTTGTGTGCGTGGGTGAGGAGCTTGAAGGTTACCTCTTGTTGACGGGGAGCCAGTGCAGGTCTCTCAGGTGGGGTGTGATGTGGCTGCAGCGAGGGCAGCATCTGCTCTCAACAAATGGCAAATTTACAGTATTGTGACAGCAGTTTGTGCCTCAAACATCAGAGGCCTCCTGCAACAGGATCTCACCTGGGCTACTGGTCTTGTCTGTTAAAGTTATGCTTATCCATCTCAAAAGCTCAGTGTGGGAGTAGCACAGACTCTCTAGCTCACTTCTAGCACCAATCACTTTTAGTATTGTCACCCTGCACATACCAAAACACCATCTGCATAACTGTAGATCCACCAGCACTCAGCCTGCTTTTACCTGTGACACATTTCTGACTTAGAGCTGGACTTCTTCTTCCTTAATGAATCTTGACTAAATAACCAGTCACAATTTTTGTTAGGCACGGGGAGATTAAGTGATTTGCCCAGAATCACTGGATCTTGAACGTCCCTGCCGAGACTCGAACCTGGTTTGCCAGCTTCGAGGTCGACTGCTCTCACTGTTATGCCGCGCTTCTGGAGCAGTATACCCAAAGGCCCTACCTCCCAGTGTGGAGCTAGCAGAAAAAAGTGCCCTGCATAAGCAGTAGCCTCATACATTTCAATGTCTTCTCATGCCCTCTTACAAGGAAACAAAACCTTTTTGGTCAATTTACATCAAGGAACAACTAATATTAAGTTGCAAAAATATTGAGTGAAAATCAAATTCTTCCCTCCTTATCTCATTCCAGAAAAGTGAAAATAAGCTGAAATGACCATCGAATTTTCAGCCACATATTAAATGTAAAGCAGTGCTTAATTTGTGCCGGTGGTTTCCGGTGCTCGGCACCGGCACTTAATTGTCAATACTGGCTTTAGCGACAACCTACCACATGGTGGTATTGTCTTTGTTAATTTTGGGATGAGCACAGCAACCGTGTTTATTAAGGCAATATACACTGAAAACGAATAATATCAGCCTCTCATGCCATTATTGTAGCTTTGTGTGGACGGATATCGTCTGAATTGTCACACTTGTAGGAGTGCGATGGTTAGGTGTTAGGGCCCTGGCACTTAGGTTTTTACAAATTAAGCACTGACGTAAAGTTACGCAGTTATTAATTGTTTGGCGGGTGGCCCACCAGCTCTCTTAGTCAAGAAAGACCCTCATCCCTCTCCCAGTGAATGACCACCTGCCATATAAATATAGATCCCTGGATCTCTGTAACAAAAGTGCATTTGCCACTGCTGTGAATATAAATATATAAATAAACACAACAGGGGCTCTATTGTTCTGAGTGCCTCAGAGGCTCGACGGGCACGAGCGCCTATTGTTTATGCCACATGAGCACTTTGGCTTTATAGAAGGGGTTGTTGATGCTTCTGCTGCATGTTCTGGATTGCGTTGGTGCAAAATCTGTGCCAACATAACCACAAGGGAGGTTTCCCTCATTTGCATGCAGGTGTGGCCCAATGTAAATGAGGGAACCCTTTGTCATTGTGCTTGCGTCGTATTACAGATGCAGATGCACTATCAAGAGGTGCACTGGGTCCTCGGGGATGCTTGAGACCATCCCACGCATGCCCATAGATTTTAGCGGCAGTAATAAACTGTAGGCACATAGAGAGAGGTCACTTTCCCTCTTCAGATGGAAGCTGAGGCGCCTCCAGAGTAAGGTGGAGCTGATGATTCAAATCGCAGCTCTGCTTTTTACTAATGCACTCTCCTCAGCACAGGCTCAGGTTGTGAGGATTTGCTCCAGCACTTGAGACAATGCTTATTTTAATGTTTTGCCTTGACAGCATATGTGCTGTCTCTGAGAGATGTTCTGTTTACATACAATGGGCTTACAGCCTGCTAGTAGCTTACCATTTGGGAGCTTCAGCATCACTCTCAGTTCCTTTGTTCCTGTTTGTCTTGGCATTCCTACATAGTGCCCTCTTCTTGTGGATGCACCTCCCCTGGAGCATGGACCAAGTACTTGTGTACTTCCACTACTTCTGTTTTTGGAACTTTTTTTTCTTTTCGGTTCAAGCACTTCAAATGAGTGCTTGTGTTTTCAGTCCGTCTCCCATATCCCCATCCATTTAGCTTCTGTTCTCTTCCACCGGCCCAAAAATGTTAGCATATCAATGAATAGGTCCATCGTTGTGGCACAGTATACACACTCTATTCTTTTTCACTGCACTCTACACCACTCTACGCCAGGGAACTCTAGGCCACTGCACTCTACTTCACTACACTCTATGCCACCCTACTCTGCACCTCTGCACTCGGCGCCACTGCACTCTACTGTACACCACTCCACTCTACGCCAGTGAACTCTACACCACTGCACTCTACTTCACTACACTCTATGCCACTCTACTCTGCACCTCTGCACTCTACGCCACTGCACTCTACTGTACACCACTCCACTCTATGCCAGTGCACTCTGCACCACTCTACTCTACACCACTTTGTTCAATGCTACGGCACTCTACGCCACTGCACTCTACTCTACTGCACTGTACTCTGCTCTGCATCACTCTTCTCAACAGCACTGCACTTTATGGCATTGCACTATATGTCATTTTACCTTGCATGAGTCTACTATATGCCACTGCACTCTACTCTGCACCATTCCACTGCACTATACGCTACTGCACTCTACACCACTGAATTCTATGCCATAAAATTCTATGCCACTCTATTCTGCACCACAGCACTGTCCGCCACTTCACTCTACTCTTTACTGTTCTACTCAATGCCACTGTACTCTACACCACTGCAATCTACACCAGTCCACTCCACTGTAGGCCATTCTACACACTCCAGTCCACACAGTGCCACTCTATGCCACTCTACCTCACTCCACACAATACCATGGTACTCTATGCCACTCTACTCTACACCACTCCAAGCCACTCTACTCCACTCATCACCACTCAACCCTACACCACTCTCTGCCACTCTACTCCACTCGACTCAACGCCATGGCACTCCACTCTACTCTACTCTACAACACTCTATGCCACTCTACTCAACGCCATGCCACTCCACTCTACTCTACTACATTCTGCTCTACTCTGCACCTCTCAAGTCTACCCCACTCCACTCTACCTTAGTCTACTCTACACCACTGGACTCTATACCACTCTAGTCTACGCCACTTTTCTCTACTCTGTGCCACTCCACTGTACGTCACTCTATGCCACTCAACTCTACGCCATTCTACTTCACTCCACACCCTCAAATTCAACTCTACTCAATGCCACTCCACTCTACACCACTGAACTTTACCCTACTCTACTACACTCCACACCAGTAAACTCTACTCCACTGTACTCAACAAATCTGCGCTGTATGCCACTTTACTCTGCACATCTGCACTCTACACCACTGAACTCTACACCACTCCACTCTATGCCACTGCACTCTGCACCACTCTACACTACTCTGAACCTCTGCACTCTATGCCACAGCACTCTACTGTACACCACTCCACTCTATGCCATTGAACTCTACGCCACTGCACTCTACTTCACTACACTCTATGCCACTCTACTCTGCACCTCTGTACTCAACACCACTGCACTCTACTGTACACCACTCTACTCTATGCCAGTACACTCTACACCACTTTGCTAAATGCTGCGGTACTCTACGCCACTGCACTCTACTCTACTGCACTGTACTCTACTCTGCATTACTCTTCTCAACAGCACTGCACTTTATGGCATTTCACCGTATGTCATTTTACCTTGCATGAGTCAACTATATGCCACTTCACTCTACTCTGCACCATTCCACTGCACTATACGCAACTGCACTCTACACCACTGAATTCTATGCCACTAGATTCTATGCCACTCTATTCTGCACCACAGCACTGTCCGCCACTTCACTCTACTCGCTACTGTTCTACTCAATGCCACTGTACTCTACGCCACTGCAATCTACACCAGTCCACTCCACTGTAGGCCATTCTACACATGCCAGTCCACACAGTGCCACTCTACGCCGCTCTACCTCACTCCACACAATACTATGGTACTCTATGCCACTCTAATCCATGCCACTCCACTCCACTCATCACCACTCAACCCTACTCTACACCACTCTCTGCCACTCTACTCCACTCGACTCAACGCCATGGCACTCCACTCTACTCTACTCTACACCACTCTATGCCACTCTACTCAATGCTATGCCACTCCACTCTACTCTACTACATTCTGCTCTACTCTGCGCCTCTCTAGTCTACCCCATTTCACTCTACCTTAGTCTACTCTACACCACTGCACTCTATACCACTCTACTCTACTCTATGCCACTTTTCTCTACTCTGTGTCACTCCACTGTACGTCACTCTATGCCACTCCACTCTACGCCATGCTACTCCACTCCACACCCTCATATTCCACTCCACTCAATGCCACTCCACTCTACACCACTCCACTCTACACCTCTGAGCATTACCCTACTCTACTCCACTCCACTCTACACCAGTAAACTCTACTCCACTGTACTCAACAAATCTGCGCTGTATGCCACTTTACTCTGCAGATCTGCACTCTACACCACTGACTCTACACCACTCCACTCTATGCCACTGCACTCTGCACCACTCTACACTACTCGGCACCACTTTACTCTATGCCACTGCACTCTACACCAGTAAACTCTACTCCACTGTACTCAACAAATCTGCGCTGTATGCCACTTTACTCTGCACATCTGCACTCTACACCACTGACTCTACACCACTCCACTCTATGCCACTGCACTCTGCACCACTCTACACTACTCGGCACCACTTTACTCTATGCCACTGCACTCTACACCAGTAAACTCTACTCCACTGTACTCAACAAATCTGCGCTGTATGCCACTTTACTCTGCACATCTGCACTCTACACCACTGACTCTACACCACTCCACTCTATGCCACTGCACTCTGCACCACTCTACACTACTCGGCACCACTTTACTCTATGCCACTGCACTCTACACCTCTGTACCCTACTCTACTGAACTGTGCTCTACTCTGCATCTCTCTATTTAACACTACCACACTTAATGCCCTTGTACTGTACACCACTCTACCCTGCCTGAGTCTACTTTGTGCCAGTGCACTCTACTCTGCACTATTCCACTGCACGCTACGCCACTGCACTCTACACCACTGCATTCTATGCCACTACACTCTAGGCCACTCTATTCTGCACCACAGCACTGTATGCTACTTCACTCTACTCTGCACTGCTCTACTCTATGCCACTGCACTCTACGCCACAGCACTCTACACAAGTCTCCTCTACTCTACTCCACCTCACTCCATTGTTGGCAATGGCCACTACACTCTGTTCCACTCGACTCCACAGTAGGCAACTCTACGCCACTCCAGTCACACCACTCCACACTATGCCACTCTACGCCACTACACTCTATACCAATGTACTCTACTCTATGCCACTTTACTCTACTCTGTGCGACTCCAATATACGCCACTCTACTCCACTCTATGTCACACCATTATATGCACTCCACTATATGCCACTCCACTATATGCCACTAAACTCAACGCCACTCCACTCTACGCCACTGCACTATACCCCACCCTACTCCACTCTACTCCACTCCACCCTACATCACTCCACACCACTCTACACCATGCCACTCCACTCTACGCCACTGCACTCTACCCCACCCTACTCCACTCTACTCCACTCCACCCTACATCACTCCACACCACTCTACACCATGCCACTCCTCTCTACTCTACTCCACTCTACACTGATGTACAACATTTCTAGAAAAACATTGACAAAGGCAATAGCTCCTGCACAAGTGAAACCTATTGGTTATGCCATAGCTTGTTTTTAGTGCAATCAATGCTTAATTTGAGCCGGTGCTTTCCCGTGCTCAGCACCGGAACTTAATTGTTTTCTGGTGCTCAGCGCCAGCACCTAATTGTCAGCGCCATACTTAGAACAGTCTATCACATGGTGGCGCTGCTCATCTAATTTAAAGATGAGCAGAACAAGGGTTGCTTAGGAATACAATATACATTAAAATTGCTCATATCTGCCTCCCCAGCTTTTCCTTTAGCTTTGGGGACCTGGAATAATCTGAACTGTCGCATTTCCATGCGAGAGAGATGGTTAGTAGCTGTTTTGGCAGCGATGACAAGGGCGATGCGTGGTGCAAGCTGCAGTGGCCTCCTGGTCAGAGTCCTGGCACTTAATATTTTACAAATTAAGCACTGAGTGCAATGGAGTGCATCGTCCTGAGTGTGCCGGCCACATCGTCTTGATGGTGCGCCCTGGTACAAACTAAGATAGTGAGTCTGATGCATAATTCAGACCAGGTCTGAATTCAGTAATAATAAAGCAGACAGGAATCTCCAAACTGCTTTCATTTAGAAGCCTGAAAGACTGGTTTGGGTCAGGGGGTGTGGCTTCCACTGGTGCAGCAGGAGCAGTGGCACCGGAGCCCAGAGACCTGAGGGGCCCTCTGAACCCTACTTTTTTCAGCATTTTATCATTCTAACAGAATCCAGGGGCCCATTTCCTTCCTTACACTAGAGCCCATGTCACACTGGCTATGTTACCGGTCTAATTAGGCTGCCCTGTGATAGGACCTCAGTGCCTTCAATATCTTTAATCACCAGGTTTAAATAGCACACTGATCTCAACATGCAATGCATCAGTATGCTTGTCGACTCTTTCGGCCTCATATCGAGTTCAGTGCAACATGGATTAAAGGCTGCACGCAGATTTAGGGGCAGTTTTTGTGACACACTGGCAGCGCATTTCTTTGCCCCATATGTACAAGGACAGGAAAAGCCACACTGGATTTTCCTGTCCTTATAAATATTGCCCCTTTACAGGCAGCACTTTGCGTGAAAGGGGCGTTCCATGGGTGTTGCTGTGGGTGTTCCCACGCAACAACCATCGAACCAGACACATTTCCAGATTTACGAGAAATCGGAAACCTTGAAATGCGTCAGTTTGCTACGGCACCCTAGGGGCGGCGTAGCGAGGCGCAACGATGAGAAATGTTTTCATTACTCCTGGTTTTTCCCTCTTTCAATGTGTGATGCATTCTACAGCACCCCTTGAAAGAGGAACATGCCTGTAGTGATTGTTTTTGTGCAGGAAGGTGCCCCTTCCTGCACAAAAACAATCTTCCCATGGCGCAGGCATCCTTGCACCATGGTGCAAGGGTGCCTGCGCCAGCGCAGCGGAGAGCACAGGAATGCGACTTATCATTGTAGATATGTCGCCTTCCTGTGCTCTGAAAGTGCCACAGCGTGGCGCAGCCAAAGGGCTTGCGGTGCCGCGCTGCAGCACTTTCTTGTAGATCTGCCCCTTAGTGCCTGGTTTTCACGTTCACTACCATGCACCAATTACAGGATTTGCACAGTTTGCACTGAAATTTTCACCAGATCAAAACTCAAAGTAATTGCATGAGCAAATCTTCGCAGTAAAGGTACAGCTGAAATAAGAATTGTTGCAAATATTTTTTTGTGCCATGCTTTCCCCCTTACCTGCAGATAGACTCAATCGGTTGCAGATACCTTGCAGTAAAGGTACTTCCCCGGGCAGCTGTTGTGCCCCATTTTATCAGTCTTCCTGAATAAAGTTGTTTCTTTTACCCAGGTCAATGTCTTAAAATTGTTATGGCCTCAGGAGCCTGCTTACGTGTGAGCCCTGGTCATGCAGCACTGTATTAAAATTGTTTTCGTTGAAAATGCTTGGAATTTAGAAAGCCTTTAATAATGGACCCCACGTAAGAGGCTTCACAGTGCACAGACCTGTTGGCTCAGGCCTGCTCCTCTTCCGGTCAGGGGGTTGCCATCCACAGTAGCCTTGTGTTGGTTACAAAGGGTTCTTGTTCCTGCCCCCTGGGAAAACCAGGCCTGTTGGCTCGGCCACAATCCGCTTTCTCAGGGAAAGGAGCTTGGGAGCTTTGCAGGGAATCCCTTTGCTTTGCTCGAATTTGTCCTGGAAATTCTCACAGCTCCGCAGAGGGAGACGCAAGCAATGGTGGCCCTGTTCCTGAAGGGCCTGGCTGGACGAGCTAGGAGGATTTACACACACGTAGACTGATTAATTTCCTTAAAAAACATAACTGCCAGGGGTCCTGTCAGGAGGCAGCTTGCACCAGCCCATTTCCCCTGTTAGTGCCACCAAACTGAACCAACTACTAACCATGAAAGTCGGGAGAAGGTGTGGCGTAATGGCCAGAGCTGCCGACTTCGGGGCTGGGGAACCAGGTTCGAGTCTCTGCATAGGCTCGACATCCTGTGATTCTGGGCAACTCACTTAATCTCCCCATGTCTACCATAAATAAATGTGTCCATAACCTGTGCTCATGAAAAGCACCGGTGTTGATGATTAAGTGCCAGTACTGAGCACTGGAAACCACCGGCTCAAATTAAGCACTGCACGCAGACCAACAGAAGTACCCCTGGACAGGCAGAAATGAGCACTCGCTGAGAGGGAACAGTCAGTGACACCAGAGAGACTTGGAGAATATGCACTCAAAGGTAAACTTGCAACAAATGTACCTTTGATTGAATCTTTGAGTAGTGGCGCATAACCAGGAACTTAAAGAGACACTCACCGGGAAAATGAGAAAAGCAATCATATGGTGAGGAAGTGAAACAAGCACTCTCAATGACACATTCCCACTAAGAAGTTGAGAAGCTTCCACTTTGAAACTGTGGGAGGGATCACTAGTAAGTAGAGGCAACATTGTATTATGAAAGTGACCCACTCACTCAGTATGAAGGTATGATGAAGAAGCAGAACGAACCACTCAGTAGGAATCCGGGTAAAAGTATGGCAAAGAAGCAGAAAGAACAACTCACTAGGAATCAGTGTAACAGTACGGCAAACAACCATAAAGAACCACTCACTAAGAATCAATGTAAAGGTACAATGAAGAAGCATAAAGAACCACACACTATGAATCAATGTAAAGGAATGGCAAAGAAACATAAAAAAAACAATTACTAGGAATCAATGTAAAGGTACTATGAAGAAGCATAATAATAATAATAATCTTTATTTAGATATAACACATATCTTTAAAAGAGTTTACAAGATTCACAGTTAAAAAGAAACCAACTGTTTTAAAATACAATACACTGTTATATGTTACACTGGCTATAAAAATACAACATAAGTATTAAAACAAGGCAGTGTTCTGTGGAATAGGATTAGATGTATTGATCTATCACTTTGCAGAGCATGATAAACGTTTCATTTCTTCTTCTCTAAAATTTTTGTTAACAAATCCTGTTTTGCGTAAAGTTACGATATACTTGTTGAATAAAAGTTATTAAACCCAGGTTTAAGTCTTTGTTTTCAGGGTTCAGAGCCACAATAATGGCTTGCCTGCATGTCCGAACACCCATCCTATTCCACTCTACTTTAAGTTTACACCTGCGTTGCGAGTTAAAAGCTGGGCAGAGACAAACTACATGTAGCAGGGTTTCGGCTGTCTTGCCGCACCCTCTGCAGATAACATTTTCCGCCATACGTCGCCAGGGGGGCAGATCTTGCAAAAAGCGCCAGTCACCCATCCTGATTGCCATAAAGCTGCGTTTTAAGTACAGTGAATATGTGCAAGACAGATAAGATGCAGGGGCTAGCCGTCTGTAAGAATTTACAAGAGCATAAATAACCACTCAGTAGGAATCCGCGTCAAGGTACATCGAAGAAGCATAAAGAACCACTCACTAGGAAACAATGTAAAGGTACGGCGAAGAGGCAAAAATAACCACTCAATAGGAATCCGAGTAACGGTACATCGAAGAAGCATAAAGAACCTCTCACTAGGAATCAGTGTCACAGTACGGCAAAGAAGCATAAAGAACCACTCACTAGGAAAAAATGTAAAGGTACGGCGAAGAAGCAGAAAGAACCACTCACTAGGAATCAATCTAAAGGTACGGCGAAGAAGCAGAAAGAACCACTCACTAGGAAAAAATATAAAGGTACGGCGAAGAAGCAGAAAGAACCACTCACTAGGAATCAATCTAAAGGTAGGCGAAGAAGCAGAAAGAACCACTCACTAGGAATCAATGTAAAGGTACATCGAAGAAGCATAAAGAACCTCTCACTAGGAATCAGTGTAACGGTACGGCGAAGAAGCATAAAGAACCACTCAACAGGAAACAATGTAAAGGTACGGCGAAGAAGCATAAAGAACCACTCACTAGGAAACAATGTAAAGGTACATCGAAGAAGCATAAAGAACCTCTCACTAGGAATCAGTGTAACGGTACGGCGAAGAAGCATAAAGAACCACTCAACAGGAAACAATGTAAAGGTACGGCAAAGAAGCATATAGAACCACTCACTAGGAAGCAATGTAAAGGTATGGCGAAGAAGTATAAATAACCACTCAGTAGGAATCCGAGTAAAGGTACAGTGAAGAAGCCGAAAGAACAACTCACTAGGAATCAGTGTAAAGGTACAGCGAAGAAGCATAAAACAACACTTAATAGAAATCAATGTAAAGGTACTGGGAAGAAGCAGAAAGAACAACTTACTAGGAATCAATATAAAGGTACGGCGAAGAATCAGAAAGAAACATTGACTAGAACTTCGAGAAAAGGAATGACGAAGAAACCGCTCAATAGGAATCCAATTAAGTGTACTGATAACAGGCAAACTGAACCACTCACTAGGAACCACTCACTAGGAAACCAATTGAGGGTAGTGAAAACAGACATACACTTGGAAGCTCAGATAGGTGTGCACCAGAGAGCTGGGAAATGCAGGGTGACAAATCAAAGTGGTTACTGAGAGACACAAGAGATCAGACTCGTAGACATTCACTGAAAGACAGTCTCAACAACAGGCCACAGTCACAGTGACTAGAATTACTGACAGACAATGAGAAACACTGACTAGGAAGAAGGGAGACTAAGAGAAGGACTTACTGGGAAACAACCAGAATCTCACTGTTTGTGGCACTAGTCACCTGGACAGAAAGAGAAACTCACTGGAGGACATAAATACTCACAAATGCATAAGGAGAGACCAGGGCCGGACAGGCCATTTATTCCATCGGGCATTTCCCCTTTGGGCTGGAGCCCTTAGAGGCTGCTCCCATCCCTTTCCAAAGCTTCCAGAGGTAATTGCAGCAGGCACAGGGAGGCTGCAAGAGGGAGGGAATGAGAGGGAGAGGAAAGGTAGATAGAGCGATCAGGAAGGGAGAAGAGGAAGAGTGAGAGAGAATGGATGAATGAACAGAGAGATTACACGAAAGGACGATGGTAGAGGAGCTGGTTTGTGCAATTTTCCCATGGCCTGGCAAAGACTCACTCCCAGTGAAATCACAAGATGTTCCAATGGGTGTGTGCCTGATGAAGGCAGGGTTGTCTGTGACAGCATCCTTTGCAGGCCATCTGTCCTTTGGCAGATTCATCCCCAACCCAACAAGCCTCCCAAATTCCAGTTCACCAGTCAAACTCTGTAGAAAAGCTTCCACTCGAAGACAGAGGCGGCTCCTCCGCTAAGGTGGAAGAACATCGCCCCACTGCTCGAAGACAGAAAATATTCCACTGAGACTGAGGAAGCTGCATAGGGAGAGACTCTGGGCTCAGTGGAAGATTCAGGAACCATTTACTTGAAGACGATAGAAAATAATTATGAACCCAATGCGAGAACACAATGTGCGACAGAGAGGAATCCATTATTTAGGACCACTACTGATTATGTTGCAGAATAATCAAAGTATGGGTTCTCTAAGGCAAAGCAGCCCTTTTGATGACATCTTAAAGCTGACTTCCCACTCTCTTCTCATCTCTAACAAAGTTTTGGATGAAGCAATCTCACATGTAGAATATCTGCCCAATCCAGAATAGAATGTCCAAGAGACATCCATTTCTGAGAAATATCTTAGAATGGGGAAGATCTAAAATGGATTCTAATCTGTTACTTGTAGGCACTAATAAGACACTGGTCAGCTCGGCCAATGGTAATGGTTTGTCAAAAACATGATCTACTGTGAGAATGTTGCCGTGGTTGCAAAATGTGCTATTCTCACGAGATTACAAGCACCGTATGAGAAAGAGAAGCCGTATCCTTCTGCCAAAGGCGCTGAACCACAGCACTTCTCTGTGAGATGATGGGGGTGCTCAGTAATACAGTGACTTACATAACTGATATTTTTCTGTGGTGCCTGCTCTTTTGCATATAAAACGAATTGGACTTCAGGCTTTCTAAAGTGTTGTGTTATACTTTTAACTGGGGTGCTTCTATCAATCTCACTGCATTGAGGTTTTAAAAAGAAAATAATCGGCAGCTACAGTAACATTTAGGGGTATATTTACAAGAGGATAGTGCCACCAGAACGCCACTTTTAGCAACGCTGTGGTGGTGCAGTGCCCTTCTCCCTATTTACAAAGTGGCGTGAAGCCACTTTTTGTGGCTTACACTCCTTGTAAATACGGCCCCTTTACACAAATCTCTTTGCGTGGAAGGGGCGTGCAATGGGTGTTGCTGTGGGCGTTTCACCACAACATCCATTGCTTTTTGAGGCTGCCCCAGATTAGAAGGATGTGTAAATATGAGGCAGCGGCAAAAACGAACTCCATGCAATTGCAGGCGTTAGATTCATGCAATGAGGAGAAATACTTCTATTTCACCTCATTTTTGCTTTTTCTATGTGAGCTGCTTCTGCAGCACCCATAGAAAGAGCATAGAAGGTGTCCCTTCCTGCACATAAACAATCATTAAATAATGATGATTTGCTACTTCTATGTGTGCTGCAGAATGCAGCACACATTGAAGTAACAAATTGCCATTATTGATTGTTTAGGTGCTGGAAGTTTTCCCTTCCTGCACATAAACAATCGTTCCCTGCAATGCAGTCACCCTTGCACTGTGGTGCAAGGGTGCCTGCATTGGCGCTAGGCAGCTGAGTGCAGCGCCAGTGCAGGGGAAAACACAGGGGTGCTCCATATTGTTGTAAATACGGCACATATCTGCGTTTTGGAAATGTCGGAGTGCGGCACAGCCACATTTGGCACAGCTCCAGGCTCCATCATTACCTTGTACAAATGCCCCTCAGTTCCTCTGAGAGACCTTTCCAGCTGACAAAAGGGCAGCCACAAGTGACAGCAGGTAGGCACCAGCTGCTTAGTGGCTGCCGCTCATCGAAGCCCCATTACTGGTACATCCACACCCCGCCTCCACTCGCATCATCACCAGGGTTCCCATGGGTGATCTTCCACCACCTCCACACTGTGCGTTGTCCTAAAACTTCAGCCCTTCATACAAGCTCCTGCACCTGCCTTGCCTCTGCCATAACACCCATCCCATCTTTCACCATAACTTCATGCCACCTTCAAGGTTGCCCTTCCTGCAGATGGCAAATATCTGAGTAGAGTGGGGGCACCGGAGGGACAACTTTGCTTTTGAAAAGTTGAGCACCTTCCCCCAGGTTTGAGGGAACACATCTCCTTGAATTTGCCCCTCTTCAGGAAGAAAGCTAAAACAGATGCCTGCATGAAATCTCAACATATAGACTCCTTCAGGATAAAAAACATTCCAAGGTGGATTTAGACCTACATCAACATTTATAAAACCAATACTCACATTCATACCTTTACCACTGATTCTACACAAAGCAAGCCTTGGCAAAATATGTCTGACCATGGCATGCTGGTGCAACGGTTACATTTCTGAGAACATGTTTATTGCAAGCACATGCCACAAATTTAAAAAGGAAAAAATAAATATTCCACCATCTAGACATGGCCTCCATATGCTTGCAATCAAAATTTAGAATTGGAAAAAAACATTCAGTTATAGAGTTGTGATGTTTTTAAATACACCTTCAAGCTGTTCCATCCACTTTTTGTAGTTTTGTTTATTAACCCCTTCCCCGCTCATGACGGAACCACTCCGTCATGAGCCACGGTTGCGCTGTGCTCATGACGGAGTGGTTCCGTCATGCTGCGGCCGTTGGCAGCCGCTCCGCCCACGCGGCGCTAATTCCCCGCCTGTGCGGGCGATTAGCGCAGTGGGCGGAGACGTGACGGAACCACTCCGTAATGAGCACAGCTCAACCGTGGCTCGTGACGGAGTGGTTCCGTCACGAGCACAGCGCCACTGCACCTGCCCCCAAACCCCCCCAGCGCCGCGGCGGAATTCCTGCCGCGGCGAAGGGGTTAAAGAAACAAGAGTAAATCACAACACCAAGCACTCAAATCATAGGCAGTTACACTGTCAAAATGGGGCTTAAATACTTTATAACTGCAATTTTTTTATTTTTAAAAGCAGAGGTAAACTAAATTACCATCTAGCAGGGCAGCTGAAGGGCAGGTAGAAGGAATAGCTGGTATTTAAGGGTAAAACAAAAATAAATAGAAAAACACACTTTTAACTAGCTTTGTCACTTAAGAGAAAGGAACTATGGGGCATATTCACAAGCCCCTATTGCCACCACAACGTCACTTTCAGTGATGTTGTGATGGCGAATAGGGCCTTACAGGGCTTAACACTGCCCTGTAAATAAGGCCCCCTTTCATGCTGTGTTTAGCATGAAAGGGGGGGGGCAATGGGTGATGCGGTGGGCGTTCCACCGCAACACCCATTGATTTTGCTGCTGCCTCCTATTTACAAAGGCAGCGTAAATAGGAGGCAGCACCAAAATTAAGAACAGGGAAATGCTTTATTTCTCCTCGTTTTTGCTGTTTCCATGTGTGCTGCCTTGTGCAGCACACATGGAAACAGAAAATTGCCCATGATTGTTAATGTGCAGGAAGGTCCCCCTTCCTGCACATAAACAATCAAAAAAAATGAAATAACATTTCTAAAAGTTACAAACATCCTTTAAATATTGTTTATGTGTAGGAAGGGAGATCTTCCTGCACATAAACAATCTTCCCCTCCACAAAGATACCCTGCACTATCGTGCAAAGGTGCCTGCGTTGGCGCTAGAGTGCTAAGTTTAGCGCCAGCGCAGGGGGAAACACAGGGCTGCACCATATTTTTGTAAATATGGTGCAGTCGTGCGTTTCCGAAGTGGCGGAGTGCGGCATTAAACCAGGAAGGCTAACACCACGCTCTGCCACTTGATTGTAAATATGCCCCTCTTTCAGTTGACCATGTGCACAGGCCTAGTGCAGTCACTCAAAGTGGCCCCGTTCATTCTACTCAGGGACATCTTAGGTATTTTGGGGTCCCCTGTTCGGAACAGCTTTGAATTTATGATCCAGTTTCAGCTCTTAAACTGCCCTCTTTGGTCAGGTCACTGACAGTGCACAGGAGCACTAGTCCAAATTCTAAATGTGTTTCCTTCTAATATTCAGCCATAGTGACGTGTGTTTTCAATGTTATAACATTGTAATATTACTGCAAATAATCTCTGTGCCAACCCTCCCATTTCTCATGTGTGAGATCCTGTTTTGATCTAAAAGATTTTTTTTATGGATGTTACCTGGAATGTAAAAACACTTTCTCTGCAAAATGTCTTTAAAAAAACTCTTCATCAAAAGTAGGAGCGACATGCCACTCCGTTGCCGGACGCACAGCCTTTACTGAAATCTCAATAGATTTTCAACACTTAGTCCATTTTCAATCAGTTTTATTCTTCATTTTCAAAAGTTTATATGCCATTTTATTTTCATTTCATCATGTCGCATAAGAGATATTATGTATTTAATATCTAATGCTGCAGACGGCCAATCCAGGCCTTTTTTCTGTAGCAAGAATGTATACAATTAATCCTCAGTTGTAAATATATTTCCCAATGCATTTCGGGCTCGATATTGCCCTTCGTCAGGGGTACACTACAAAATGAAAAACAACCATCATTGAATAATGTTTTAAGTTATAATATAATCACGACATTTAATCCACAACATGGCTCATTCAAAGAATTATCCCCGATTATTGGCGTTTTTCCCTCTAAGCAGCGCACTTACGCCCTACCAGCAGCATGCTCAAGCAAACATTTCACCACCACAGTAACCTTCCCGTTGTTAGCGTGAGCAACTCCAGATACTTTCTCTTCTTTCGCGCTGACCAAGTAACCACCCACAGCCACCTGCATCCTTTTACCCACTCCTAACCCCTCCCCTGCAATTAGATCAATCATGTGGGCCTCCTCGGGCCTCAACACTACAACACCCATCGCACCTTGCGTCAGATGCCGCATTAACACCCTATACTCCAGTTAATGCTATGCCTAATACGGATGTCTCTTCAAAAATAGTTGCTCCCCGTGATGCAACAGCATCAAAAAACACCCTTTCCTGATTAATCTCCCAACATACTCTAAGATGTTTAGCCCATCCCCTTACTTCAATAGGTAAAAGATTTAGGTAGGTGAATATGGATGTCATCATGTATACGGGGATTGTAATATACTCAGAAGGAATTGAGGGGAAACAACTAGAGCTGATAGGGTGTTAAGTTAAGTAACGGGAAGGTTACTGTGGTGGTGAAATGTTTGCTTGAGCATGCTGCTGGTAGGGCGTAAGTGCGCTGCTTAGAGGGAAAAACACCAATAATTGGGGATAATTCTTTGAATGAGCCATGTTGTGGATTAAATGTCGTGATTATATTATAACTTAAAACATTATTCAATGATGGTTGTTTTTCATTTTGTAGTGTACCCCTGACGAAGGGCAATATCTAGCCCGAAATGCATTGGGAAATATATTTACAACTGAGGATTAATTGTATACATTCTTGCTACAGAAAAAAGGCCTGGATTGGCCGTCTGCAGCATTAGATATTAAATACATAATATCTCTTATGCGACATGATGAAATGAAAATAAAATGGCATATAAACTTTTGAAAATGAAGAATAAAACTGATTGAAAATGGACTAAGTGTTGAAAATCTATTGAGATTTCAGTAAAGGCTGTGCGTCCGGCAACGGAGTGGCATGTCGCTCCTGCTTTTGATGAATTGTCTTAAACCGTGGCAATTGGGCAGACCATGGACCCGGGCAGCACGCACACAGATTAAAATGATGAACTTTTGCGGTGAACACATTGACAGGTGTGCACTTGGACACCCCTTCATTTTGTATCGTTTTAAAAAAACTCTAACACATCACCCACGTAAAAAATAAATTAATGGAAAATGGTAGTTAATTAAGTTAAGAATTTTTAAAGGTCATCAGAACATGCAGAACAGAGCTGGTTCTTTTAGGCCCCCCCTGAAAGGCTGTGGCCGTGGGCCAGAGCCCACTTTGCGTATGCCTTATGTCTCTGTGTGTACTGTGGTAAACGTTAGTGGGCGGGAAACAAAATGCGAATGCCAGCTTAAGCGACCAATGGATGAAGCCTGCAGACCAAACAGCTCCTCCGTACATGTATATTGGGTATATCCTTTTTGGAAAAACAGTGGTCTAGCAAGGCAGCTACAGCCAGAGGATAAAAGAATACTACTGTGATCTAGAAACGGATTAAATAAGATGGCGACAGCTAAAAATTGTTAATCGACGCAATTCGCCCAGTTCAGTCCCCTTCAATATAATTTATATACAATTGTGTGAGGTAGATTAAGCTAGGTGGGGTGGATTTCAAGCAGAAGGAATGAAACGATGAATACGTGAATTCTAAGAAGAACATGGGGAAAGGATGTGGCCTAATGGCTAGAGCGGCCTACCACAAAGCTGGGGAACCGGATTCGAGTCTTGGCAAGGGTGCTCAGCATCCTGTGATTTTGGGTAAATCACATAGGGGCTCATTTATGAGCCTTTGTGCCGCCGGTGCGTCACTTTTTGTGACGCACTGGCAGCGTAAAAAATGTGCCATGTTGCGTCCTATTTACAAAGTGACACATTTAGGCAGATGTGTCACTTTGTAAACCCTGCACTACATTATACCTGCATCAGGTATAATTTATGCAGGGTGGGCGCTCCCCAGCATCCAAGCCTCGTAGAAATGGTGCATTGAAATCTATAAGATTTCAGTGTGCCACTTCTAGGACGCCATAGCGTCAAATCCTTATGCCTGCCCTCATAGTAGACGTAAGAGTGATGCATAGCCCTCACCCCTGCATTGCTGGACGTACGTCGCACTTCCAACACAACTCCAGCATTGAGTAAGTTTTGCGCTGACGGTTACATCAGTAATACAGACGTATCTGTCATTCCTGGGACATGATGCGTCATACAGTAAATGTGACTCACCCATCGTGTTGCAAGGAGGGCACAGTGAAAACTGTTGCATCGCTGTTCTCATGCAACATAGCGATAGTTTATATAAATAAGGCCCTTAATCTCCCCGTGCCTACCAAAAATGAACGTGTCTGCCTGTAACGCAACTGGTGCTCGTAAAGCGCTCTGATACGTTCGGGCCGAGTTCACACAATATAAAACTCAAAAAAAGAAAAAAACATGCACTATAATGCAGTGTTGATACAAAACCTTCTCACGGATCCAGTGCTGTCTCTTTAAACAGCAGGGGCTACAATAAAAAAACAGGCATTCTGCATATGTAAATGCAAAGATGGAGGTCTGCTGTCTGAGGTATACAGAGAGATTCACAAGCAGAATGTCTGCCTCATTATTATTAATGGGACACAGATTCTGCAAATCCTACCAAGCGTCATATTTGCACTGTGATAGATTAGCACATCAGTCACCGGGTGCATCAGAAATGCTACCAAAAAAATGCATCTCTGATGAGACCCTGCATTAGTAAAACAGGCCCTATATCCTTAAGAAGTAAAAGATTTATGATCCATATTTAAATGCTCCAGGGAAGAAAAAAAACGGATTCTTGTAGTTTTGCTTCAGGGTGAATATGCACTGTAGCAACGTTGGCAGGTTATTTATCTGTGTTTTTGTCCTGTTCTAAAACTTACTTTGGTAACAAGAGTCAACGCCAACTTTAATAATGAACCATAGATTTCACAGTCAGATATTGCTCCTTTGGTGTCGGGTTTTGTGTCCATGCCCGCGCTCAGCTTTTAGCCTGTTTCTGTGCATCATTAATTCTGGCAGATAAGGATAAGAAAATGCAGAAGATGAAATGATGTGTTCAGGTTCATGCTCATTATAGTGAAGTGTGGAAGACAGAGTTAGAACTCAGGTTTCTGTGTTCCGCAGTGACAAGTACAGCAGATTTAGGAGGACGTGGCGCAGTGGCCAGATTTGCTGACTCAGGAGCTGGGGATCCATGTTTTTGTCTCGGCGTTTGCGCAACATCCTGTGATTCTAGGCAAATCACTTAATCTCCCCGTGCCCATGGACAGCGCCTGGATACCCTCACGGGTGACAAGCCGCACTCTATAAACTTTAACATTTCCCAATATATCTCGATATATTTCTATATAGAAACATACAATGTGGTTTGTGAAATTATGTAGACACACTAAGAAGGACAACAAGCACTCTCAATTGCAGTAGCCTGTTTTAGAAAGGATAGTGCCTCTTCAGTCATCGATGCTTTTAGGCACTCAATCGGTCATCATGCGTACACACTATTTCTGGGTCATGCATTCATCATCCATTAATCTACCCACTGACTCATTCTTGAATTCACTCTCTTACACAGGTACAATAAAACACACACAGACTCAACAATGAAGGCAAGTAAATTAAAATAACTAAAGTAAAAAAAGAAAAGATGCTGCCACCCAAACATGGTGGGAATATGTTTGTAAAAGCGAATGAACATAGCTGCCGGTGGCTGTCTTGTTTTAAAGTTCCAATATGGCCTCTAAATGCCTTATGATGAGATTTCAGTAAGAATTATTACAGTGTAGATCTTCTCCCAATAGGGTTTTCAGAGGGGGTAGTCGACACCAAGAGCCTGGTTCACAAAGGTAACTTGCAACTTTGAGTAATTTACTCCATTGTTTTCTATGGGACAGTGTTGTAGTACCAGTGGTTTGCCATGTGTGGTGCTGGGCTTACTACTGGTTTTGTGTTTTTAGTAGTTAATTAAACTCTGATTTTGTGAATAAGTAAAAAGTAGTAAATTTACACAAAAGGGCAAATTACTTCAAACTGCAAATAGCCTTTCAGAATCAGGCTTGATTCACAAAGGTAATTTAACTTTTAAGTAATTTTGACATTTGAATAAGTTTATTGTTACATTAAGATTTATATTCAAAGCATTTTATAATTAAATACTAAATATGTGTAATTTTTATATATGGTTTAGCCTTAAGTTATATTTATTTACACATTTAACTATTTTAAATAATTTAATTCAGCTATATTTCCAATGGGGTCTTGTTTTAATTTCATAACTCCATTATTTTCAATGAGAGGATATTTTAGTACCAGTGGATGGCAATGTGTTGTGCTGAACTTGCTTTTCATTTTTTTTTATAGTAAGTTACAGTCGTGCTAATTTTGTGAATAAGAAAAAAGTAGTAAACTTACTAAAAAGTGTAAATGACTTAAAGCTGTAAGTTACCATGGCGAATCCGGCCCCAAATCTTTGCCTACTGAGGTAATCTGTGACATTCCATTTCACAAAATATATTTCTGTAGGCTTTAACATGGTGCAATACAAATCTGTTCTTAAAGGAATTGACACTACTAAATGTGTTCCATTGTAAAAAATAAAAAAGACAGGCCTAATACCCCTGTTGTAAATTTTCATAATAAACAGACCAGACCAAGGGCATTTGACATAACTTTTCCCATTGAACCAATCAAGCCTGTATCCTATATCAATGACTTGTCGCCATATATACTGTATTGAGCTTGAGCTTTCCCACCAACAACCATAATTAAACTAATATAAAATTGTATAGATGTAAAAAATTACAGTTGTCAAAAAAATATAAAATCCCTCTTGAAAGGACACTCCCTTAGTAGTACTTCTGAAAGCTCTTTACCTGTTGATGTCGTAAGGTCTGTGAAGCCAGGTGAAAAAAACAGTGACTCCATGAAAAGCGTAATATCTAGGGAAGATGGGTACTGAGGGGCATATTAACAAGGCGGCGATATAAAATTATCGCCGCTTTTGCGCCCGTTTTCGGCTGATAATTCGGCGTGACAATTTTATCGCCTTATCAGCAAATACATGCTATCGCGTATTTTGCTGACTTAGCGCCCGTTTCCAGCACGCCTAACTTTGCATCTCTAATGAGATGCAAAGTAGGTATGGCTGTGAAACCAACCAGGGAAAATATCGCGAAGGCTGCTTCGCGATATTAACAAGGAAGGGTAGCGATTATTTAAATCGAGTTAAGTATGCCTTAATGCAGGAATTTAACGTCTGTTAAATTCCTGACTAAGGCATACTTAACATGGGGGGTGGATTCTGTGGCTAAGACCACAGGCCCTATCATCTAGGATATCGCCGTTTTCCACCATGGAAAACAGCGATATCCCCACTATCCCTGGGATTTTTATCGCCTCGGCGATGCGCGTTGTTGATAACGCGCTAACCAGGCGATAAATTCCAGAGATAGCTGTCGTTAAATATGCAAGCGCTAATTTATTTATCGCCGGCCCTTGTTAATATGCCCCATAGATCTTTCAAAGAGATAAGATTACTGATACATCGAATAATGTCCAATGGGAGGCAGCTAAAGGTTCATCGCGGGTGGGTAAATTGGGCAATTGAAAACTAGGGTCAATGGTAAATTAGGGTTAATTGACACATTTTCCCCTTGGGGTAGAAACTGCTTAGTATTGAAGCAGACAATGTAGCAGTGGATTGCAGAATTATATTAGAAAAATAAATCAAAATAAGTGAAATGGATCGCTATTTCTATTTGTAAAGAAAGCAATAAATATTCTGGGTCTGATTGTGAAACCATTTAATTTTATGAAATGTACACAAAAACTCTGTGTAATGAATTATTTTTAAGATGAAAGGGGAAACTAGTGTGCAGTCTCTTATAATATAAATTGTAGAAGCAAACAAATATTTAACTCAATTCTCCGCTGATAATCCCAATACCCTGATCACTACTAGTAATAAAACTAATGCTCTGGTAGTGGCCTGTCAATCCCACTCTTGTATGAATGTATGGATTATTAACCATTCTGGAGGAATTTCTCAAATGGATTGGACCTTTGGTCAATAATAACCGGATTCGAATTATTAAATTGGCTTTTGATCTTGCACTTGTTCTTAGGGACACAATACAATATAAAAAAAAACAAA
Source organism: Triturus cristatus (assembly GCF_964204655.1). Lineage (NCBI taxonomy): Eukaryota > Metazoa > Chordata > Amphibia > Caudata > Salamandridae > Triturus > Triturus cristatus. The sequence goes on from NC_140594.1 coordinate 1,092,595,760, forward strand.
TGTGAGAATTTGGCTTTTCAAATGTCTGTACAATATCACCACTTGTTTGCTCACTAAGAATAAACTTTTATTGTCTGGCTATATAGGTTCCTCGAAGAGTTCACCGATAACGTACAAACAAAAATAAGAATAAATAGAACTGAGATCAGCTACTCTCATCAGCAACACAGAGGTGGATCTATCATCAATTCTTTAGGTACTAAAGCATGAGTTATTTCTATCATTTATGCCAAGGTTTGAAATTCATGAGTGTAACTTTGAGTCAGTACTTGTTGATTTTTTGAAAACACCATTCCTGGAACATCCGCAACTGAAGGTCGATGTGTTGAGAGTCTAGAGCAAGCCTCCCCTCCACCGCCCTGTTCCACATATATATTCACTACCTGGTGCCAGGATTGAGGTTGCATTCAATATTCAACCGACAGCCAATTGCAGAAGCAGGTAGGGAGAGCCGTAAGATTGTAAGCATCAGACGCACTTTCTTGCCTCAATAGAACATTAATGTTTATTAATTAGGGTGCTCGTCTATTAAATGAGGTTTAAACCCAAAACCTTTGCCCTGAACCAAGTGGCTGGCTATGAGAGCATGGAAAATCAATTGTAGTGTATTGCGAGATGCAAAGTCTTTGCAAATCACTATCTCATCATTGTGATTCCTTCACAATTGGAGGGGGAAGGGCCCCCAAAGAGGCAATCCCCATTCCCTATGATTCATAAGGCAGTTCACCCAACTTCTTTGCCGGACGCACTTGTCATTCAGTAACCATGCACATAGTGAAAGCTATTGATGACAGGCAGCTTCTACAGGTTGACTGATAGCAGCAGGCCTTGGAAGGAGCATACAGCGGGGCCTTGGGCTCGCTCACGCTCCTTCAATGTCCTTTGCACAAAGTGGAGCTTGTTTTAGGGTTGAGCCTTGCGAGATACTATTGTTTACAAGAAGGGCTTAGAGCCCGCCCATTGCTTACCATTGGTCTGATTCAGCGTCATTCTTTTTTTCAGCCGTCTTAATTGGCCAGTGCCGCTGAAATGTCACTTCCGGTGCTTGCTGTGGAGCAGGGCCCACGCACAGAGTGATTACATTTTATCAGTGCCCATCAGCTGCTCCTAGGGTGATTCAGGTACTATTTCTTCTCTCTCCCATTGCCTGCTGCTCCCTCCATGCCTCTTTTTATTCTTGATTTAATTGGGTGTTTGCAGTCTGCTTCCTACCCTCTGTCGTGTCCTACTCCTGCCCCCCATCATTATTGACTGCCCATCCTCATTGTTTGCATCCCATCCTCCCTCCTGTTGTTGTCACTTGTCTTCCCTCCATCTCGTCGTGTTGCTTTTTTACACAAGAAACACAAGGAGCTGATGGATGGAGTGCTGAAACTTTTCAGACACTCACCACCAGTCACAAAGAATATTTGATGTTACAACGCATGCAATTACAACGCAAGCTTTTATAACACAGTCTTTACATTGGCAACTACCATTACATTGCATGATTTTACAACGCATGCCATTACAACGCATTTTTAAAAACTACCATTGCAACGCATTCCATTACAACGCATACCATTACAATGTTGGGGTAGAAATTATTCCCACCCCAGTGAGTGCAAGAGTAGGGTAAGTGTTGGATAGAGGAGGGGTAAAAATGACTACGTGTTGGATAGTGCAGGGGTTAAAATTAGAATTCCTACTCCAGTGAGTGAAAAAGTAGGGAAAGTGTTGGATAGTGTAGGGGTAAAAATTACTATTCCCATCTACCCCAAAACCCATACCCACCCTAATACTAAATAAATCTCCTTTAGTTACCTTATAATGCATTGTAATGGCATGCGTTATAATGGTATGCGTTGTAATGGTATGCGGTGTAGTGACATGCATTGTAATGGCATGAATGTAAAGGCAGTTGCGTTGTAACAGTTGCGTTGTAAAGGTAGGTCGTTGTAATGGTTGCGTTGCAATGGATGTTTCCCGTAACATATCTGGGTTGAATCCATCATAATTTTTCAGCTGACTTTGCCACCCCAGTTCACACCCGTTTACACAACACATTCTGTCTCACTGGCACCCTGCGTGGGCGTTTTACTCTCTTCGCATATCGCTTCCACTGAGGAAAGAAACGCAGGGTTTTTCTGTTACTTCCTCATGGTCCAGAGTTGCCAGCAGAGAGACAAGCATTGTTCTCTCTCGCAAAGCTTTGCACCGCCAGTGCAGCGCTTCGAAGTGCCTATGAGTTTACCCGCCAAACGGGTGATTAGAAGTGAAGTCCAATCTTCATCATTAAAATCATTATCTGTAAACTATAAATTTAGCAGAATACTTAAATCCGCGCATTCATTTTAATGATCAGTTTTGGAGGGTAAACCCCCTGAGACCAGAGCTAGGCACTTTGTAGCAGTTTAGCTGACTTTTGGTAATGAAGTTTTATAAATCATTTTTATTAAAGTTATTAAAATTTATTAGCAGAAAAACATGATTTTAATGCACCCTCCCCGGCCTTCCGTGCTGTTTAATGCAAGGTCTGTCTGTGTTACTGCGAGCTCCCTACCACCCTCCCCATCCCTCCATGTGATTGCAGGTCTTATTCATTAAGCACCCCATGAGAGTGCATACATTTACTTGATCACTCTTATGCACTGCTTCCACCCCCCCCCCCAAATGCTTTCCTTTTTGTCTTCAAAAATCGCGTCCGCCCACCTTTTTTGCTCCCTTGCCCGCCCACTCCTCCACTCCCTGTTGCTTTATTCCCACCTGTATTGTCCTGCTGGACACGTTCTAGTGTTCCTGTACATACAACCTACACCCACCCATCACAAGCGTCACTGGTCAGGTGACCCTGCACAGTCTTTGCAGGTTTGTCTTCCATGGAGCCTGAGTGCCTTCAAAGAGATATCTGCAATGAAATCCACCACCACTACGGATGCACCCACATTTGAACTATGTAAATTGTCTCCAACACCGCGAGTTCAGGCTGGTCAAAACAACATTGTCGAGGTGGACTAAAACCTCATTGCCATGTGGTGAAGAGATCCAGTACTGCCCGGCATGTTAAACTGGTACCAATGAGATGCAACCAATGCCCAGACAGTGTTACCAAGTTTAAAAATGACGACATAATGAAGTATTACTATATCAAAATGTGCCACATTATGCCACATAATTTACCTTTTCTTGTTGCATAATTTACTCAACCCTGCTGCATAATTTGGCCCTTTCCTGCTGCATAATTCCTGTGGCCCTGAGTATAAGGTCAAAAACATACGCTTATAATGTGGAGTATCAGAATAGGAAAATATATATAAATATCATACTTTCCATGAAAATGGAACTGACATGGACCATGCAGTAGATTTTCAGACATTTTGTGCTGGGTTAGCGTCACAAAAGTGATGTTAACCAGCACAAAATGTATTTTTTCTAATTAACTTTCCACGCAAAACTTGTTTTGCACTGGAAAGTACCCTTAAAGTAGCACAAAGCACTGCTTTGCGTTACTTAGCGCCAAGGGGGCGTAACATGTGTGGTACATGGGCGTTTCCATGCAACCACCCCTGCCTTTTGACTCAAAGCCCTATCTACAAAGAATTGTAGACAGGATTTAGCGCCAAAAGTTAACACCACTGAAATCAAATGAGGCGCTAACAGGAGAAATGTTTTTATTTCTCCTTTCTTTTCTGACTTTGCATGCATACTGCACTCTGCAGCACACATACAAAGTGGCAAAAGCTTTTAAACTTGTCTTGGCATGGTATTCTGTACAGGAAGTGCATTGCATGGGTGTAAGTTATACTTAGCTCAGGTAACTATAACTGCTGAGTTTCTATGGTTCTGTGCGAGCGAAATCTGACCCTAACAATAACGTCCCTGTAACTTTTTTTTTGTGTGTGAATTTGTATAGTTTTTTTATGTTAATTCCTAACTATAACATCACTGTGGCCTTTGTGTTTTTTAAGTGAATATAAATGAATATTAATGAGTTTGGTCACAATTTGCTGCCATTAGGAATTGCAGCCATCAAAGGGATGGTGGCCTGCTGGGGTCAGCAGACCACCATGTCTGTGATTGCTTTTTAATAAAGCAATCTTTTTTTTTTGATGAAGCCTATTTTCCTTAAAGGAAAATGGAAAGGAAAAGGGGATGCATTCATAAAATAAAATAAAAATAAGTTTCATTTTTTAAGAGCAGGCAGTGGTCCCTTGAACCATTGCCTGCCCTTACATTTTTTTTTCAACATTCACAAAGGTGAAAGAGTTCCATGGGGACCCCTTCCCATTTGTGTTTGTTGCCCACCACACTTGAGGTGCTGGTAAAAAAATTAATGTTTTATGATCGGTTGCAAAAGATCCGCACATAGCACTGTAATTCGGTATTTGAAAGGGCCGCCCTAAACAAGCCCCTTCCAAATACCGAATTGCTTAACACAATTTGCGATTTGGTAACATGATACCAAATCACGATTTGTGTTTTGCACATATGGAAAAGCATTTTTGCGGTTAGAAATGGCCAGATTCTGTGAATCTGGAGTTTCCAACAACAAAAAAAAGCTTTTGTACATATGGACCATGGAGAGGCAATGCGGGTGGGTGGAGCAACACTGGTGGGAGTGCTGAAGCAGCACGGATGGCTGGTGGAGATTGAATCTATATGTGGTACAGATGAAACAAGGCGGGCGAGGGTGCAGTGGAAGCAAATGGAGGAAAGAGAGAGCAATGTGGAGCACAGAGGGCAGGGGATTAAACCAAATGGGCAAGAGAGAAAGTGCATTTGGAGGTGGGAGGGGAGGTTGAGCACAAGGGCGAGGAAGCAACGCAGGAGGGGAGCACACAAGGGCAAGTGCATCATGGAACTGACAAGAGAGAAACATATGTCTGAGAAACAAAACACGGGTTGGGGAAGAGAAGCACAATAGATAGGGAGCTGGAAAACACATGCAGTTTCATATAGAGTTTAAAGAAAAAAGTAGAGCTGGAAAACACATGCAGTTTCATATAGAGCTTAAAGAAAAAAGTACAGCTGGAAAACACATGCAGTTTTATATTGTGCTTAAAGAAATAAGTAGCACCTCTGAAAAAGCAATCAGTATAAGGGCACTGTAATGCATGCATGCTAGAGAGGAGGGACAAAGACAAGAAGAGGAGGAAAAGCCAAAATAGATTAATGAATAAGAAACAAGCACATGAGAGTGAGAAGGAAGCCAACGATTGGTAAGCAATTGGTGGGCTCTAAGCCGACTGTAAAGTAACAAGACTTCTCGCAAGAGACGGCACATGCCCTCTCTAGTAGGGGAGACCTAAAATACCTTTAGCATATGGTATTCTGAAACAAAGCGGAATGCTTCATAGCATAAAGTTTAATGAAACACATTGATGCTCATTAAGAACACTGCTCCAACTGGGAGTTGAAGCCTCATAGCAGAAATAAGGATTCCTCTCAGTTCTACTTCCTGATTTAGCATGTTTTCAGGTTCCAGTAACAATCTCTTTCTGCACATGTCTGCCTCTGTATTTACTTCCAGCATTTTGCATTCTGCAGTGGCAATATATAACATGAAAGATAAGTGGCAATGTATGCCAATAATGCATTGGAGTTGTTTTTATGCCATTAAGTATATTAATGTTTGAGTTTGAAATTGAGTCAATTTCGTTGGAAGGGATAAAAAATCAGCATACTTCAGAATTAAGGGGCAGTGTGCCTAATTTATGTTTCCCATGCCGCTTATATATTTTGAAGCACTTGTTGTTTTGTATGAAAATCAAATAAATGCTTTTATTTAGTATCCACTCCCCCATACCACAGCATGGGTGTGGAAAGGGTCAAGTCTTACTTGGAAGTCAGAGAAAGAAAAAAACACAAACAGATGTCCATGTTAAATTATCATAAGTTGGACAGAAAAGGTTGTATGATATTTCATAGTCTGTCATTGGTACGCAAAGATTTTGGAATACCTTAAGTTGATGGGGGGTTCTGGTGGAGCAACCCCTCCCGCATCCCTAGTCTCGGCACCACTGATGGAAGATGATTTTTCTAATGAGATATAGGTGGGCGGAGATGTGTATCTTTGCCCGTTTCAACTTTATGAAACATTTCCCAAATTTTATTAAATTCCCCAAGAGAAAGTGAAATAAAAGCAGTACAATATGTCAAAACGTGAGTTTATGCCATAGAAAAACACAGCAAAAATTCCAAATTATGAAAAAAATCTGTCAAAAGTTCTTAGCAGGAATATTTTCCTGCAAATACTTTGCTTATAAGTATGACAGGTATAGGTTTTACAATCTTGTGAAGTGTAGCAAAGGATCTGTCAAGAACAAAGAAGTCTCCTAAATGCAGATTATTTGACACAGTCTATTATCTAAAAAAGAATAAATGCACAGAGATACTTAAGACACTCAGAAATTTCAAATTTGATTAACAAGTTCTTTGAGTTCAAGTTATGAGCACCAAGGTGGGGTGGGTCCACCTGAGGGCCATCCTTGACATTCCAAACTGTGAAGTGATTGTGAAGAGCCTTCAGACATCCTTGCATCTCAGTGTTTGAAGACCCTTGAAATTCTGAAGATAAGGGCAGCAGGACTTAGAAACCACACGGGTGAGAATCATGGAAAGCAAACTGTCCAACGGCACTAAGGGTAGAGGGCTTGGAAGTTCCTTCCAAACCTGAAATACCCGCTCCCTAAATTAACACAAACACGTATGCACTTTTTTATCAATGGTTTTTATTTTAATCTTTCAACAATTTATCAAACTGAAGTAAATACACCACAAAAAAATATGTTGTTACCAATTATTAAAAACAAACAAAGAGGGCTTTGGCTCCACCCAGAAGTGTGTTACTGTCTCACCTCTTGCTATTCGCTATTTGGTGTATCATTTTGCCTACCAGGAAGTGAATATATCGGAATACATGAAAAACTATTGTACACTTGAAAAGTACACTCAAGTATCACATGGTTTGTCACACTCAAATAATTTTCTCTTATATGCATAATAGACAGATAGCAAATCTTTTAGCTACCTTTTCATTTTGCTTTTGTCACTGTAAGTGGTCAAGGGTAGGCCCAGGTGTGGGTCCCGTGGTCACTGCACCACTGGATTCAAGCTAGCTTGGCTGATGAGAGCTGATACCCTGAAACCGGTCGTAGGATGCTTGTTTCCGGTACAGGGAGGACCTGGCTTGGCAGTTCGAGCCGGACTGTTCCCATGAGGAGCAGGGTCAAGACTGATTTCCGTATGGCTGGTCTAAACTGGGGGGGGGGGCATAAAATGATGGATTAAACTCAGATCAATTGACTGAGGGTGAATGTTTCCATTGATCAGCATTCCGTCCATGATCTGTATTATTTTTGCTTTTGTCACCTTGTGGGAAGGGTATGCCCAGACATGGGTCCCTTGCTCACTTTGCCACTGGATTCAATTTAGCCTGGCTGATGAAGGGTGATACCTTGAAACTGGTCCCAGGATGCCTGTTTGTGGCCCAAAGAGTGCCTAGCTTGGCATTTCGAGCTGGACTGTTCCAATGAGGAGCAGGGTCAAGACCGAAATGCATATGGCTGCGTCCAAACTGGGGAGGCGTGGTGGGCAAAAGAAAGATAGATTAAACGCAGATCTGCTGACTTGGGGTGAACGTCTGCATTGTTCAGCATTCCGTCCATCTCTCTTCTTTTGCTTTTCTCCAAACTTTTCCAACTTTGTATGTGTGTTGCACTGCCCAGCACAATAAAAAACTAATGAATGTTTTAAACTATGTCGAAGCATAGCATTCTGTACTGGAAGGACACCTTCTAAGTGCAAAACCTATTCTAGACATTATGCACAGACCCTTGAACTATGGTGCAGGGGTGTGTGTGTGATGCAAGGCAGCCTGAAGTATGCCAGCACATAGGGAGAGAGATACAGGGCACCAGCTTAGTAGATATGGCGAAGTTCTGCATTTCGCTTTTGCATTACACATCACAACAACCTTCCTTGCTGCACTGCGTAGCATATAAAACTAGCACATGTGTCCCAGATTTTGGAAATGCTTATGTGTACTTGCCTTGGCATGGTAAAGTCAGACCTGTTGGCTTTGCCAATGCATGTTAAGGATAGATTTAATGAATGTCTTTACGTGGTTCTTTTTATTTCAATCTGTTATTTTCAGTCTCAGAGTTTTACTTTCCAGCTCCTTCTGGGTAAACACAGAATTATTCCACTGCAAATGCAAAGCTGATTTTTTTTGTGAACTTCCGGCTGAAATCCATGTGAAGGGACCCATATGAAGGGCTTTTAATAATCCCTTCTTCTGTGCTTGTGCAAACAAGGCTGCTGGAAGCGAGCAGCGGTTCTTTCTGTTGTGCCCTTTCTTCCTGACAGAGAGCATACATTAACTGAGAGCAGTATATAAGAGCCTTAATGGGGGGCTGTGCAAAGAAGCTTTAAGGCGCTGTAAAAACACAGGGAAGGGCTTAGCCCAATTTCCCACAGTGAAGGGCATTCTCAGTGCCTGGAAGATATGTAAGACACTGTGTTAGTGTGCAGAAGAATCATGATTGTGTGGCCCATCGTAAGTGAGATGTGCCTAGAATAAACCTATATTTTAATGCTTGTATTTCTTGTATCCTTATAAAGCTCTGTGTGGTTCTACCAGTTTCTGGAGTACTTCAGAGTAAGCACATTGATGGTAGCTATATATGTATCTTTGTTAGACAGTTTTTTGTTTTGTTCTGTTCTGCTAGGTTAAAAAAAACATTTGCAACATACCAAGGCTAGCTCTTAGATTAAGTAAATTAATGCTTTTGGGATGAACAAGATATTGAAACATGTATGACATCTGCTGTAGATTCATAAGGATTTGGTTGGAACCTACTGACACAGCCCATCTTGAACTATATAGAACTTATTGTGAAATCTATTTTTTAGGTCTAGCCAACCGACAGCTTCAGCTATCCAATGAGCCTCAAGTAACATAATATTGTTGTGCATCTCTTATTATAAATGCTAATGAAAATGTATTTACGAAGTAACAAAGAGGATTTGGGCCAGTCCTCTTCAGCGCTTGGTCCTTTCAATTGTCATTCACATTTTGTTTCCGCCCACCACTACATTTAGCATAGGGAAATGGGTCTGCGCATATGAATTATTGGTTACTTTGCCTAAAGCAGAACACTTGTGCTGTGGTTTATGGGCCTATACTTTACTTCATCAATGCTTTTTACTTTCCAGATTTTTAATTTTTATTTTGCAATAGTTCATATGTCTTTAAAATGTGTGTTCTGGTTACAGTAGGTGAAAGTCAATAGTAACTTTTCTTTGCTTCAGTAAGTTATACTTTACCTGCCAAATAATTCCATTGGCCTTGGCCCAGACATTTCAAACGTGGTCCAGTGTATTTTTATGACACAGTGAATGCTGTGAGCTATGTCTGCACAGAAGAGACCAAGATGCCTTGGCTACCTGCCTTCACCTGGAGTACCAGAGGTTGTGTGGAATCTTTGCTTTATAGTAAGAGCTGGTGGAAGCAGGAGGAAGATGGTTGATGGGAGAGACAGGGCGGCACCGGGGGCCCGATTCACAGAACTAATTTAAGACAAAATCCTAAACTTACTACCATTTTGGTATTCACAGAAGGCACTTACTCATTTTGGTATTCACAGAAGGCACTTACTCATTTCGGTATTCACAGAAGTTAGGAGTCCTAACTTTAGGACTCCTAAATGCCTTCTGTGAATGCCGAAAGTCTTAAAGTTAGGATTTTTCTCAGTTTAGGAGTCCTAAAGTTAGGAGTCCTAATTGTACTACTCCTAAACCAAGAAAAATCCTAACTTTAAGACTTTCGGCATTCACAGAATGCATTTAGGAGTCCTAAAGTTAGTAGTCCTAACTTTACTACTCCTAAACTGAGAAGAATCCTAATTTTAAGACTTTCGGTATTCACAGAAGGCATTTAGGAGTCCTAAAGTTAGGAGTCCTAACTTTACTACTCCTAAACTGAGAAAAATCCTAACTTTAAGACTTTCGGTATTCACAGAAGGCATTTAGGAGTCCTAAAGTTAGGAGTCCTAACTTTACTACTCCTGAACTGAGAAGAATCCTAATTTTAAGACTTTCGGTATTCACAGAAGGCATTTAGGAGTCCTAAAGTTAGGAGTCCTAACTTTACTACTCCTAAACTGAGAAAAATCCTAACTTTAAGACTTTCGGTATTCACAGAAGGCATTTAGGATTCCTAAAGTTAGGAGTCCTAACTTTACTACTCCTAAACTGAGAAAAAACCTAACTTTAAGACTTTTGGTATTCACAGAAGGCATTTAGGAGTCCTAAAGTTAGGAGTCCTAACTTTACTACTCCTAAACTGAGAAAAATCCTAACTTTAAGACTTTCGGCATTCACAGAAGGCATTTAGGAGTCCTAAAGTTAGGAGTCCTAACTTTACTACTCCTAAACTGAGAAAAAACCTAACTTTAAGACTTTCGGTATTCACAGAAGGCATTTAGGAGTCCTAAAGTTAGGAGTCCTAACTTTACTACTCCTAAACTGAGAAAAATCCTAACTTTAAGACTTTCGGCATTCACAGAAGGCATTTAGGAGTCCTAAAGTTAGGAGTCCTAACTTTACTACTCCTAAACTGAGAAAAAACCTAACTTTAAGACTTTCGGTATTCACAGAAGGCATTTAGGAGTCCTAAAGTTAGGAGTCCTAACTTTACTACTCCTAAACTGAGAAAAATCCTAACTTTAAGACTTTCGGTATTCACAGAAGGCATTTAGGAGTCCTAAAGTTAGGAGTCCTAACTTTACTACTCCTAAACTGAGAAAAATCCTAACTTTAAGACTTTCGGCATTCACAGAAGACATTTAGGAGTCCTAAAGTTAGGACTCCTAACTTCTGTGAATACCGAAATGAGTAAGTGCTTTCTGTGAATACCAAAATGAGTAAGTGCCTTCTGTGATACCAAAATGGTAGTAAGTTTAGGATTTTGTCTTAAGTTAGTTCTGTGAATCAGGCTCCGGGTGTTTCCTCGGTGGACCGCCAGGTGGGGGCTGGTTTTGGACCCCTGCAATATCGGCCCCCTGTAACAAAAGCAGCTGCATGGTTTTCCACGCGCATCACTCCACCCCCCACTGCCCGCCGATGGTCCAACTCAATTGCCAGGGCTGGTTTGCGTTTCCAGTCCAGTCCTGGCAAGAGAGATTGTAACACAGAAATTTCCAAAGTCGAAAAATACGATTGTTTGGTCAGGATTCCATAGCTCACGTGAGATGACTCCGACCACAGGAAACAATTGGGCCAATCTAATTATATGAAGATCAATGTAGGCCAATCGCACAAGGTTATCCTATGTCGGTCCTGTACCTTGGAGAGCAAACTGTCTCGCTGATGTTGAAGCCTCCACTCAATGTTATCCTACGGCGAGACAAAAGGTCAGCAGAAGGAATCTGCCTTTGTGCTTGTGAGGCTTGCAATACCCACCGGTGTTGATATTTGAGCTCTTTCCATTTTTGTTAGGTGTAGTTTGACAGCAAACCGATCTTCATGACCTATTGTTACCAATTCTTTAAAATATACACAGAGTGGACTTTGGCTCCACCCAGTGGAGTAGTTCTCTCTCACCTCATGCTATTGGCTGTCGAGTGTATTGTTCTGGCCCTGTGAAATGGTTTGCTTTCAATTGCACCAGGAACTATTTTATGTCTGAAATGTACACAGAATCATCGAACCTTAAATTCTTTATCGCATAGATCAGTTTACAAAGAAAACAAACGTTTTAGTCAGGACTAAAAATGGAAGCCAGACCCATTGGCTTTACCCATGTTTGTTAACGAGCTGATCATGTAGTTAATGAAATAAACTGTCCGGGGCTGATGGAGTGATGGTAACCCCTCAACTTATGAGGTCATCATGGTTGTCCAGATCTGGGAATGGCAGGCAGGAAGGTAGTTAGGAACTGACTGTGCTGAGAAGGGACTCTCTTTGAAGAAGGTGCTATTACTATGAGGTGGCACCAGCGCTGAACGTGATTTTGTGTTTGTATTTGTGTTAATCTTCTTGAAAAAGCTGGCTAGTTTTGTGTTTGCTATGGGTACAACTTGAGTACCCTATGAATGCCTTTCTTTGTGTCATTGTGTGTGTGAGTGTGTGTGTATGTGTACCTACAAGTGAAAGCCTTCTGTACACATGCTAGCACTGCATAGCTGTACAGACGAATAATTGTGTACATACTTCTGTGAGTCAATAAATAGGGATATACATTTCCATGCTTATGGATGTTTGTCTTTTGTATATAAGTGTGTGTGAGAGGCTGGTCTTGGGCCGACAAGAACACCACCTCACAAACTCGCTCTGTAACATAACTTAACTTGTATTTGTAAAGCGCATGTTCACCTAGACAAGTATCTTGGTGCTAAATAACAGATGTTTATTGTTACCCAAATCAATGGTACTCATTTTATTGAACTCAGAAGGATGAAAGGCTGAGCGGACCCACTGGGATTTGAATCCGTGACCATAAGGTCAAGCACAGGATCCTAGAGCAGACGCATTAGCCCACTGAGCCACCAGACCCTTTCTGTGCATATGTCTTTTTTATGTGCACTTGTGCATGAGCCGAAGGATGCATGCGTGTACATCATCTCACGTGCACACAGGGACTTTCCAGCTGCCTTGTTCCGCGCGTGCATCAACACACTGCAAGGCTGTATTTCATGAGGACCAGGGGACAAGTCACACGGCACACACCTGGCTCCCCTCAAGGGGCAAGGCGAGGCATGAAGTTATGTGGTAGTCAAAGATGGAGAAACATCAAGGAGTGATGAAGAGGCACTAATGAGCCAGAGTTTCTGACTCACCAGGAGATTCACACTTCAAAGGTCACTCACTCAGGGCCCAGGAATTCAGACAAACACAGGTTAGCAGTCAGGCATCACCAAACGGCTCCTTGAAGGGTTATTGAGTCTGGAATTAGAGGCACTTAAAATATTCAAATCACACATGCAAAGGACCATGGTTAATAAATGACTCCATGAAAGCTATCAATAGTTAACGACATGGAATTCACTTCAGACACAAAGGATCTTCACTGTTCTCCATCCCACCCTGGAGGCTGTCTGTCAGTAGTGGGACACAGGAGCGGCGCCTTCAGGTAAGAGCTGGGACACACATTACCTGCGCACTAATATTCTGGGCCTACACGTGGAAACAGCACTGAAATCTAGAGAAATTAGTAAATATGAGTGTGGAGTTTGCTGAGCCTAAAAATGACTACAAGACAGAAAAGCAGAGAGAAAGGGAAGACAAACCTTCCACTTAGACTGAGAGAGATTTACTTCCAGCAGCAGTTCTGGATTACCAAAAACACAAAGTAGGCACCGGCCTATGGGCCCTACACCTTTTAGGGGCCGCAACAACGTATCAAAATAACATTGATTTGATCTTGAAAGAAATTTACAATCAAGCTTTCTTAAATATTGTTTCCAAAAGATAGAAAAAAATGAACCAACTCAAAGAAACACAGCTTTGCAATTAAAGACTATAGAGAACATACCGTGTTAATGTAATGTACCCATTAACAACGTAGGGGCAGATTTATGTTCCCTGGCGCATCCCTGCAAATCAGCATGGATGCGCCAGGGAAGATGCGTCACGCAAGTTTGCCCTTGCGCCACCGCAGATGAGCTGCATTTACAATGCGGTGCATCGTTGCGGAAGGACAAGCAGATGCGTGACGTATCTGCCGGCGTAAGGTTGGCGCAGTGCTGAAGTTGTGTCGCAAGTGCGACGCAACTTCAGCACTGTGCCAACCTACCCCATACCTAACATGGTGCGTGAAGCCTTACGCCTGCTTCAAGCAGGCACGGGGTTTTGACGCATCAGCGGTGGGAAAGTGACTCAGTGAAATCTTATAGATTTCACTGAGTCACTTTTCAGGGGCGTTCCTGCGACGGAACCTGACGCAGGTTTCATGTGGCGCAGGGCTTTACACCGTGACGCATCTCCATAGATGCGTCACGCTGTAACTAGGGCGCAACGTAGCGCAGGGTTGACGCCGCCGCTGCGTCACAAAAGTGACGCAACTGCGGCGTAAAAGTGGCGCAACCCCAACATAGATCTGCCCCTTAAAGTACATAAACCAGAGGCATCAGATTCACATTATAGTTTGTCTTTAAAAGCTCATCTTCTGGCAGCTGTTAGTTTGTAAAATAAATCCGGTGCATTAGGTATGAGGAGTTAATTTGCGAGGGGAGCCCCGAAATTTCGACTGCCTAGGGGCCTCCATGGGGTTTAATCCGACATTGTCCAGCAGGTCAAAGAAGACTTGTTGTTTCTTGACTTGAAAAGGTGGTGAAATGAGAGGCACATGAAACTCTCTGTGTGCTCTTGGTTTGCTATGTTTCATTGTTTATTTGTACAGTGCTTTATACCAATCCTCGGTCACCTCAAAGCACTGCAGGGGGACATGAGTGATAGAATAGAAGAAGCTGAAGAGAGAAAAGGAAGAGCAAAGTGAAGGGATTGAGTACCATCTCTGGTAGTAGGAATACTCCATTACAGAAAGCTATTCTCACACTAGATTGTTGTAGTAGGGAGACGAGTGGTGCCTCCTTAGGACATCGTTCCTCCTACATCGACCACAGAAATCACCCTTGACAATATTGACATGCCATCTCATCCACTACTCCATACCGAATCCTAGTCTTCGATGGGGCAGTCCTGCAAGGATGGTTTCACTGTCCCAAATCCTATTTCATCAAGAGAAGCCTGTGAATTTGGACTAACATTTCTCATTGGTGCATCTTCAATCAGCGCTCTCTACATCTTTGAAGCTATTCATGGTGCTGAACTCTCATTGGATAATAAATATTGTGTTATATCCAATGAGAGAGATTCCGTCAGAATGAACCACAGAACAGACATTGAACAGGTCTTTGAGAGGCAAACCTGACTTAAACCATAAAGGAGTTTTCTTGAATCTTCCTTGAAAACTAGGTCAAAAGATTTGAGACCGAGGCTTTCACTTTTGTTTGATTCGTTTTTAGAAAGTAAAACACAAAGGCATACAATTAGCCTACACAGACTCAATTGTAAAGATAGCACGTAAAACACAGTTGAATAAATGTATGTATTAAAGGGTATACAGAGTGCACTAAAATAAAAGTACATAATATAATTGAACATGATGTACAGTGACGGTTGCCTAAAACTAAACAGCCCTAAAAAATCCCAAGTAAAACTAAATGGATGCATAGAACAAAAACATAGCAAAATAATGTCTTCATCATGTGTTAGTTTCCATTTATTTCGCATGCGTCAATGGACGTAGGTAGTTTTCCATAGACTTTATGGCTAAACAGACAACCATACTTATGTCCACTAAAAAGGTTAAACTTACTTTTTTCCATTTTCAGAGGGTGGAATAAGTACTGGAGTACACGACTCTCTCATCATGTGGGGTATTATTTTGAATTAGTGACTTACAGTGCAAAACTTGAACAAATAATTTTGAATTAAGATGATGGTAGGGATAGAGAGAGGTATCCTGTGTTGATATGGAGAGTGTGCACCCCTGCCTTAAATTCTCCCTCTGAGTTTCCTTTGGTATTCCATTTTTTGTCTCAGCACACATGACAATCACACATCTGTTCTGAGGGCTCCTGTGTGATCTGGTGGTGATCAAGAGCAGGGTTTGGGGTCTAGAGAGCCATCCCATTCACTTCCCTTTTGATGAATGTGACTACTGCCAGCTCACCAGGCTCTGGGGGACTGACTGTGGTGCAGAAAGATTATAATGGCAGGACAGGGTGTTTTACCTGTGCCTGCTCAGAGAGAGTGTCTAGGGGCCTTTCCTGTTCAAAATGGTCAGTTGTGTCCTTCGCTTCATCCATGCTGGAGATCGATGCCAGATGCATGCATACATGAGGCACATGTAGTAGGGTGAGAGTGAAGAGTGTGTGGTACGTAACAGCTGAGAAACTGAATATAGATTGTAAGGCTCTCCTGATGATTCCTTATGCTTTTTACTACACTAGACTTTAGGGCATGAAGGGTTGGACACGGAGGGTCCTCTTTGAAATGTAGGAAGAGCAGCCGCTCTGTACTACTCTAATGTTGCCTGGAATTGCTCCCTACTCACCCTAGGTTAACATGAAGTTCAGTGGAGCTGCCTTTCCCTCCTTTGTGCCCTTGTTGTGCGTTTCATTTGACAGCAGATATAAACTCCACTTCGCCTTCTTGCTAACACTTGGAGACATTGACTACGGCTGAACTTCTGAAGTATACAAAAACGTGATGGATGGAATGCTTAAATTAATCTCAGCCACTGGTAATTACTTGGGCCACATCTCAGTCCATTGTTATTTTGCACACCGTGCCACCTCAAGAAGGACCCAGCCATATTTAAATCAGCCTTAACCTTGCTCTGGCGGGAACAGTCCAGCCTGAACTGTCAGGCCAGGTCCTCCTTGACCCAGAACACAAGCAACACCAGACCAGTTTTGCCCTCATTAGGGCTCCATCTGTCTGGTAAAGCTTGGTTCCAATGGCACAGTGAGCACGGGACCCACATCTGTGCCATACCCATCCCACTCAATCCACACACTAAAGTAAACATAAAAGTGATGGATTAAATGCTTAAATTAATCTCAACCACTGGTAACTACTCTGGTGACATCCCAATCCATTGTTATTTTGCATGCCATGCGACCCCAGTTTGGACTGATCCATATGCAAATCAGTCTTGACTCTGCTCCATTGGTGAGAGTCCAGCCTGAACTGCCAGGTTAGGTCTTCCCTAAACCACAACACAAGCAAATCAAGGTCGGTTTCACCCTCATTAAGGCTCATCATTCGGTTATATCTTGTTTCCAGTGGCACAGTGTACACGGGCCCACATCTGCTCAGTGGACCTCGCGGATGGCACAGTACCATACTAATCTTCTCATTTACACCTCTGTCAGTTCTCCATAGACCAGCGAGATGATCGTAGTCACGCTTTGTTTAAAGAGGATGCACGTGGTGTGACCCTATGTCAGCAGAGCCCCTCTCTTGGTCTCAATCTGTATCATTCAATTACCTCCAGTGCACTCAAAATATGGTCATGTGTGCTGAGGTGGACATCAAAAACCTAAACCTTTCTATGTTGAGCACTGTAAGGAACCTTTCTACATCTCAACAAACACCAACCCTCAACTTTCTCTGCGTCCAACACTCCGCTGAATAGTTTTCTCCTTCCCCCTTGGCACCACCCCAACAGTCCAATGAGGACATCTCAGAGGGTTCAGCTCTGCTGGCAGTGTAACTTTCTACGCATTTCAAACAGATCTCTAGTGAATGGACTGAATTAATGAAACTGCTAACCTATAAACTCGACAATGGTCCCTGTGAATGCTGTCCAGCTAAATAACACTCAACCAGATAGGTCGGGTATAGGCACTACTCCTGTTGAAGCAGTCATCCTTGTGCAACGCGTGACTTGTTGTCCTCGTAGGTGCTACACAAACATGTTTCCATTTGTTTAGTCCTTCATCATCGCTTATAATTTCTCGTTTCAATGCATTGGTGCTACCACAGGTTCATCGCCTACATTATAAACGTGGATTATTATTACATTAGAGTCAAACTTTATTTCTCATTGAAAATGTGGTCAGGATTTTTAAAACAGATTCTGGATTCATCGCTATAGACCCTAAATGTAGGGCAGTGAAGAGAGAGGTTTTGCACAAGTTTTATGCAATGAGAAAGCAGTACGACAAATGAGTGTATTTCATTGACACTGAGGGGCATATTCACAAGAAACTATCGCAGAGTCAACGGCACTTTATCGCAGCCAAAGTTGCAATAAATCTATCGCCCCATTCACAAGGTGGTGTTACCAGCCCACAGCACCAGTATACCTGCGATGGAAGCTGCAAAAAACATCGCCACAGAGGCCCCCCGCAACTTTTGCTAATGAGATGCAGAGTGGGCGTTCCTGTGCCAAAAGCTGCGACAACATCACACCTAAACATTCACAACGACCAGACAGAACTGCGATAAAAACACGAAACAGGCGATAAGGCGCGTTAGCACCAGAAAATCTACACCTGCTCTGACCTGGTGTAAAGTTGGATGGAAGCCTGCACAACAGAAGGGAGCACAGCCCAGGGCCACATCGGAAGGGCAACAAATGCCATGGAGCCACCCATCATGCGGCCCGGATACCCAAAAGGGCCACAACACCCTCCGACACTACACTCAGGCCCCAAACACCCCCCACCCCGGGACCACCCCCAACCCCGATCTAAGAAACTGCACACCAACCCCACGAATCCCAATACAAACATTTTGCCTGATGTCGCACAAGCAGGAAAATCAACAGACATGCGTGGCCAGGAAATGGAGACTCAGTCAAACAGCAATGCAATCACCAACACAAAACACCATACAAACAAAAGCCGAGACAACCCTTAGGATGAGTCCTAGCGGCTCCTCACTGGACAATCCGTAGCACACAGCCTGGAAGACCAAATCCAAGAGAAGAAGGTGTGCCATGCGCCCAACAAAGGAAAGACAGGGAGAGAGCGAGGGAGAGAGACGGAGTGAGATTGCACAAGCAGCGCAAGGCCCCTCGGGCACCTGGCTTCACATGCCAACATGTGTGTGTGTATCGCCATCTGTACACCATGAGCCCAAGGCTGTGTTCCAATCTCAGCGCCAAAGCCACATCACATTTCGAAAAAGCAAGTAGCAGTCAGACAAACATCAGGGATGAAAGCTCCATTGTCCCAAAGCAGAAGGCGGGAGGACATCTGCACCTCTGACCTTGGTCCAGAATGCGCCTGTAACACCCTGAGAGAGATGCCATGGCAGACGGGGATGACTCCCACACCACGCATTCCGCAAATGAACTATCCGACTCATCCACACCCCACACACAGAAGCCCCTGCCTGTGGCACCCCCGCATGGGATGCCCTTGACACTCACGAAAACAGCAACCCATTCTCCCCAACATTGCACACACATTCAAATCATTGCTCAGGGCTGTGGCATATCCTCCACACAACTGCCGCAGTTCAGAAGAGTGCCGGTTCCACGAGACGCACCAACGCAATGACAGGCCATACCGGCCACATGCACAACCCGTCACGTGGAACAGTACCGTGCATGTATGCTGCATTTACTGGGCACAGTGCCACTGGCAGTGCTGCAGATCAGTCCTGGTTCCACTGCCGAACATGCACATTCGCGTTTCCCATGGATGCCTGCCTATCCAACATAACTGTTGATGAATTGGACTATGACTTGTATCTGCGCCCCCTGTTGTATCACGAACAGGAGTGTAACCGAGACAGTCGTGCATGGAATGCCCTGACATACTGTGTATGTATTGGTAGTTGTGCACAATTCCTCATGTGCAGTGACCACATCAAAGCACTCCCCTATTTGGCTGTGTTGCGGATTGGTGAAATGGCGTGGGCTGAGCACACCTGCCGGGACCACTTAATCGATTGGCTTACCCTGGGGTTCCTTGAACACGACAATGACGTACTATTGGAACACATTTCACATGAAGCTGCACGGGCATTCATGGACGAGTTACTACGTTCCTGCAGCCACATCCGATTGTCACCCACAGCACATGTCCCAACAACTTGTATCATTGTGGGGATTGCTCACACATCCCACCACAACAGAGGAAATGTCTGCCTACGTCCGGGCTCTGGATGCATGTTCGTGGAACAACGCGTGTGTACACACACCTGTACAAGGTGATGCAGGTCCATGCCCGGTGTAACACAGCATCTTTTGGCAACGTTGCCAATTCGGACACACTGCTGGTGGAGAGCACACACATGGCAATGTAGCACGACATGTGAACCTGTTGGACCCTCACACCTGATCACTGTCAGCAGAGCAGACAATCGACGCACTCCGGAGGCAGAGCACTATGCAGATCCCATGGGCAGTGAGTCATGCCCCATCACACGGGGCAATGGGTAGACGCCAAACAACACATGACTCATCCAGCAAGGCAAGGTGGGCTGAGAGCGTTGCCATCCGTGATGAATGTTGCCCAGTTTAGCCCCAACATTTCCTGAACTTCGACATGTACCCATGCTGTGTGTAAGTGTCTTAAGCATGTCTCTGCCTGTTGTGGCCGTTGCCTCATCCTTACTGACACGCACATGCCAATAAAGTCTAGGCAACTCCACTGGTGTCTAACTGTGAGGTGTGTTGTATGGATTGTCCACTCGTGCGCCACAATGGGCATCGTCCCTACACAGGGAGGAACTGACTGAAGCATGTGCAATGGGCGGGGGTGTCCCTTTGGCAAGCTCCACCTCTGTGAGACAGATATTGTTATTGGATAGGTGCTGGACGCCATGTGCACTTATGTGACTTCAGCAATGTGAGTATGGTGTCCAACCCCTGACCATGTGGAGCAATGTCATATATCACAACAGAATGTCTCCACACAGATTTGTGTGAGTAGTTATGCGACATGAAATTCTGGTGCACATGTGCTGTAGGACACCACTCCTGGCCTGCTTTCGTTTGGGCCAGTCCAACACACGGCCCTATTCAATACATGGACGTTTGCCTACGTTGGGGGTTGTGAGATTGTTGTTGATGTGCAATGGGGACACAGCTAGTACTCACCTTCACAGTCATCCAATTGGCCATGCGTCTCAGGGATACACATGTGCATATATGTCAGTTACTAGGGTGTACCTTCATATGCAATCATTGTACCTACATCCAGCCATACCTCCATACGTGAGTGAACATAGTGATGACACATCTGTGTGATTTAGAATATTTTATTCACATTCAGGTGACTGCAGGAGCTGGGGCTTTACATGCCTATCCAAGCCCACATCACATGGAAGACCAGTGGTGTGCCAACCAGAGTCCTTTGGGGATTGCACAGTGATTGGGAAGAGGGAGAGTGCAGTCCGCAGCAGGATAGCTGTGTAATTGGCCAGCAGTGAAGAAATGGCAGTCCGTGTCGGGGTCCGGGTGAAAGTCGTAGAGTGTTCCGGGGATCACTATGAGGTGTTTCCCAGGCCATTATGCATAGGTCATAACCAGGCAGGGACAGGCCATACGGCGGTGATGGCTGCTACTTCCTCCTTCCCCACACAGTAGTTCACATCCCCTTCTTACTCCCCTGATACAGGTTCTGTGTCCGGTGTGTGTGGCGGGGTGATGGCTGCATCACTGTGTGCCACTGACACATCAGACTGCGAAGTTGATGGGGCAGCATCACTGTGTGCCACGGACACATCAGGAGTTAGAGCTGTGTGTGTCATTGTTCCCGCTGCAGTCATCTGGGAATGGCTCAGTGGCAGCAATGGCAAGATGAAGTACTGCAGGGCATCGAAGTCCCCAGCTACTACTCGCTGGTGTCCATCCGTGTCAGACATCCTTCCAGCCTGCATCAGCTCCATGGTCTCCATTGACCTCCGCATCTGTCCCAACTCTGTGCTGTAATAGCTGGTGCCTGTCTGCCCACACAGTTCTTGTGTCCGATTCATGGCACCAGCGAGGTCAGCCAAGGTCTGTGGCGGAGCACGGTGCGGACAGGGGGTGTCCGAGAGGGACTGTACATGGTCTATGATGGGACTCAGGCACCCAAGTATGGCATCGAGTTTGGCTGCCATGAGCTCGAAACCCACCCTCAGCTGTTCAGCCAACTCCACCTGGCAAGACCACACACATTGTATGTGCTCCATGTATTGGTCAGGGGGGTCCTGGGAGACAGCCGTGATGGTGTGTGTTTCCTGCTGTGTGGTCTGTGCAGGTGGTGGGGCCACCTCGAGGCAACTGGCCTGCCCTGCTCCTGGGGTGGGGTGCAGAGGCTGTCCAGTATCCGTTGGAGGGTATCTTGACATATGTGCAGGTTTTCCTCTACCTCATCAATGATGGGGTTTGTGTTCTGCTCTGCAGTAAGTGTTGATTGTTCCTCTGCAATGTTAAGGGGAGATGCAGGTTAACAGAGATTCACATGTATGTTGTTGATTTGCATATGTTTACATTCTTACTGCATGCCAATGTACATTATGAATGTTTTGGGGGAGCTGGCTATTCTATGGCAGTTAGTGTGTTTTCCGAATACATGACGGATTTGTGGTGGTACCCGTTCATTATCATCACACTGTGTCAGGCAATGCCAGATGTGAGTGGACAGTTACTACTCATGAGCGGAACCTGTTGTCGGCTCTGTCCTGTGGTGCTGCTGTTGCACATTGTACCACATTGCCGTCGTTGCTGATGTCCTGAGATTGCTATGTGTGTGTGTGCTGCATTGTGGGGGAGTTGCCCCTGCAGCTCTCATTTTGTGTAGCCTTCTCCCTTTGAGGCGGGGTGCTTTTGAATTGTGTGCTTTTCGGGGGCTGAATTGTTTTTGACTTGGGTCATATTTGCTCTCGGACAGATTTAGTGGCCTGGTGCATTGTTCGCCTGCTGCGTGTATTGTACGGCATGGGTTGTGGGTGCACATGTATATGTAAGAGTGTGACCTGCTCCTTTAAGGATGTGATCCGCACTGGGTTACGTCCATGTCGATTCGTGGGCCATGTAGTTTTTTTGGGCTGCTGCCATGCTATCGGACATGCAGTGTTACTTGCATAGTCAGTGTGGGTCACAGAGACGCTGCTTTGCTGGATTCGGCACATGTGCATGGGTCGGTTGTGATATTGGGGATTAGGGGAGGGCCCCCTTTGTGCACATTGTGGATGGGGGCCTACTTGGTGTTTCTATGTGTGATGCAGTGTGCCAAGACAATCAGGGACATGTTCCACAGTCATTGTGAGTGTGCAGTGTGCTATGCACACTTGTGCATGTGTGCCATTGTGCCCATCTGCCTCCTTCCCCCCGTCCCTGGTCGTTACTCACCCTGTTGCTGTTGGGTCAGGTCGTATCATGCTGTGTCCAATCCTGCCACCGTCTCCTTACTGCTGGCTGTGGCCACCATTTGCTCCAGCTCATCCAGCTCCTCCGGAGTCGCAGGAGGCCCACCTCCAGTCGCCGTTGCTGCCTTCCTGTTGGCGGCGAGCTTACGTTTGCTCTGTCTTTTCAGATCATGCCAGCGCCTCTTGACCTCCTCCAGTGACCTCCTCGACACTCCGACTGCATTGATGTTGGTAACAATGGCCTACCATATTTCAGTTTGGGTTGCCAGTGCCTCAGTGGAGGTGCCGAACAGTTGGTGATGGTGTTCGGTACCTTCGTGACGAGGATCCGGTCTTCCTGCGGACTGAACCCCGTCTTCCTCTTCCTCTGGTCTTTGCCCTTCCATGAACGCGGGGTTCCTGGCTGGTCCTCCCTGGGGCTTGTGGTGTCCGGCTTGTCCTCTGCACTCGATCTGGGTGCATCCATGTTGCTACGCAGTTTGAAATGTTTTTGGGCTTTTTTTCTCTTGCTTTTATGTTTCTTTTTCCCGCCAGACGTATGGGTTTGCAGGTCTGTGGCTGGTCTTCGCTGATTTGTGTACCGCGATTGTCCTCGTTGCATGATTTTTTGCGTTCGCGTTTCGCATTTTTGCGGGGTGGCATCGGTTTTGATGCTGACATTTGACGCGTTATCTGGTGTCTATCACATGCTACCTCCTTGTTGTGAATTCCACGCTGACACAGGGTTATTTTCCCGCGATGGGCTGCGATATTGGAAGTTGCGTTACGCTACTCTTGCGGTAGTTATCCCACGATCTTGTGAATATACCCCTCAATATACAGAAGAAAAAACAGAGTTAGCAATACGGGTAAACAGGAGCAAGGCTGTTGTAGAAGATGCCGAAATCAGATGCTGCAAGCATTCACCACCTCCTAAAACTTCAATGGAGCCAGATGGAAATATGCCTCCTCTCCTCTACCTTAAGATCTGCTTGTGGAATGGAGGAAACCATCAGACTGTGTATGCATTGTGTTTTAAAACTGAATTTGTGCAGATATGTGCTTTAAATACTCAGTTTTGCAGGAACAATCAAGTTTTGGTGGAAGGCCAAAACACTCATGTGTTTTTTGTTGATGCCAGGAAGTGCCTGAAAGATGCTTTCTCACTCATCCTTTTTGATTCCTGTTTAGTGGGGGAGTAGTGGTCCTTCCTTTCTTCCTCTGACTTTGTTTGACACCACATGACTAGAGCTGTTGGAGTACCTTAGTTCCCTGTGCAGCAGCTTCAGAAGTTGTAACCTCTGTTCACAACCACAGTATAACAATACAATAAACTATACACCATTATGTAAGGAACTTGTATAGAGGAGTCAGTAATATCTCTTGATAATTTACTCTAAAGAGTGCACATATTTGTAAAAGTACATTTTCCATGTGATAGGTTTCCTACAACATAGCTTTTTTAGGTATTAAATGTTTTTTTCTTTAAGATTTTTGTAAGGTTCATTTTCAGAAAGTTATCCTCCGGCCAAATGCATATGAATCAATAAAAACATCTGTATTCGGAAACACTCCTCAGGGCTTCATTTTTGTGACCAGTTCAGGACCCTTCTCCTCCACCCTTCTACAAAACCGAGGAATGAGGAGGACAAGCCAACTTTCCCTCAAGAGAATCTTAAAATTCAACCGAGGCAGGACTGGAGGATGCAGACAGTCTCCACTGTTTGTATTGTTTGGATGCAGAACGCGATTTCATGGGACGTAAGCTCGCAGGAGCTCGCCGTCTAACAGTACCTGCTTCCCTCAGTGGCGTAATGAAACTTGAGGGAGCTCCCTTGCAAAGTACATAAAAGCCACCCCATGCTCCAGACCCAGTCAGGAGTTCTCAGCCCCACCTATGGACAGTGCTGGAGGGGGCCCCCTGGAGCTCAGGGTCTCCTCCGCACGACAGGGGCTGTGGGGGCTATTGTTATGCCACTGGCTTCCTTCTTGGAAGAGGAAGTAAAATGTCATGAAAAGGATGGGGGCCATGCAAGAATGTGGCAGTTCTGTGCAATTAAATATACGGTCCGTGCAGGCATGTAGCGGTACTGTGCTACTAACAATATGGAGCGTGCAAGGACGTAGCGGTACTGTGCCACTAACTATATGGAGCGTGCAACCACATGGTGGTACTGTGCTACTAACAATATGGAGCGTGCAAGCATGTGGCGCTACTGTGCTACTAACAATATGGAGCGTGCAAGCATGTGGCAGTACTGTGCTACTAACAATATGGAGCGTGCAAGCTCATGGCGGTACTGTGCTACTAACAATATTGAGCGTGCAAGCTCATGGTGGTACTGTGCTACTAACAATATGGAGCATGCAAGCTCATGGCGGTACTGTGCTACTAACAATATGGAGCGTGCAAGCACGTGGCGGTACTGTGCCACTAACTATATGGAGCGTGCAAGCACATGGTGGTACTGTGCTACTAACAATATGGAGCGTGCGAGCACGTGGCGCTACTGTGCTATTAACAATATGGAGCGTGCAAGCATGTGGCGCTACTGTGCTACTAACAATATGGAGCGTGCAAGCATGTGGCAGTACTGTGCTACTAACAATATGGAGCGTGCAAGCACGTGGCAGTACCGTGCTACTAACAATATGGAGCGTGCAAGCACGTGGCGGTACTGTGCTACTAACAATATGGAGCGTGCAAGCTTGTGATGGTACTGTGCTACTAAAAATATGGAGCGTGCAAGCTCGTGGCGGTACTGTGCTACTAACAATATGGAGCATGCAAGCTCATGGCTGTGCTGTGCTACTAACAATATGGAGCGTGCAAGCATGTGGTGGTACTGTGCTACTAACAATATGGAGTTTGCAAGCTCATGGCGGTACTGTGCTAGTAACAATATGGAGCGTGCAAGCACGTAGCGGTACTGTGCTACTAACAAAATGGAGCTTGCAAGCTCATGGCAGTACTGTGCTACTAACATTATGGAGCGTGCAAGCCTGTGGCAGTGCTGTGCTACTAACAATATGGAGTGTGCAAGCATGTGGTGGTACTGTGCTACTAACATTATGGAGCGTGTTGACGTACCATTGCTAGTATTGGACTGTGCACAGAAATGGTGGTAACATGCCATTGAAAGGATTGGGCTGTTGCAGAAACTGGCAGTAACGGGCCATTGAAAGTATTGGGCTGTGCACAGAAGTGTAGGTATGGTGCCTATGAAAGTATTGGGCTGTGCACAGAAGTGTAGGTATGGTGCCTATGAAAGTATTGGGCTGTGCACCGAAGTGTAGGTATGGTGCCATTGAAAGTATTGGACTGTACACAGAAGTGTTGGTAACGTGCCATTTGAAGTATTGGGCTGTACACAGAAGTGTTGGTAACGTGCCATTTGAAGTATTGGGCTGTGCACAGAAGTGTTGGTAACGTGCCATTGAAGTATTGGGCTGTGCACGGAAGTAGTGTTAACGTACGATTGCTAGTATTGGACTGTGCACAGAAATGGTGGTAACATGCCATTGAAAGGATTGGGCTGGAACTGGCGGTAATGTGCCATTGAAAGTATTGGGCTGTGCACAGAAGTGTAGGTATGGTGCCAATGAAAGTATTGGGCTGTGCACAGAAGTGTAGGTATGGTGCCATTGAAAGTATTGGGCTGTACACAGAAGTGTTGGTAACGTGCCATTTGAAGTATTGGGCTGTACACAGAAGTGTTGGTAACGTGCCATTTGAAGTATTGGGCTGTACACAGAAGTGTTGGTAACTTACCATTGAAAGTATTGGGCTGTACACAGAAGTGTTGGTAACGTGCCATTTGAAGTATTGGGCTGT
This sequence comes from Triturus cristatus, assembly GCF_964204655.1. Lineage (NCBI taxonomy): Eukaryota > Metazoa > Chordata > Amphibia > Caudata > Salamandridae > Triturus > Triturus cristatus. The sequence continues at coordinate 1,092,622,434 of NC_140594.1, forward strand.
ACACAGAAGTGTTGGTAACGTGCCATTTGAAGTATTGGGCTGTACACAGAAGTGTTGGTAACGTGCCATTTGAAGTATTGGGCTGTACACAGAACTGTTGGTAATGTGCCATTGAAGTATGGGCTGTGCACGGAAGTGGTGTTAACGTACCATTGCTAGTATTGGAATGTGCACATAAATGGCGGTACCATGCCATTGAAAGAATTAGGCTGTTGCTGGAAGTGGTGATAACGTGCCATTGAGTATATGGCTGTGCACAGAAGTGAAGGTAAAGTGCCTATGAAAGTGTTGGACGGGTCATGGAAGTGTCAGTGACGTACCACTGAAAGGATTTAAGCTTTTTAGGAAAGTGACAGCGCCCTACCATTAACATTACTGAATTCTGCTGGACAATGCCGGAGCCAGTGCTTGTTGGTGAAAGTATTGTGTTTCGGAGAGAAGTCCTGGTAGTTTGACAATCAAACTGTGGTGGGACGTGTTGGAACATGGGCCTACAATGGTGAGATGTAGTTGGAAATGATGTTAATTTGACATTAATTTTTCAGGGCCTGTGCATGTAAGTGCTGGTACTGGGCCAGGAAACATGCAGGACTGTGGTTGTAAGTGCCAGAACCTCGCTACTAAAAGTGTTGGGAATTTGCTGGCACATGGTAGTAATTTGGCGTGAAAGGTATGGAAGCTTGGCAGAGAAGTGTGGACACCATGCCATTAACTGTGCTATGGATGTTCTGTGAAGTGCTGGGACTGCACTGAAACACGTTTTGAGGCTGTACTGGTAAAGGCTGGCAATGTTTTGATAAACGTTTCTGGGATAATTTTGGGAAGTGCCAGCCTTTTGCCACAAAAGTATCGGGGTTATACTGGACGTGACATTACTCGTGGTAGTAAAAGTACTGGGCTGTGCTGGGAAATGCTTCAACTGCGCCTTTAGGGGTATCCAAGTTTTGCTGGGCAGTTCCCGCACTTTGTCATGAAATGTATTTCATTATCCTGCATCTCGGAGTTGGGCTGCCCACGTATGAGGGGCTTTCATTTTGACCGCCAGCGCAAACTGTGAGGGAACTGCTAAGTGCTCCAGCCGGAGTCACTGCCTCTCATGGCCCCAGATGGTTTGACTCAGATTGCTCCAAATCGGCTAAGCGGCTGAGGGCAGCTCTGGCAGCCAAACCAAGAATCCAATCTGAGGTCAGTGTTTGTCGTAGGGAATATAAGATAGCCCTGGCCAAATGTAAGGGAGCCCTGAAAGAAGACGCCTGGAAGGAGCTGATTGACTCTAGTACTCTAAGGAACAGCTCGGGGTTTTGGAGTGTTGTAAATGGGCCCTTTTTCTCATGGAAGGGGGGGAGGGCCTTGAGGCTCATATCACAGAGGAAGAGTGGGTGACTCATTTTAAAACCATGTTTGACTGCCCGCTCGAGCCTACTCATAGCGAACTGCTCAACAGGAAGGAAGCTGTGATATGTTTTGACAGGAGTGAGATCTTGGCAGGGATTCTTGGGTTAACTATCAATAAAGCCCCGGGCCCAGATGGGATTCCCCCGGACCTATTTAAGTCAGACCCCGTGTTCTGGTCCCTGATTCTAGAGTCCCTATTTAATGCGGTGGCCAAAAAGGGGTGTCCTCAGTCCTGGGCTTCATCAACCATAGTCCCAGTTTTCAAAAAGGGCAATAGGAATAGTACTCACTGCTATAGACCAATCTTGCTTATTGATTCAGTGGTCAAAGTGGTGGGCCATGTCCTTTTACAGAGATTAACAACTTGGGCAGACGAGAATAGGATTTTGTCGGAAATCCAGTATGGCTTCCGGCCGGGGCACTCTACCGTTGCACAGTGTCTTAATTTATTTATGATATTGAATAAATACACTGTTGCACACCCTGGAACCATCCACCTTGCCTTCATGGATCTGTCATCTGCTTTTGACTGTGTAAATAGGGCCAAGCTATGACAGTCCATAAGGGCTGGGGGGTGGATAATAGTATTGTTAATTTTCTTGAGGACCTGCACTTATCGACTAAAGATAACGCCAGGTTCTCTCAGAACTTGCAGGTATCCAGGGACTTCGAGATTAAGAAGGGTATCCGGCAAGGTTGCATTTTGGCGCCATTTTTATTTAATTTTTATATTAATGAATTAGACAGTGTGTTGAGGGTAACTGGTGCTGATTTCCCCTATGTAGGACAACGTTCTGCTCTACGCGGATGACGCCATTCTAATATCCAGAACCAAACTGGGCTTACAAACACTTTTAACTGCATTTTCTGGATTCATGACAGATCGGGATTTAGCCATAAATAATTCAAAGTCATGAAAGTAGGGAAAGAGACGAAAAAGAGTTTCCAGTTTAGATCTGGCCAGGACAAGATTCCCCGCACAAAGGTTTTCTCTTATTTAGGGGTCTTATTTGATGATCAACTTGGTTGGGACGCTTTAATCAAAAGGAAAAAAGGGGAACTGGTATGGGTCAATGGTGCAATTTTTAATTTTGCCTCTAAAGTGGGAAAGAAACCGACAGGTGCTATGCTTCAAGTGTATCAAACAAAAAGCTTAGCTACAGCAACTTATGGCAGTGAGATCTGGGGCTACTCAATAACGGAACCCCTCCAGGTAGTGGAAAATGGTTTTTTTAAAAGGTTATTATGTGTCCCGAGAGGAACTGCGAACATGGCGGTACATGAGGAATTGGGGGTCTCCTACCTAAGTGATACACTTACTCTGCGTCCCTTGATTTTCTGGCTAACGTGTTGGTTAAATGAAGAGCTAATCCTCACTCAATTGATCCTAAGAAAGTTTTTTTCGTTAGATAATATGGCTCGTATACCCTGGCTTAACTATATTAAAAGAGGATTTGAATTGATTGGGTGGGGAGTTTTATTTTTTAAACCAGATGCTATTGTACGAGAGGACGTGGAATTAACTAAGACAGCCTTCTTGAGCAGAAGGCAAGCAGATCGGAATGCAGAAGAGGTACGGAAACCAAGTGTTCGGGCATATTTATTGCTTAAATCGACGCCATTGTCTGAACCATACCTTATGGGGTCCTTGACGTCACATGAAAAATTTCTTTTAACCAGGTTCCGGATGAATCTTTTCCATCTCCTCATAGCAAGATCCAAGGGGGCTGCTAGAGGTCAAGTGCTAGCTTCCTGTGGCTGCGACGGAAAGTCTCCTCAGGACTTGCTGCACTTTATGTTCTTTTGTAAACTGTATGAAGTCCCCAGGAGGCATTTTTTAGTTCCTATTTTAAAGAAACTGAATTTTAAACAGGTCAGACCTGCAGTAATGCATCTCCAACTGTTGAAGGATGATTGTATTATTTTTATTGTAGGGTTTTTAAACGCAACTTTGAAATCTAGGCACTTTATGGGCGTGTAGAGTCTTTTTATCTAGACTTGTTTTTAGATGAATCCTTGTGTGGCAATGGAGTCTGTTTTTAAATTATGTCACAACTTATTGTTTGTTTGTATTGTATCTGTGTAACTTTTATGGTTTTAATAACAAAAACCGAATAAAGTTTATTGAACTTGAACTATTGCACATGTGCTAATAAGTTCCAGTTCTCTGAACCCTGAAAGACAAGAGGGGTTTTCAGTGAAGTGCTGGTACAGCCCCAAGAGGCTCTAATGTAAGATGTCTGAAATGTGCAAATAAAAATATTGGGCCTGCGCTGAAAAGTGTTGGTACTCTGCGGTTGAAAGAGTGTGGCTTCTGAATACCGAGTCCAGGATGTTGTGGGACACTAATATCATAGACTAAATATATAGATTTATAGATTTTCTATATCTAACTCCACAAATATGTACCTTGATTTTATATATATATAGTACTTACTTGCAAAACCGAATTTGCTGTATATGTACTGATCTGCCCATGTGGTCTTAAATACTTTGGCAGTACCAAATTAGTGGTACATAAACGTATCTTACAGCATCTTCGAGCCATAGCCAATCAAGATAATACTTATCCTGTGGCTAGGCATTTCAAGGAAAAACACCGCAGTGATAATTCTGGTCTTAAGTACTTTGTTATTGATACAGTTGTAGCAAGCAGGAGAGGGGGCGACAGGGAATCCAAACTTCGCAAGTTAGAAACAAGATATATTATTCAACTGGATTCCAAGAGCCTGGGCGGTCTTAACATTACAGAGGACCTACATACAAGCTTATCCTAATAACTAAGCCTGGGCAAAGCACTACGCTACGCTCGCGTAGTTTGCGAAGTTTGCGCTACTTCGCACTACGCGAATTACGCGTAGCGTAGTGTTGCGTAGTGCAGCGGTCATTTATTGCTTGCTCGCGGTCCTCAACATCAAGTTGGTGACCGCGAGCAAGCAAAATGACATCCCGGCAAGACTTTTTCCTCGTTCGCGATCAGCAACATCAAGTTGGCGATCGGGAGCGTGGAAAATAAAACTCCCGACGAGATTCTCAACGCGGGGAGGTCAGGTTTCTCATTGCGAGTGGTCGCATATGCTCGCCACCGCTCGCGATGAGAAACTACCAGTCCGCGTTGAGAAAGCTGCCGCTCGAGTAAAAATCTACTCGAGCTGCAGAAAACGGCAAGATGCCGTTTTCAATGATTGCACAGTGCCGGTTGCTTGTCCACACTGTGCAATCATTGAAAACGACATCTTGCACAGTGCAAACAGGGCACTACGTAGTTCGCGAAGTGCTACGCGTAGCTCGCGTAGTGCAAAGTGAACTTTGCGTAGCTACGCGTAGCGCTACTTCGCGAACTACGCCCAGGGTTACTAATAACTGACTGTAATTTTTACATGCTAGATGAATCATAATAGTAAGATTCATAGATATTTATTAATTATTTATATTTTTAATATTTATTACGTTAATTAATAGGATTTTAACAATTTTATCCTATTTATTATTTAACTTGGAAAATGATTTTACAGAAAGATATTAGAGTGATAAGCCGTATAAAAAGTCATCCCTTGTGGTTGAGTTGTTTTTATTATCTGGACACCTCCTTTGAACTACAATGAAATATTTTTAGATCGTATCTGAGTATATAACAAGGGTCTTTTCCACAGCTATGTTTCAAGTGTCAATACATTTAGTTCTGCAGCATACAGACAGTTAGAATTGTATGGGTCTGATAGTAGGTCTATGAAGAAAAAATAAATAAATCATGTAATAGGATCAAGATGAAAAAAATAATGAGTCACTAACAATATGAAATAGAGGCGTAAAAACAATATAAAACAAACAAATTAATAAAAGAGAGAAAAAACAAGTAAAAATCAGGAAAAGTATAAAAGACCAATGACCTAACGGAGGTTAGAAATAAAGATCTTTTAGATTTTTTTTCGACACTTTGCACTTTCAGCACTTTTTTGCACAGATAGTCTCAGAACCAATAGATGCTTGAATAAGTGAAATTAGGCAAGGACTTCTTTATGGAATGTTTAATATAAGATTGACGGCCCCCATTTGTATATTGAGATTTGCAAACATACACATAATGAGTGGAATAAGAAAAGAAGGGATATTTTGGGAGCAGAGACAATATGGGGATTTAACCCATAATAACTGAAAACACGTAAACATATATCATATTGATACGTGATTGTTCTATAGGTGGCAGTACAATTTATGGATGGTAAATCAGAATAAAAGCCATATCACCTTCACATCTTATCCCTGACATTGGTATTTTCCAATACAATTATATACATATATGGAGGGCGCAAGACAGGTATAATTAGTGAATGACTACAAATGATGGTACCGCTTAATTCAATTGATAATCGCAAAGCAATCTAATGTGTATCAATAAGTTTGATATGCCGCTTATTAATGTCATCTATAATATGGTTGCATAGATGGATCCCTTAAAAGTTTAGGACATCAAGAATGATGTACTTTTATCCTGTGAGAAGTTTTGTCAAGGGTTAAATCGAGCAAAATACATTATTGTGTGAACCTGCGCATAACCATAATATATTTGAGGCATAATTTCATTGCTGGTACACATTTTGAAATTTGCACATATTTATTAATGATATGTTCAATTTAGATAAATATCGAAGCGGACCTTAATGTACCCTAAGCACAGGGGATTAATTAAGCATTCACAATAGTTGAAGACATATCTATGTCAAAGTGTGTTTACTATGTCTACTACTGGTTCTGTCTTGTGATCAGTTTTCAAAATTGCACTGTCACTTTAAAAACTGTGGATTGCCAGTGTCACGTTGTCATGTGATCAAGGCTCGGAGGAGCCGAAAAGTTATGGCGGCACTTTACGAACAACAAACTATTGCCATCGCCCAGCTGTGGATATTGGAATATATATATATATATATATATATATATATATATATATATATATATATATTGCAAAGGGTTCCTTTGGAAAAAAAGGAAGGTCGACGCCTTGTCTGTTGCGCAAAATAAATTTAATGACAGCACAGCCGTTAGACGCGTACTGTATCTAATACCCAAAGTGCATAAGAACATGATCAACCCCCCAGGTAGGCCGATTATTTCGGCAATTGGTAGTGCTCTTGAAAATACTTCTAAATATGTTGACTTCTTCTTAGCCCCCATGGTCAAGAAGCTCCCGTCCTTTATTCAAGACACGGGTGAATTTCTGCGCAAAATTTATGACATACCGTGGGAACCGGATTATTTATTGATGACTATTGATGCAACTACTCTGTATACGAGTATTAGACATGTAGACGGCTTGAATGCCGTGAAGCATTATTTGGGAGAAAGGCCATTACAGTTATGGCACCATACCCAAATGTTGCTAACTATGATTTCTACGTGTCTAAACAACAACTATTTTCTTTTCAATGGAGAACTGTTCCATCAGACATGCGGGGCTGCGATGGGCACCTGCTTCACCCCCAGCTATGCGAATTTGCATATGGGCTGGTGGGAGGAGCAGGTGGTCCAATCGCAGTTTGCTAAGGAATGGCAAGATAATGTGATCTTCTGGTGTCGCTACATCGACGATTTATTTGTCGTTTGGAAGGGATGCCAAGAGAGTGCCTGTAATTTTGTCAATGGCCTACAGGTCAATGATTTGAACCTAAAACTAACATATGATATTAGTGGGATCAGTGTTAACTTTTTGGACGTGACTGTCTTTATTGCCAATGACAAGTTGGAGACGAAATTGTATCGTAAAGCCACAGATGGCAATACCCTGCTGCATGCCTCTAGCTTTCACCCAAAGAACTTGGTGAGGAGCATTCCCTATGGTGAATACCTTAGGGCTATGAGGAACTGCAGCAATGTGCAAGATTTAAATGCAGAACTGGGTTGTTTGAGGGAACGCTTCTCAGCAAGGGGTTATCCCCGGGCATGGGTTGATTCAGCGATTGCAAAAGCACAAAAGAAATCAAGAGAACAAATACTCTTCAGTCGTGAACAGCAGCCAGATAGGCAAGCTACTGTGAATGATGACCAGTGTAGATTAATCACCAATTACAACACCCAAGAGGGCAGCTTGCGAAAAATCTTACATAAGCATTGGCACATTATTGCTAATGCACCTACACTAAAGAAGCTAGTAGGGCGTAAACCTCTAATAACGTTCAGAAGAGCTAAATCTCTGAAACAATCACTGGTCGCAAACATGTTACCTACGACACAGGCACAGGCACCTAAAACTTGGCTTAAACGAAAGGATGGTTTCATAAAATGTGCAAAATGTAAGGCCTGTATTCATGGCAAAAATACATCCACCTTTTCAGGAGGCCTTTTGCCTCATCCCAGTAAGATCAGGGGCCAATTCTCTTGCAAAACCGATTTTGCTGTCTACGTGCTGCGGTGCCCTTGTGGCCTTCAGTACGTGGGCAGCACAATCCTGCCCGTCCACAAGCGTATCCTACAACACCTTAGGGCCATCAAAAATGGAGATAAAACCTATCCTGTGGCAAGGCACTTTGATCTATACCACAATAGAAACACAGTGGGCTTTGAGTATTTTGTAATTGACGCAGTGCCCGTGAGCGTAAGGGGAGGTGACCGAGTTAAAAAATTGAGACAGTTAGAGTCAAGGTACATCATTCGTCTCAATACAAAGATTCCCGAAGGTCTCAATATGGAAGCAGACTTTCATACACACCTATAATTCTTTTACCGCCTCTGCTCCCTAGCCTGATTTTCAACATTTTGATTCATTCTGATGAATTTTAAATCTGATTAATTTGTTTTATAAATTTGCACACAAGCACTTTATACAGACTGATGGTAATCAAAGTTGGTATCTATGTATCTGCGTATGTTCTTAGACCAAAAGCTGAGTTGGCCCACTTGGGCGAGACTTTTCTTGTAACCATGGTTTATGAGTAATCATTTTTAAGCGTATTGTGGCAATGGTTTAGCATATTGAGGCTGTACCTAAAAATGATATCAATATAATTGTGCATGGCTCGAACCCCGCTATTTCATCTAATTTTATTTAAAATTGTGATGTAATTTTAAATGGGCAGATCAATGGTCTTATTTAATGTATAGAAGGTTACGAGTCATGAGATTATTAAAATCACTAAGAAAATAGATTAATTGATTTAAATGCTACCATGTGAATCAGTTTACGAGAGAACTTCGTAGAAACTACCAGTCTGTTCTCACTATCTATGAGTTTGTAGTTGTCACGTGTCACGCAATCACTGTTTGTTTAAAAATGGCCGATAATTTGATGTTAACCGTTAGTGAACAAGCCTGTCTCACAGGCGAAACGCGTCTAACGGCTGTGCTGTCATTAAATTTATTTTGCGCAACAGACAAGGCGTCGACCTTCCTTTTTTTCCAAAGGAACCCTTTGCAATATTTTCGGACCGAGCTTTGGCGGTCCGTTTGTCGACGCGCCCTCTGTTCTGGAGGTGGTGGGCATACCGGAGCACCTGGGAGAGTAATATATATATATATGTATATGTATATATATATATATATATATATATATATATATATATATATGTATGTATATTTATATATATATATTCACTGAAAAAACCATAGGTTTCAGACATGTTATAGTTAGCGGAAATTTTACTGATAAAAAACCAATGAAATTCCCCCGTTATAGTTAGTGCAGGCAACTATAACTCACGCGACCGCAATCCTCTGCTGATGCTAATACTGTATTTAGACACTTATTTGCCCATGTCTTCTTCCATAAATTTTTAGCTATACATATATTACAAATATTTTTTTTTCATAAAGACACATATGTCATCAGCAGAAGATTGCGGTCGCGTGAGTTATAGTTGCCTGCACTAACTATAACGGGGGAATTTCATTGGTTTTTTATCAGTAAAATTTCCGCTAACTATAACATGTCTGAAACCTATGGTTTTTTCAGTGAATTTGCAAGGTTTTTTAAATGCTAATTCCTAACTATAACGTGTGTGAAACCTATGGTTTTTTCAGTGAATTTGTACGGTTTTTTAAATGCTAAGTTACTTTACGCCATTCGTGGCGTGCACGCCCACTTAACGCAGTTCGTTCCGTGCGCGCACGGTGCGCTTCGCGCACCGTGCGCGCACAGTGAGCACGCGGTGCGCTTCGCGCACCGCGCGCCCACTTTACGCAGTTATTGCCGTACACGCAAGGTGGGCACGCAGTGCGCTACGCGCACCGCGTGCCCACGTTACGCACCGTGCGTACATGGAGGACATATTATGCGCTTCCTTGTGATAGGTAATCTGTTAAATTTAATTTGTAAGTGATGACAATAATATGCCATGCACAGAGAGTGTTTTTTTTTTTTATGAAAATTTTTAGCGTAAGCGCACCGTACGCGTACGGTAAGCGTAATCGGCGAAATTTTCAAAAAATAAAAATTTACCGTTTTTGGCCTTGGGGGATCTTTGAGGACTCAACTAACATGGCTATGTGCATGGGCGCTGTCTAAACAGCCCCTTTATATGTTTTTTGCCTTTGTTTACAGCCCCCCCCTCAGAGTGCGAGAGAGAAAATGGCGGCCGCCGCTTCCTGGTTTCGACCGATTTGAATGTTTACTTAGATGTAAGAGCCAATCAGAATCGCGCTCGCGCACGCCACCGTACGCGTACGGTAAGCTTACGGTAAGCGTACCGTAAGCTGGCTCAGATATATATATTGATTTAAAGGCTATTTTCTCAGAATCTACTGAACAGATTTACACCAAACCTACAAAAGGCACTTCCTTGACCTGAGGACTACCTCTCTGCCAAATTTCTAGTAATTCTGTTCAGCCGTTCGGGCTGTAGCCCTGTCTGAAGGTCCTATGGAAAAATGCATGGGAAAAACGCGTTTTGGGACCCCCCTTTTATCTCAGCCCCCGCTTGACGAATCCCCCCGAGACTTTCAGGGTAGGAGCGGAGCGTAGCGCCCCACCTATTTTGAGAAATTCGCGAGGATTCGTCGACCGGCGCCAAAGTTATTCAAAATAGAATGTTGCGGATTTCCTATGGAAACAGGGTCCTAACTATAACTACCTACTGGCGACCGCCAGTAGGTGATATATATATATATATATATAGACTATATAGCTTGCCAAGGTATGTAGATGTGAATTTAGGAATAGTAAAGCTATACTTCCTTCTATGCACTCACCCTTCAATATTTTAGGGCATATACAAGAACATGTCGGAGCGCGCAGCTGCGGCAAATTTTGCTGTCGCGCTCTGACATTTTCAAAATGCAGGGATGTGCTGCATTCACAAGAATCCCATAGCTCTGGTGCAACAACAGCTTCCTAGTGCCAGCGCAGGCACCCTGACGCCATGTTGCTAAGATGCCTGCGCTGCAAGGGTGATTGTTTACGTGTAGGAAGGGACACCTTCGTGCACATAAGCAATAATGGCGATTTGCACCTTCTACATGGAAGGAGCAAAAAATGAGGAGAAATTAATAATTTGACCTCGTATCGCCATTCTAACGCCTGGTATTCCATGGCGTTCCTTTTAAGGCACTGCATCAGCCTTGTAAATCTGAGGCAGCATAAAAAAGCAATGGGTGTTGCGATGGAACGCCCACAGCAACATTAATTGCACGCCCCTTTGCGGTAGAGGACTGCGGCAGAAAGGGGCATATTAACAAGGTGGCGTGAAGCCACTCATAGTAGCTTAGCGCCACCTTGTAAATAAGGAAAATGACACTGTGCCATCGGAGCATCAAAAAAAGTCGCGCTCCAGTGTAAATATGCCCCTTTGTCCCTTTGACACTTTGTCCACGATTTTACTGTGTCACGATATTCTTGTGCTCAATATAAAAGAGCTTTTGTAAGTGCAACCAAAGTGATCTTAAGGATGCTGGAGCTCTGCTGGGACGTGCATGTTCTGTGCCATTCAATATTGATGCTGGGCGCTGGAATGTGTTGCTACAGTACCATTAACAGTGCTGTGGTCGAGCTGGCGGTCCTGATGCTGCGCCAGAGAGAGAATTTGGGGCTGAGCTGGAAGGCTGTGATACTGTGAATGAAAAATGACTGGGTTGGACCGGGGAATGTTGGTACTGTGCCATGAAAAATATTGGAAATATATGTTGCCGTTCCTGCCCTTTGAAGTAAAATACATATGGGTACTCAGAGGCCGGCAGAAGGGGCAGAAAACGGGGTTCCTCTGCTGTACCCTGCAGTTTAGGTCACATTTTCTAGTATTCCTAAATATTTCAAAGTTCAAAATTGGAAAAACAAGTGGTAGGCGAATACGTCTGCTAAAAGATTAACGAAAAGTAAATCTTTTTCGCAATGGTATTTTGCAAGAAAATTCCCTTTAAAATATTTTTTTTATTTAGAGGAGAATGTGCAAACTGCATGCAGGACAAATATATGTATTTTCCATGGCACAATGTGGAATTGCTCGCATATATTATGTCTGCATAGACATTAGCTGGAAGATCAGCTGCTTTCTAAGGACAGCATCTTTTGAGTACACTTTTGTGGAGTGTGAGAAAGGTCTGTAAGGTCAACAGGCTACAACCAGGGAAGCCAGGACCGGACATGACTCATAACACTGTGCTGAACCATGGGTCCTGGAACAGGAGAGAAGGACAAACGTCTTGGTTAAAAGTTAGGAAATTAAAAATTAAAAAAACAACAAAAAGCAGCCATCTGAAACGAAAAATACCCTACCATTGCAAGCATCAATGGCAAAATCAACAAGAGCACATGGAAAGAATGAGGATCCGCATATATTTGCATATATTTCCATACATTGTGGGTCAGGAGAAAATGTTCCCGCATATTTCTTGGGTAGCGATCAGAAACTCTTCAAAGTTGCTGTGCTAGAGGCGCGTCAGGTGGGAAGAGGGTGAAGGAGCTGTATGCATTGCAGGACACTTAATACCAAACAGGTTTTTCAATCCTGTTATCCGCATAACCAAAGCATAAACATACCCTGTTAATCATTTCAAGCTCTGGAGAAAGAGATTTCTCTCTGTACCGACCTGATCTCACTTCGTAGACATGGGTCGCCATCTCCAGGGGGTCCAGCTCTGGAATTCCTAGAAGGTTGCCACCCTGACTCATAGTCACATGGACATCAATGGAGCATCAGAGACAAGATGCAACCCTACGCATGGCATCAAACAGATTCCCTGAATCTCATTCCTGCATTTGGCATCATATTCTGACATACGGCGTCAATGGGGTCTGCCCGATTGCTTCTTACACTCTACTTGGCTTATCTCCTTATCCCCACATGCATCAACAGGATCACCATCGTAGACTCATGCTCGTCAATGGAATCTCCATTGTCGATTCATACGTATGCATGGGATCTCCACCAGAGTTTCATGCACATCAATAGATTCACCATCGTAGCCACATGCATGTAACGGGATCTCCCTCGATGATTGTTACACAGGTATGCCCTCTCCATCACTGTCTCAAGCACTCCAATAACATTTCCATCCTAACTTCAGTCACTTGAATTGAATCTCCTTCAATGCTTGTTACAAACGCATAGGACCTCTATCAGTTCTCAATAACATCAATAGAATCTCCATCGTACCCTCATGCACCGATCTCCATCACTGTCTCAAGCACTCCAATAACATTTCCATCCTAACTTCAGTCACTTGAATTGAATCTCCTTCAATGCTTGTTACAAACGCATAGGATCTCTATCAATTCTCAATCACATCAATAGAATCTCCATCGTACCATCACGCACCAATCTCCATCACTGTCTCAAGCACTCCAATAACATTTCCATCCTAACTTCAGTCACTTGAATTGAATCTCCTTCAATGCTTGTTACAAACGCATAGGATCTCTATCAATTCTCAAAAACATCAATAGAGTCTCCATCGTACCCTCATGCACCAATCTCCATCACTGTCTCAAGCACTCCAATAACATTTCCATCCTAACTTCAGTCACTTGAATTGAATCTCCTTCAATGCTTGTTACAAACGCATAGGACCTCTATCAGTTCTCAATAACATCAATAGAATCTCCATCGTACCCTCATGCACCGATCTCCATCACTGTCTCAAGCACTCCAATAACATTTCCATCCTAACTTCAGTCACTTGAATTGAATCTCCTTCAATGCTTGTTACAAACGCATAGGATCTCTATCAATTCTCAATCACATCAATAGAATCTCCATCGTACCCTCACGCACCAATCTCCATCACTGTCTCAAGCACTCCAATAACATTTCCATCCGAACTTCAGTCACTTGAATTGAATCTCCTTCAATGCTTGTTACAAACACATAGGATCTCTATCAATTCTCAAAAACATCAATAGAGTCTCCATCGTACCCTCATGCACCAATCTCCATCACTGTCTCAAGCACTCCAATAACATTTCCATCCTAACTTCAGTCACTTGAATTGAATCTCCTTCAATGCTTGTTACAAACGCATAGGACCTCTATCAGTACTCAATAACATCAATAGAATCTCCATCGTACCCTCATGCACCGATCTCCATCACTGTCTCAAGCACTCCAATAACATTTCCATCCGAACTTCAGTCACTTGAATTGAATCTCCTTCAATGCTTGTTACAAACGCAGAGGATCTCTATCAATTCTCAATAACATCAATACAATCTCCATTGTACCCTCATGCACCGATCTCTATCACTGTCTCAAGCAGTCCAATAACATTTCCATCCGAACTTCAGTCACTTGAATTGAATCACCTTTGATGATTGTTACACATGCATAGGATCTCTATTGACTCACAATCCCATCAATAAAACCTCCATCGTACCCTCATGCACCTCAATGGCCTTTCAATTATGGATTGTTACATATTCATGCAATCTCATTCTCCGATAACAACTCCATCATGCCCTCAGGCACATCAAAGGGACCTCCTTCATTGCTTCTTAGATAGTCATTGTGATCTGCATTACAGCCTCACACAGGTCAATGGGATCTTGGACAAGGAAAAGGGTTTTGTCATGTTAGTGTATCAACAGAATCGAATTGCGTTGAAAATGTGTGGATTTTTTAAAAGTTTATTTGCTTTCTAGTAAAATGGTAGAATAACATGTGAGGAACACGACAGCGTGTCAGCGTAAATAGGAGTGGAGTTTCAAATTTTGGGTAGTGCTAAAATGGAGAAACTGCACCATGCCAAGCTTTCCGATACTGATGGACTTAAAACAAGGGGCAACTTAAAAGTGATTTGCATCTAGCTTCCTTTTTTTTAAAATATTTTTATTATCCAGGTACAGACATCAATATACAAACTTTACATTACAATATTATTCAAATATACAAAAACAGTGATACAAAATATACATAGGGATAGAGCTTCATCTTAAACAAAATAATATTACCTTGCTCCAAGTTAATGATAATCTTACATCATTTTATCAAAACAGAGTATTTATAAACATGAATCCCTCCATCTCTTTATAGGGACCCACATCTTCTGCCCTAATTCCCTTCTTTTCCTACCCCTATAAACAAATAGGGAAGATTCAATATTATGTATCCCCAAAAGTCTAGCCAGCCACATATGAAAAGCCGGTGCCACTGTGTCTTTCCAGCCCGCTGAAACAAGAATCCGAAGGACCGCAACCGAAATAAAAACAAAGGCTTCCTCCTCCTTATTCAACCCCAGATTACTATCAGTTCCGATTATCATAAGGGTAGGGGATAGGTTAATCTTAACACCTAACAGCGTCTCCAAAAACTTCTCAATTTCCCCTTGGATTGTATTTTTTTTCACACATTGCTGGAACATATGTAATAAATTAGCGGGCCCTTCCAGACACCTGGGGCAGCTATCGTCCTCCCTTTTACCCCAGTCATACAATTTGGCAGGCGTAAAATAAAGATTAAAAAGGGTTTTATACTGTTGGGCTCTCAGGTTCGTTGAGCGAAACAGTGTCATGGCTAACTGAAGTGCTTTGTCTATGTCAACATCCGGATCTCCCAGTTTCAATACCCAAGCGGCTACGACCTTGTCCAAATCATCTGGGATCCCTAGCAATAAGAACCTATATACCAATTTAATCTTAGTACCACCTTTTAATAGATAATCCAACAATTTAATTCTGCCACCTGGGGATATACGTGGTCTTATGGCCATTATAGTTCTATAAATCTGCACAAATTTAAACCCTTGATTCACTGAAATGCCATATTTTTGCTGAATGTTCTCAAATCTCATCAAGGCCTCCCCTTCATAGATGTCACTTAATCTTTTAATTCCGTGATGTTCCCACAGCTTCCCCATACTATCGCCACTAAATTGTGGAAAAATCTTGGAGTTCCAAAGTGGTGAGTACCCGTTGATTTTTGGTATTGCCAATAGTCTTCGTACTAGCTTCCAGACCTCCCAAACACCATCAAGAACCTTATACCTCACTTTTTAAAATATCGCCGCTCGGTTTTCCGCAAAAAAAATCCCAGTGCTTCTCTGCCAAACAAAAATTCAAAAATGGAGGGGGGGTTTTGAATACCAAATGGAGTCTCCGAGAGATTGGTGGCAGGATCGAATTAAATTGCCATCTGAGTCAACAGAACAGCCCAATGATAAAGTCTGATATTCGGCATTGCTAGTCCCCCTTTTTCCTGTGGAAGAGACAGGTGTTTCATTGATCGCCTTATTTTGCCATATTGCCAAATAAAGTTCACAAAAACTGCCTCTATTGTCTTTATTAGGCTCTCCTCTATTAAAAATGGGATAGAGCGGAAAAGATATAAAATCTTGGGGAACATGGTCATTTTCACTACATTAACCCTCCCTATTATAGAGAGAGGAAGGGTATCTATTCTTTTAAGGTCTGCATCATTGATTTCAAAAGCGGAGTAAAATTGTCTTTTATAATTGAATCTATTGCTGAGCTAACCCTAACTCCTAAATAGACAGCTGAATCAATATATCTTATATCCTCCTTTTTAATATTGGTAGTACAAATTATCTGAGTCTTACCCTCGTTCAAACGATACCCAGAAGAGCGACCAAATTCCCCTGCTATCCCTATAAGAGCTGCCATAGCCCTAGCTGGCTCAGGAGTGATTATAGCCAAATCATCTGCATAAGCCAGCAGTTTGGTCTCCAGCCTGTTATAAACTGCTGGTTTAATATCATCACAACCCATAATCCTGCGTACCAACGGGTCTATATACAGGGCAAAAAGAATAGATTAGCAGGGACACCCCTGGCGCGTCCCCCTAGAAATGTGGATTTGTTCTGAGCTTTCACCCATTAACTGGATTTTAGCCTTGGGATCACGATACATGGCCTTAATTGCTTTTGTTATTTTAGGGCCAAAACCCCTTCGGTCCAATATCCCCCATAGGTACTTCCATGCAACGCGATCAAAAGCCTTTTCTGCGTCAAGAAGGATCATGGCCATCCTCCCCCCGCGGGAGCCTGCATATCGAAACGAGTGATGGCCCGCCGAATGTGGTCAGTTGTTCCTCGGCCCGGGATAAACCCATGCTGCCACGGGGAGACCAGACCGCCAATAACCCTTCCCAACCTTTTAGCTAAAAACTTGGCATAGATCTTAGTGTCCGCGTTGATGAGGGATATTGGCCGATATGATCCAGGGTTCTCTTTAGGCTTCCCCTTTTTATGGAAGACAATAATATTTGTTTCCTTCCAAGAATCCGGGATTACGCCGGTACACATTATCCCATTGAATAAATCCAACAGTATTGGAGCAATTTAATTCTGAATGCTTTTATAGACTTCTAGCGGAATACTGTCCGGCCCTGCCGCCTTTCCCGCTGCTAGCTCCTGTAATGCTTCCACAACTTCGCCCATTTCCAAATCCTTATCTAACACTTCTTTATCGACAATACTCAACTGAGGGCCACTATCCACAAACTCACATCTACCAGCATCTGAGTCAATCTCTTCTTTATACAAGATTTGGCAAAAAATTCTAAATACTTTCAGTATGTCATTTGGTTCCGAATAGTTCTGGTTACCTTCACATAAACTTGAAATTATATTTTGGGTTCTCCCCTGCCTAATCCGCAGTGCCAATAATCTGCCCGCCTGTTCTCCGGTCTCATAGAGTTTACCCCTGTGGGTCTGATATTCGCCGGCAGCTTTCTGAGCTATCCACTTATGAAGCTCTGCTTGAATAATAAAAATCCTCTGCCGACTCCCCACCCCCTCCTTTCCCTGACCAACTTCCCTCATATGCTGCTCTTCTGCTACTGTTAGCTGATTAATGAGTCTCATGTTTTCTAACCGATCTTCATTCCTGAGCTTAGCAGAGATACTAATTGTTTCACCTCTCAAAGCTGCCTTAAATGAGTCCCAAACACTATTTCTGGAGGCACTAAAGCGATTTGCATCAAAATAATCTTGGGCCCATTTCATTAAATGCTCGACATATCTAGTATCTGCTAATAGCTTCCTCTTGAAGGTCCATCTTGAAGGTTTTTTTTAAAAGCTTCTAGATCATATTGCAAAATCAAAGGGCTGTGGTCAGACATAATTTTCGGTAGCTTATTGATACTAACGTTCTTCAATTTTGTTGCAGTTAACAAAAAGTAATCCAATTTAGTATATTTCTGAAAAGGACATGGGAAATATGTAAACCCCAGGTTATTGGGCTCTTTGTTCCCCCATACATCTTCTAGCCTGTGTGATTTAATTAACGAGCTGACAGCTCGAAATACCCTAGGCTTTCACCCTACGTAGGGGCCCTTATTTGTAAAATCTGCGTGAATATTTAGATCTCCACATACTATAACTGGTCTAGGCCAGTTAGCCAATTCAATTTCCAAAAGATCAAATACTTCAGGATCATCCTGATTAGATCCGTAAATCACACAGATTGTACACACAACGTCTAATTCGACCAGTGCCCATCTCCCCGAAGTATCAGCACTTTGACGCTTTGCGCCTCCCAGCGAAGATTTAGCTAAGTCTGCCACCCCTCTTACTATAGACGTCTGTGAGGAACAGGCCAACAAGTCGAAACCTCGTATGTTTAACAGATGCTTTTTTTCCCACGATAGAGGTGTTTCCTGTAGACATAACACATCTATAAAATTTGAACTAACAAAGTGCCCTAATCTCTGCCTTTTCCTCCAATTGTTTAGACCACCCATATTGACTGAACGTATCTTAAGTTTCCCCATTAATACCTTTTATATTGTCTTTTCCTTTAGCATCAACCAAAACCAAAACCACTGTATCATTACAAAAAGCATTACAACAAAAAGTAGCACCTGGTATTATTATTTTTTTCTAGATTTTACCTCCCCTTCCTCCCCCCCAACCAGCCCCAACCCTCCCTCCCACCCCCTCCCCCCCTCCCCCTCCCTCTCGCCACTGCACCCACCCTCCCGTGAAGCGCTCAGACCTAGGTCTGTGCATGTGATGTACACAGCAATAGCGAGCTGAGTCAAACCTAAAACCAATCAGCCAATTTAACAATACCCCCACCGTCCTAATAAATCAAATAGACCTGAAAAAACAGCAAACCATAATTCGCCTCATCAAACCCCCACCATTCCGACCTTCCACCCTAACCTTAAATCAAATATCATACAGATCCAGCTGAAAAAAGATTATTCCTTATGATTGCCCACATTATCCAAAAACTCTTTAGCTTTTATCTCCGACGTAAAATATCGGGGAACTGCAGCAAGGAAGCAAGATGGCGACCGCTTAGAGGTCGACTGCAGCATCAGCGAGCTGGGTCAGATCAGGCCGTGAACAGAGGAACCCCTACAGACTTACCGAAAAACTGCAAATCGGCAATATATGTTTTCTACTTTTTGCTGGTATCTCTCAGTGATCGCGCTGAGAATAGCTGAACGCCCAATCTGGAGATATCTGTCTCACCTGGTGAAGGCGCGGAACGGAGGAGGAATGGCCCCGAAGCTGGTAGTTAATGCGGCTGGATCCAGGATGACCTTGGCAGCGCGAAAGCTTCGAGGTGGGGCTGCCGCAGGCTTAGTTGCATCAGAGCTAAGTGTACTGGAGCAAACGGGTGGCCTGCGGCGGACGCCAACATCGGACCTGCTGAGACGGGGGAAAGGCGGAGCTACGGGCAAGAACCGTCCAGCTGGCTCCTCAATAGCGGAAATGCTAACACGGGGAAAGGAGCCGCGGATAGAGGCGGCGGCAGAGGAAACTTCTGAGGCATACGCTGTAGCGAAGGATCAAAGTTGGAATCAAAGTGATGAGGTGAGCCAGGCCACCGCTCAAGGCAATAACTCAGCTATATTAGATATTGTAATAGCCCCCCCCCCTCTTTCTGCTGCTATGAATTAAAATGGAATAAGCAACACAGGGGTGACTGTTTTGCCTGATACACTGACTGGGTCAATGACATCCCCTAGATTGTTGGAAAACAATGATATATTTGACAAAATGTCTATTGCTGGGGAAGGAGTAGTTGAAACGGGGCCTTCTCAGCCGGCTTCTGTGCTGGAAATCGGTGATTTGATGGTGGCTTTGGATCCTTCCTTAGGTGATAAGGATACACTGGATAAAGAAAAGGAGCCTAGTGACTGCTTTTTCTCTGTCTCAGAAGGGGCAGAATGGTCCCAAGATGATCAAAGCTCATCATTCCCGAAACCGATCTTGAGGAAAGCAATTAGACCCCCCCCCCACAACAACTAAAAAATCTAAATTTCAAGCAGACATGCAAGACCGGGGGAGTAAAAATCTGGAATCGGACTATTCATCTGCTACTCCACTCGCTGGTACCCCACTCTCGGAACCAGTAGCAAACACCTCCATGTTGGAGATAATACATCAAGTTATCCTCTCACATAGGAAAGAAACTCGTCAGGACAGTCGCAAAGCTCAAGCTGCCATGAGAAAGATGCAAGGTGTTGTAAGGAAGCTCTCCAAAGCGTGTATAAATATAGGGGACAGGATGACGAACCTTGAGGAAAGAATAGTAGGTACTGAAGCAGAAACAGCTATCACCTCCACTCAAGCAGAGGCCCAAAACGCGCAAATCAAGGATATCCAGTGGAAGCTGGAAGAATTTGAAAATAGACAGAGGAGGAATAATCTTAGGGTGTTGGGGGTCCCCGAGGGGGTGGAAGGGGGAGATACCAGAGCCTACATAATTGATCTATTTAAATCCGCCTTCCCGGAGCTGGTAGAGTGGAATTGGACAGCTGAAATTCAAAGGGCACACCGTACCCCGTTTAAGACACGAGCAACAACAGGAGAGGGAGGAAAACCACGGGCGATCTTGGTATTCCTGGGGAATTTTCTCTTGCGACAAACTATTTTTGAGAAAGCTAGACCCGAATCAAGGAGATCAAGTGGGGAGGTTTCGTTCTTTGTCTGCCCCGATTTCTGCCACACAACGGTAGAGAGACGCTGGAGATTGAGGCAGCTAATCAAACCATTTCAGGAGAAAAATATGCAGAGCTATCTAATTAATCCAGCACAACTCAAGGTGAATCATGAAGGACAGACCCGATATTTTACGTCCGAGATAAAAGCTGATTTGCATCTAGGTTCCAATTTTATGCTTCGATGTGGGCATTTGTGTAGTGCATTGTCTGCCAATGCAGTGTCATTTCAATACTTAGGTAACCTGGGGAGGGCTTTTCAAGTGTTTCCATAGGTACTATTGCAGACCAGAATCTGATTCGCATTGTGCCAATGTGTGTCAGTGATGTGAATGGAAATGCATCTCTCTTAGGTGAGCAAGTCAACTCCAACAAGTTGTTGGTGAAAGTTGTTGGTCTTTGATGGAATAAGACTGGAGCACTGTAGTAACTGCTTATACATTTCCACGGTTGGTGAGCCTGCCAATTGCCCAGCAGATGTGCATGTGTGGAACTATGAGAAGTTATTTGAGAATCCTAGTCTTGGAGATATCTCATTCACAATAGAATCAGGAGGAACTCTGACAACTGAGATAATCTGGCCCAAACATATAAGCTCCTTGTAAATACTATTTAAAGTACACCAAGTGGCTTTTAATTCAATTTTTTTTAAAAGAAAAGGCTTATTAGCCTGGATAATGCTTATTTGTGGTTACTCACTCTGGCCGATGAAGAGTTGGTCTTCCGCACAAGCACGTTTCTGAGAATTGCCACCCGAGCACGCAAGATGATGTCCAACCCCTGAGCTCTTATATTTATGTATGGATACTCTGTATAAACTTATATATGAACTGGTATTTTATATAATTATAAACTGTCTATTGTTAATGAATGTTATTATTACTCTCCATTTGTCAAATAATTTGTTATGCTGTTGTGCTTTTAAGGATACTAAGTTATCCGAATAAAGTTTCTGAACTGAACTATAAGCTCCTTGTCGTGAAAGCTCTATTCCCCATCAAACATGTGTTGCATAATATTATATACAGATGATGTCTTGTTCCTAGTGAAGAGCAGAGGGACACTACCACATACCCATTAAAGACTGACATAGGTTCTGGGGTTCTTGCCTGTAAAACAGTTTTCAGACTATTATCATCACTTAAGTAGAATTTGATTGTGTACCGGAAGTCAGTGGACAAGCTCCTGAGAAAGGGATATGTCATCAATTGGCCGGCTCCAAAATGGTGTTCCTGTTCTATGGAATCTTCTGTTTGTATCCCAAACCCTCATTCACAATGATACCACAACCTATCTGAAAAAATACCCCACTGTATCTCAAAGTTTCTCGACTGAGCAGAGCATATGCATCCCACTCAAACCGCTGGTGACTACATATCCCTACCAAGACAGCAGAGTTCCAACATCATGGTGCCGTCACGATCAAATCAAGAAATTTAACTTTGCTTAATAATTTCTTTTATGTCATATTTGGTGGTTTTATTAAAAAAAAAGCTTATATTAGTTTTTTGTACATTCAGCTCTTCAGTCCTTAAAATATTTGACGCTTCAATTTGAGATGAATCAAGTGCTCTGTCTTGCTGATTATTGCTAAAGAGACTGAGGGCCGGATTTATTAATATTTTACATAAGGCAGCACAGCAACCAAAGTTACAGCACTGCATGGCGTCAAAGGGAGGGAGAAAAAATATGACATATCTATTAAAATATGGCACATTTTTTTCTCTCTCTGTGATGCTCTAACGCACTTTTGGCTACCATGCCCCAATGCACATACCCTTGCGCCATAGTGCAAGTGTGTGTGCGTTCTCTAAGGCATTGGTTTTGTACTCTAAAGGAAAACTTCCAGTACAAAAACTATCCTGTAAGACTTTTCCCTCTTTGTATATGTGTTGTACATTGCTAAGAATCTTAGGCAGACACGGTATGTGAGCCCTAACAATGTACTCCCAGATTGTGGGAATATGTTGATTGTCCACACCAGTGATGTAAATTCCACCATCTTAAAAATGAAACAGCAGCATTTCCTCAGAGGGATTTCTTCCACTTGAAAACCATAAGGGTAAATTGATCACATTAAAAATAGTCTGACTTGCAGGTAAGTCTCTGTTCTTTGCTTTTTGAATTAAAAAGAGGGGAAGTTAATAGCCAGGCAGTACCTGTTCTTACAAAATATTAAATCCACTGAAGATAAAAAACCCTGTATATGTCTTCCAAGGTTCAGTGCTAGACAAGTCTGGCAGAGTAGTGGACCACAACCACTGTGGTCAGGTGCAGATGAAAATCCCACATTGATTCTTGATCCTGGGAAAGGAGACACACATTTCCTGCGTTACAAGATAGAACATGAAGGATTTAAAAACATATCCAGCCGAAACTAAATAAAAAGCTGTACTTTTGCATGCATCAATGGGAAAGCAAACAAGAACACATGGAATGTATGAGGATCCACATACATTTGCATACATTTACACACATTGTGGGTCAGGAGAAAATGTTCCTGCATATTTCTTGGGTTACGGTCAGAAACTCATCAAAGCTGCGGTGCTAGAAGCGCGTCAGGTGAGCAGATGGCGAGGGAGCAGTGCACAGGGCAGCTCTAGCCCACAAAGGACGCCTAATATCAAACAGGCTTTGAAATCCTGATCACAACCACAGCATGACTGAGTGGCGAGTATTGTAGGATCTGCCTGTGAGGTATGACTGGAACTCATTCAAGGAGGTGCCTGTGGCCCTGGCAACACAATGTAGTCTGTCTATCAAATTGTTTTGTAAAGGCAATTGTAGAAGGCTTTAAAGAGATTAAAAAACACATTTTTTTTGGCTCCACCCTCCGCCATGCGTTCCATATTAATTTATTGGGGATATTGAAATTCATAACTACGTGGCCCATTCAGATCATGGGATGTGTGTATCTATGGCCATGTGTCTTGGATGGTGTGCTATTTATGCTAAATTGGAATTTACTGGAATTTAAAGAATCTTATTTATATGATGAAAGTATATTGTACTTCAGAGCAGTTTATTATTTAATTATGGTTATGTGAGTTTTCAACATACAACTTAAAAAATAGCAGTTAATCAGTGTTTTGTATTGGGTAAACATCTACATTTCCTGAAAACTGAGTGGAGCGGAGGTCAAAGCAGACATCAGACTTTTGAATGAAAACCGTTGGATGCTCCCATGCATAGGGAGTGTTGGTCCTATACTTCTTTTCCTACTGTAGCTGTAACACAGTAATTTTGTAACCACAAATATCCCGTTCCAATTCTCGTTGTGAATAATGATGTAGATGAGAGAGTGTGGCTTAATGGCGGGGGCGCCCGACCTTGAAGCTGGGTAACCAGGATAGAGTCTAGCAGGAGACTCAAACATCCTGTGATTCTGGAAAAATCACTTAGGGCCTCATTAGGATGTTGGTCAAAAAGCCTCCGGCCGACCTCCCATTACAATGTAGGCGGTCGGAAGTCAGATTGGCTGGTCATTCTGGCTGGCGTCCAATGGGCTCAAGGAGCTCGTTGGCCAGTCGGAAACTGCAACATAATACCTACGGCAGAAACACTGTCATGATGTCGATTTAGGACAGGCTTTCCATGACGGACTTTCCGACATGGAAAGCCTATCAGAAAGCGAGTTTGTGGGCCCCTCGCAGGGCACCCTGCGGCCTCCGGAAATTCCTGCACCATGTGGCAGGCACACAGGGCAGGGATTTATACAAACTCCCATTTCTTTATGGGAGTTTGTGCTGCGGGTGGGGCACAAGCTCCCATAGAAAAATGGGAGTTGCAACCGCATCATGTGCGGTCGCATTGTAATAATGTGTTTGAAACCGCCGACCGACTTTGGTGTGGTCGGTTCCCACACCAAAACTGTGTCCAGCAGACTTGAGTCCGCCCGACATCGTAATTAGTACCCTAATTCCCCGTGCCTAAAAATGAATGTGTCCATCTGTAATGCAGCTGGTGCTCGTGTAAAGCTCTCTGATACCTTCAAGTCGAGTTTGCGCTGTATGAAACTGCAATTCCATCTGTATGTGCAACATTGTTCATTTCGATACAACTAGGTTGTCTATGCAACCTCAGCCGCCCACTTTGACTGGCAACCCTCTAAAGCACCATGAGACGAACCAACCCCATGCACTCTTTGCTATCAAAATAAACAAACATAAACATGGGGCTTAGTCTAGTGCAGTAGGACATCTTTCAGAATTTCTCTTCCCCAAATCCCCTGAATGAAGCTTGGTAAATCTTGGAATTTCTTCTCCACCATATTGCAAATAATACATCAGGAAAGCCTGGCTGAGTAGAGGATACATTTTAGAGTCCTTTAAAATGGTTCAATACTCTTTTTTATGGGTCAAATTCAGATATGGGCACAAATAAATAGTTTAAAAACTGCGTCATTTGCTATCTGTCAATAATTCTGGAATCAACTCCTTATTATCCGTACTCAAAATCCGCTAAAAACACAAAACTGTCACTTTTACATGGTCATTGTTACGCATGTTGACATGATACCCCTTACTAAGTTATCACGTAAAATAATAGCACCATCTAGTTAATATTGCTCTCCTTGGATAGCGGTCAACAGATGCTAGTTTACCACTTGGCAGTAAATGAGGCAGGGACCAGGATTTGGTGGGAAAATAGGGACTATTCACTACAAAATAGGAGGGGTTTAAGAAAAAGTAAGGAGGGGTTTAGGGACACCGAGCTACTATAAGCCCCCACCCACAAAGAGTAAGACCATTGCTATTCATGAGCTACACTTCTAAAGTTACTGCAGCCCCAAAGGTGACAAACTGTGCTCTAGCCCAGCCTTGGAGAAAGTCAAGCACCACCCATGACCACTCACAAACTGAGACTTAAAACAGCAGCCCGTAGGAGCTAATGTTATAAAGAAGGCATTCTTTGACTTTTATCAAATGAATCTATATTTTATTTATTGTTAAAATATAGATATAATTAATTACATAATTATTTTATTATTTTATTATTATTTGAAAATTCAACAATAAAATTAATTGAAAAAATAAATGTAAATTTCTATTTAAATTTTGTTAAAAATAAAAATAGTTTAACTTAATTCTACACACACATTTGTACCAAAGGGCAATACATAATAAACAAAATAAAAACAATGTTTTAAAACAAATATAAAAACATATATTTCAATATGTAATACACATTTAACTTAATGAGATAATGTACTGTAAAATTGTATTTTAGTTGTTCCAGGTTCATTGTAAATAGTTCAAATTAGTGTATCTTCATATTCTTTATTAAAAAAAAGTTTTTCTTTTTTTTTAAAGATTCATAAACCGTTATAACTGTTCCTATACTTTCCATCAGGGAGCTCTCGCCACGGTGATGCAGATCTCTACTTAAGTGTGAGAAGTTACTAGTAGTAACTTTACACTTGTATATCCTGTGCTAGGAGGCTCTATCAAGGAGTGGGGGTATGCAAATGTACACTTAGGTGTAAATCTAGACCCGGAAATGGTAAGTGTAAATCAGTGCAGTAGTAGATTTGCACATGAGTAAATGTTCGCGTGTGAACTTACCTTTGTGAATAGGCCCCTTTCTCTGCATAGCAAGATAATTTTCACCCCATAGTGAGATCATTTTCACCACTTTCTATATTCCCATCCAGACAATGTGAAACATCTGCTCAGAATTTCTCTCTGCAAATTTAGCTAATGATCTTTTGATGCTGATTGCAAATCCCTACAGATTTTTTACACCGCACATTTTTTCTGTACACAATTGCAAGAAAAAGGAGAAGAACACTACGCCTTCAATAATTACAAGAGTCGTGATTCTCACAATTTTGAAGGGTGTGATAAATCTGAATTTCACTGTTACTCAATTATTATAAGTTTTAACTTTAGGAATGGGAAGACAATCTCATGAATCAATGGTGAATCAAAACTTCTTTCATGTTTTGCTCAAATCCCTGGCCCTTTCTCACTGAAATATTGCACCTGGTTTTACTTGGCAAAATGTGTGCTTGGGAAAACACAAGGACGTGGTATTACCACACATCTTGGAATCACGATTCGGCTGCTAACGCCTGTTACCAGCCAAATCCGAATTTAACAGATTCTCCTGATGAGCCTCGAATTTGTTTTCTGCAAAGTACATCTTATGTAGAACCATTTTGTTTGTGATAACTAAGGCCATAAGTGGCATAAATTGGAAAAGGATATGGTTTTCATGTAAATGTGGAAAAGCAAGGACAAATTATTATGATTATGATTGTGAATATGATTGTGATTATGATTGTCATTATGATGATGATGATCATGATGATGATGATGGTAATTCATAGAGCATGCTGTAACCTGAAAACTGGCATATGTGGAGCTGAGGAGCTGACAGACAGGAGGTGCGTCTCTCCCCTATTTAGGGAGGAGTAGCTGTCATAGAGGGCCCAAACGTTGTCTGTGAAAGCCCCGTGTACTTAGCTGTGCCCCAGAGGCGGTGGGAAAGCCTGGTGCGGCACTGCGGTGTCTTGATGATGGGAATGACGGAACTGGTCGCCTGTCCAGAAGTGTAGCCGTCGCCCTACAACAGAGAACAACCAGGACATCGCAGTGCAGACCTGTGGCAGTACGGGTTGTTTTGGACATCGTAGTATCCACAACATTGACAGTTATTCGATCATGGGGAAGCCCCGTAGCAGGTAGGGGGGAGCGCAACCGGAGCCGGGCAGCGATGTGGGGGAGCAGAAAGTGCAGGGTAAAGCAGAGTCGTCTTCAGAGGGGATGATGCAGCAACAGGTGGATCAGATTCTCCGAGCGATCACTGACACAAAGGAAGCGCTGCAACAGGACATTGCTCAAGTATCGTTGGGGCTGGGACTTCTGCGGGCGGATCATGCGAAGCTGGTGGATAGGGTGAAGCAGACCGAGACCACTCTGGAAGCTCTGGAACCATCGCAGAAAGCGCTAGATGTTCAAATGGGGGATGTTATGCATCGGATACAAGCGCTAGAGAAGAGGGCCGAGGATGCTGAAGGACGCAATAGACGGAACAACGCACGAGTGGTGGGCCTGCCGGAAGGTATTGAAGGTGGAAGTATGCTTGATTACCTGGAGAACTGGTTCCGTAGCGAAGTGGCCCCGGAGGGTTTAACACCTTTTTACACGTTGGAACGGGCACACAGAGTGCCTGCCCGCCCGTTAGCGCCTGGGAGACCCCCCAGACCTGTAGTGGCCCGCCTGCTCCATTATAAAGATAGAGACATATTGCTGAACAAGGCGTGTACATCGGGCCCCTATAGGGTGGATAATAGCAATGTCACGCTATTTCCGGATTATACCCTGGAGGTACAGTGACATCGGGCCTCGTTCCTGGCGGTTAAGAAGGCCCTCCGAGATGAGGGCATCCAATACTCTCTGATGTTCCCGGTGCGGCTGCGCATAACGTTGGAAGCAGCCGCGGCCCGTGGAGGGAGTTCTGTGGGGCGGCAAGGCGGGGCGGGGGAGGGGCAGGGAGGGGGTTTCTAAAAACCGGAATATGGATAATTGCAGGTAAGTAAACAATTAAATAAATAAAACGAATTTCGTTGCGTGCCCTGCATCGCTTAATGCGATGCAGGGCGCGCTACGAAATTCGTTTTATTTATTTAATTGTTTACTTACCTGCAATTATCCATATTCTGGTTTTTAGAAAACCCCCCACCCTGCCCCTCCCCCGCCCCGCCTTGCCGCCCCACTGAACTCCCTCCACGGGCCGCGGCTGGTTGAAAGGCAAAACAATCTTTCATAATGATCCCGACGATGCATGGAGTTGGCTGGAATCTTATCGGGCAGGAGCGGGAACAGCGGGACGCACTGGGGGACGGGGGGCGGATGCGCCCCGACCGCGCCGTGAGCAGCGCCCTGGGAGACAACGCTGTGGAGCGCAAAGGCCTACTACCACTCAAACAGAGAAAGAAAGACTGGCGGTACTGCAGGCTGTGACAGAGCTGTTGCAGGCAAGTGACACTACGATGCTGAGACCGACAGACTCTGAGAAGGGCTCGGATGGTTCGGACTCCGATGGAACTGATGTGGGGAGTGTGGCCATGCCTCATATAACTCCCGGAATGGCGGATGAGATCATGGACGCTTGATCTGTTGTCTTATGTCGTAAGAGGGGCCAGCTGACACGGGTGGGGTTAGTTTTGTGTGGGGGAGTGTGGGAGCACGGGCTGAGTTGCGGGGCATATTGGGTTGTCAGCAATAAATGGGTCCTCGCCTGTTGGGGGGTCCTTTCCGAGGGAGAGGATTTTTCTTCCCTTTTTTCCTTTTATATATAACGGGGTTCGGTGCAGGGGGTTGAATGAAGCAGCGGGGCTGAACTTCTTGGTGTTGGTCCTTCTCCCCCTTGTTTCGCTATTAGAGCGATACTCTGGTAGTTACCAGAGGGCTTTTGGGGGAACTGTTTGGATGGGTACTAGTTGTTTGGAGCCTGTTCTGGGGTGAGGAGGTGGGGGGGTTTGGGGGGTTGTTGGGGGCCTTGGTGGGGGGGGTTCAAGTCACCGGTGCGCCAATTTGAGGCAGACAGTCACAACACAAGTACACATTGCATTATGGGGTCTGTACCTGAACTGAAATGTATTACGTAGAATGTGCGGGGAATGCACACGATAACGAGACGTCATAAAATTCACGCTTATCTGGTACGTAGGGGGGCACAAATAGCTTTTCTCCAGGAAACCCATATAGATGGAGTTGAGGGCCGGGCCCTGCAGCGTCGCTGGAGAGAGCAGCTTTTCCATATAACGTATTCTGCCTATGCCAGGGGAGCACTGATTTGGGTGAGAGCGGGGGTTCCTTTTCAGCCGACAAAGCAGCTGGTGGACCCGGATGGGAGATATGTGGCTGTCATGGGTAGATTGGATGGAAGGGACGTGACGCTGTGCAGTGTGTATGCCCCCAATGTGGAACAGAAATCCTTTTTTGATACATTAACGGGGAAACTGGCACCTTATTTAACAAGTTCAGTGTTATTAGGGGGCGATTTTAATTCCGTTCTGGATGCTGAGCTGGACAGATCACACCCCCCATTGCCCCAGGCGCCTGCCCATAAGCTATCGAAACTTAGGAGGGACTGGCAGGCTGAATGGGGATTGATAGATACATGGTGGGCCCACCACGGGGGAGAACGGGATTACTCTTATTATTCTCCCCTCCATGATTTGCACGTGCGGCTGGATGCGATGCTATGCTCTCCGGATGTACATGCATTGGTGCGAGGTAGTGAGTATCTGGCGAAGACGATTTCAGACCATAACCCACTGTTATTGACGGTGGGATAGTTTTGAGAGCGACCTGTTGTCCCCACCTGGTGGCTACGTCCTGAGGCCTTGGAGGACCCAGTGTTGCCACGCCTTGAGGAAGACCAATGGGTACAGATAGGGCAGGAGATCACGGAAGGAGAACTACGCAGTGCCATAAAACATATGGCGCACAGGAAAACCCCGGGGTCCGATGGATTACCCATAGAATTTTACTCGGCCTATGCAGATGCGTTGATCCCTAAACTCCGGGCGGTATATCGCAAAGCCAAGGAAGTTGGGTACTTACCGGGTTCTGCTCGGGAGGCTATTATTATCCCACTGTTAAAACCAGGGAAAGACTCTCTGTCTCTATCCGCATATCGCCCGTTATCAATGCTGACGACAGATTATAAGATTTTAAGTAGGATCCTTGCATCCCGGCTGCTTCCTCATATGACGTACTTGGTCCATGGGGACCAGGCGGGCTTTATCCCGAAGAGAACCACTGCGACCAATGTGCGGCGACTGTTACGCATCCTGGGAGAGCGTCACGCTAATACACAGGATGCGGCGGTTCTCTCAGTAGATATTGAAAAGGCGTTTGATAGTTTGGAGTGGCCGTATTTGTCTCGCGTCCTTTACGCATATGGTCTTGGGAAATCCTTTGTAGAATCGATGGAGTTGTTATATAGGTCTGCGACGGCGCGTGTACGCACGGGTGCGATGATCTCATCGGCTAGTCCGATTGGACGGGGCAGGAGACAGGGATGTCCGCTCTCCCCATTATTGTTTGCTCTGGCCATCGAGCCTCTTGCGTCCCATGCCCGATTGGGGACTTACTATACTGGCTTATATTTGCGGGGGGACGTACAGTTTATCTCCCTCTATGCAGATGATTTATTGCTGTTCCACGGGAATGTGACGACGGACTTTGATGGTGCGAGACACTTGCTTTGCGAGTTTGGCCGTTTTTCAGGGCTGAGGGTGAACTGGACAAAGACATGTTTATTCCCAGTGGCCCCGACTGTGACGGAATCTCCCCAGCTGCAGGAGGCCCATTGGGAGCCTAGGTGCCTGTCTTATCTTGGTACTAATATATATCACACCCCCAGCGATATACTGGAGGGCAATGTAGGCCGGGCCATCCGTGGCCTCAGGAGTAGCATGGCATTTTGGAGTGCGCTGCCGCTGTCTGTAGCAGGGCGGGTAGCGCTCCTAAAGATGGTTGCACTGCCGCATTTATTATACTATTTTCGGACTTTGACGATTTGGATCCCAGGCTCTGTGTTTAGACAGCTCCGTTCTCTGACTTGCGGGTTCCTTTAGGGGACAGGTAGACGACGAGTAGCAATGGCCACAATGATAAGGGCAAGGGCGGATGGGGGCATGGCGGTTGCGGATTTTGAATGGTATTACTTAGCAGCTCAGCTGCAGTGGCTTACACAGGCTGTGGCAAGGGAGTTTCGAGGCCCGGAGGGCCCGGAGGGTCGTTGGGTCCCGCACTATGTTTTGTCTTTCATAGTGCTACAACAGAAGATGCTACTGGAACCGCTTACAACCGAGGAACGGACAATGAGGCTGTGCTGGAACCGGAGTCAACGTGGGGCTGGGTTCGCTCGTCCGTATGCCCCGGAGATACCGCTGGGGATGTGCACAGCACTCCCGCATGCAGGGGACTGGACAGCACTGGCAAATTGGGAGGACCTGGGGATACAGGTGTTTGGGGGACCTGTGCGAGAACGAGACCTTGTTGTCTTTCCCAGACTTGCGAAATAGGTATGATCTCCCACGAGGGGACTACTTGTTACATTTGGCGCTTATTACCGCAAACCAATGCTATTGGAAGACGGGTTTATCAGAACCCCCAACCTCAATGGCATGCCAATACGTGGTAATGGCTGCGGGGAATTTTAAGGCCATAACGTGCCTGTATCGACGAATGCTGACAGAGAATTTTGACTCTTTGGGAACCCTGCAGGGGAAATGGGAGGTAGATCTAGCTACGGAAATTCCTCAGAAAACGTGGGTTCAGTTGCTTAAGAGGGCATGGAAGTGTACAAGGAATGCCCGGTTTCAATTAATACAGTTTTATGTCTTGCATAGAGCGTATCTAACCCCTGCAAAGATTAATCAGTATTTTGCGGAGACAGCTGCTCAGTGCCGGCGATGTGATCTGGAGGGAGCGGACTTCCTGCACATGCTGTGGGGATGCACGGCGCTGGGAACTTATTGGGAGGAGGTTTTGGACGTTTTGAATTTGGCTACAGATCGATCAGTGGAATTGGAACCGGGCACCTTTCTACTACATTGGTTCCCACATACTGCCAGAACGAAAGTGACTAGCAAATGTATAGACCTGAGGCTGGTATTGGCAAAGCGAGAGATTACAATGCGTTGGAAAGCACGACAGGGGCCTAAGGTGGGGAGATGGCAGGCGGAATTGATTAAATGGGCGCGGAGTGAGGGAATTCTTAGATTGCAACAGGCCTTACGCATGAATAATGACACAGTGTATGAGACAGCAAGGGCGTGGGAAGCATTGGTGGCAGCACTTCAGACACCAGATGTAGATTCGGAAGAGGGCTCACTAGAAGGAGAACAAGGGACCCCAACTCCCTCACTTGCGTAGATTGTCCAACTAGCTGCAGGCCACTATCGGCAGTTAATGCGGGTGAAGTCGATGCATATGGTACAGCACTGCCTCTGTTCATGGATGTTGTTGGGTTGCTCCATAGAAGTTGTGTAAATGATTATACTGTGAATATGTCAAGGCGCACTGGTGACTGGGGTGGATGGGAGGGGCGTGGGATCAGCAAGAGACACTGCAGACATCACTTTATGCTGAATATAATACTATGTTATGTATATTGTCTCTGTCACTTAGAGTTAAAAAGTTAATAAAAAGATATTAAAAATTCTGTAACCTGAAACGGCATCCTGGTGCTGGCTAAAAGTAGAACTGCAAAAAGTGAAGGAATAAATTATTTGGTGTGCAGCCATGTTTTCAAAATGTGGGCAAGGTGAAAAACCTTTGCAAAGTTTCTAAATTTGGCGCAGACCTTTGAGGAGGATCCAAGAAAAGCTTTTCAGTTTTCTACACCCTGATTTCTGGAGACATTCTTTTGATTCAGACATTGCACAGGTGCTGTCTTGTGTTCCTATGTCAGTTTCCAGAATCAGAGTGTGTATTGTGCAACAAGATTGCCCAAAATCCAGTGGCAGATTATTTTATTTATAAGCAAAATGTCATTGAGTAATTTAATTAATTTGACGGCAAATGCATCAAATGCTAAAACAAGTGTTTTCAATGTGGGGCAGTAAAGAAATATATATCTGGACATTGAAGACCAGCTTTACTAACATTTTGCATTGTGGCCGAGACACTTTTATTTGGTGCAGCAACAATGCAAAATGCTAGTCGAGATCTACAAAGCCAGTCGGGGCTGATTTGTGTCACCTTGCGTGGCCTAGTAAGAAAAGGTAACGCTACGCAGTACGTTGTGCTGCATCGCATTACACAGCTTCTGGTAGAGTTACATGGATCCACCCATGTCTTTTGAAGCAAACCCAGACTCACTAAAGGCAGTACAGGAGAATAATCTTCATTTCCTCTCATTACTTACTCTTTCCACACATAGAAAGGGGAATATCCCTCTAAGGATTGTGTTTGTACAGGATGCGTGCCTTCCTGCACAAAAACAATCCTGCCCATAATGCAGGCACCTTTGCACCATGGAGCAAGTGTGCCTTTATTGGCGCTAGGTTGCCTGAAGAGTACCAACTCCATGAGAGATCAAAAGTGCATCATATGTTAGTAGATATGGTACATTTCTGCACTCCCTAATTCCCGCAACACAGCACAGTAAGATTCCTTGCTGCGTTGCCTCGAAGAATACTAAATCTGGGCTCGAATGGTGTTCTGCATCTCACTGCACCGGATTCTCAGGCTGGCAGCAGTGGAACAGCGCGCGACAAGAAAGAATGCACTTATGACCTGAGACATTGAACCCGAATAGTTCAGTGGGTTAATGGTGAATTTACTGAAGAGGTTTGTCTGTAATCTAATGATTGATGCACTCAAATCCCAGCTGGTCGTCTCAGGCTCTCCTCAATCCGGAGCAATTAAAGTGAGTACTAATGTGTTTGATAATATGATCATAGCCCCTGGAGGCCAGGAGTTATCATCATGGTAGGAGAGGATGGTGCAGAATTTATGGCCAGCATGAGTGGCACTCTTACGCTTGTGTCTTGGTTCTGGGGTTGAGTTAAGTCTCTTGATGTGACGCTGCTGGGGACTCTTCTATGTTGGTGGTAAATTATAAAGTGTGATGTATATTTTTGTATATTTTCATTCCATGACAGAGATCATGATTGTCCTCTATTGTTTCTTGCTTTGTCCTTGAGATTGGATTGCAATTTCTTTATTATGCATGTGGATAGTTTGAAGGAGAGCTTCTCAATTGCATTGTAGCATTTTTATAGGGCTTTCGTACCCCTTGACAAGCCCCCAAGCAATTTTTAGTAGAATGAGTAAGTAGGTACTCCAATGTTTGTGTTATGGGTGAGAAACGTTGTTGGTTGTGGACAGGGCTTTAAGTGGGCCGGGTCCTGCCGGTGCTCAGCATCGACAGTTCTAAAAAGCAGGGGCTGAAACGGGTCCCTATCAGACTCTCCATATTTGCCCTCATCCTTAGGATGAAAAAAATCTCAACTCTGCAGCCATGCCACCCTTCACTGCCTTTGATGTAACTTCAAAGAGACTTGTTACAGGTCTTTCACAGTCTCATCATTTCAGAACTGAAGCATTTTTAACATGCTACCCTACGAAGCCATGGTTGTTACTTATTCATGTCATGCAACTAACACCCGTTGACAAAGCCAATAATACTGGCTTGTTGTAAGTGTAATGTTACTTGCTGTATTATATATCTGGATGTAATGACAGAAGTAGCCAAATACCAGCTGGGTGGCACACTAAGCTAAGCATAGATTTTCAGCTTAGGTGCCTTTAAGCAACACCCTTAATTACATTGGCCACGCCCCTTTGAGAGACCCCCAGTTTTTTCAACCAGCTTAAAACCGTGGTTGTGGAGTCAAGTAAGTATGGCATGTTTTGATGTGCGCTAGACCCAGAGATCTGCTCCAGATCGAGATATGGACCATTACCACACGTATGATTCAGTATGAGAAAGAAGTGTGAGGGATAGATTTGCATGTAGGATACACAAACCAATGTCCTGTCATTTTCGAGGTGTTGAAAAATGACTCTGCAAACAACAAGATATGTATTGCGTTTCTGAATTCTTGATGGGTGCTGAGGATCCTTTTTTTCTTCTCAGTAGTTTGTTTCAGAGCTTACATGATTGCGCCTAGAAGGACCTACCTGCAATCCTAATGTATGGAACAATCAGCTGCAGTTTCTTTGTGAGGGTGAGGGCGCATCACCCCGCCCAGTGCAACGATGTTAACGTGAAAAATAAAATGGCAATTAAATTATTATTTTTCACGTTTAGCGTGCAGCAGCCACCAGCTGGGATAAATGGGGATGTGTAGTCCTCTGCTGCCCATTGGCAGCATAGAGGACTGGAGGAGCTAGATGGACCTTCCAAAGTACGCATGTCAGTTTGGCCGGCTCTCCTGCACACTTTACAGCTCTCCACTCAGCTGTCTTAGACATCTGGGTGGAGACCAAGCACAGGCCTAAAGGGCCTGAAGGAGCATCCAGCCAGGTCACTCCATCCAATAATGGAGCTGCTCTCATGCTGGTGAGAGTAGTGCCAGGATTGGTTAGTGGAATTTCCTGGAGGCTGGAGCCCACAGACCCGACAGAGGCGGGACGAGGAGGACGTTGGATGTGCAGCAGACAAGGTAAGTGACTTCATTTTTTTTATTATTTGCCACTCGCCTTGCCTGCATGCATGCACATTAGCTGCCCACCTCACCGGTGTATATACGTGCCAGCTGCCCCTGGGAACAATAAGGATATTTTTCAGGAGATTGTAGAAAATAAGTTCTTATTATAAAAATGTTGCACCTTGTTTTCAGATGACGATGGCTGCCACCTACAGTTTGTGATGATCACAAGAGGGCCCTTTCCTATCTTTCAACTGTTTTGGCCACAAACAACAGGTAGAAAGAGCCTTTCCCCGGTAGGCTAAACTACTATATCCATTTTAAATGAAGAGTTCATTTAAACGATCCACCAACAAAGTCCCTTAAAAACTTTGGTGCTAATTCCCATACTGTATCTAACAGAACCTGCATTAATGCCCTTCTCCATGTCTATGCGTAAGTTTGTTGTGAAACTGAATCGTATTCAGAGCCACTGCAATTATGCGGCAGGTGAGGGCCAAATTAAGCAGCAGCACTGAGTTAATTATGCAGCAAGAAAAGGCAAATTATGCGTCATACTGCGGTACATTTCATAACAGTATTACTTCATTATTTCATCCTTTTTAAACTTGGTAACACTATATGGGCATTGGCTGCACCTCATTAGTACTAGTTTAACACCCACATATAGTAATAAGCAAAATAAATGTGAGCAGTCCAGCTTTGCAAAGGGCCTTCCACCATGCGGCAGCAAATGCTGCTGCATTTTTAGTAACTTTTGAACCATATGAGCTTGAAACATTTTTTTTTAAATCCGCAGATTATGTGGCAAATGTGGCAAATCTATAGTTATGTGAAAATCGCTGCGGACACATAATCGTATAATTCCAGTGGCCCTGATCATATTTCATCCAACATAACAGGGAGAGCTGTTGACTATACTGCGTCCAGTAGAACTTGCAGATTTTGTTCTGTACTACAGCGAAACTGTTTGTTTGGGAATTATATAAGCACTAGGCCTAAGCGGTAAATTCCGTTCCGCTCGCGGAATTTGGGTAATTTCATGTTCTGCGGAGAACGCAGAATTGCCCAAAAATCCGTGATCCATGGCTTCGCAGAGTTTTCAGCTTGTTTGCGCTTTCAAAATGCGTGTTCGCAAGATATTTCCCCCCGAGCACGCAAACAGCATTCGCGAACAGGAAAAAAGCATCGCAAACGGGCGGACCAAGCAATTCCGTGTGTTAGCCACAAGAGAGGTGATGAATTGTATCCTCAGAAAGATTTTGAGACCTGCCCACTTGTTGCTTTGACAATTAAACAATGGATGGGTGGATGGACTGCTGGTCAGCCAAACGAATACAACTCCTGTGAAGAGTGCGCAGGGCACTACGTGTTTTAGGGGCAACGAAAGGCAGAGAGAGAAAGGCAGGAGGTGTGCAAGAGTTCAAAAGATACGGTAAAGCAGAGAGAGGAAGACATAGCAGCAGAAAAGGAGACAGGAAGAGGCATGGGCGCCATTAAGGGGTCGCAGATGTAACACTGCTACCTCTGGCTTGACCCTTGCCACGCTAGCACTCTCTTGTGTCTCTGGCCTCAGAGGAGTCAAAACCAGTCCCAAAAACAGAAGGTAAACAGTCTGTGAGCACTGTTTACATTCTACTGCTTCCACTTTAACATTACACATTCACTTCTGTGAAATAAATACGCTCAGAAGTGCATGCACACTCTTTGCAATACATCATAAAATGAAATACATTAAAAAATCTATTTTTTAAAACTTGTTATGTTTTCTTATTGTGAATACATGAAAAATTATTTAGGTATTGTTTTTTGTCTTTGAGGTTTACTCTAGGCTTCGATAGCATCAGTTGTGATATCCCGAGGATCAAAGTCACGTGGCATTCTGGTCAAGTGGAAAGGTCATGTGGCATTCTGGGTGAAAGGTAATATGATATCACTTCCTGTGTTGTCATTGAGGTCAAAGAGTGTGATGTCAAGTCTGCTATCCCTGGTATGTTGATTTCCATGGGGAGAGGCACTTTCTGGATATCCCCAGGGCTAGAATGTTTAACTCCAGGAGGAAAGAAAGACCAAGATAATACTGGCAGGTGTGTAGACAAAATGTTGTTAAATGGGGGGGATCAAAGAGATACATATAATTCTTCTGGTAGTGCACGCGCTGCGACTTGTGTTAGGGGTATGCTTGCCACCAAACCATTTTTTTCCCAACTAGACCAGGGAAGTAAAAAATTAGGAAAACCCCCTAAAGCTGTGTTTTTTCCCTTATCAGTACATACGTAAAACTGTAAATATAAGAAGAAAAAACTGTAAAATGTGTTCTAGAGCCTCCTTAATGATCCCTGACTGATAACTAAAACAAACAAAACAGAAGAGCCCTGATAAAATGAAATATTATATATTATATAATATGTTACATTTGAATACGCGTAACTCTATATAAAGCCCTATTAAAGTATCACGTCTGGACCTTTGCAGAATCTTAAAACGTGAACAAGTGGTCGGTGTTTTTCTCTGGGAAAGAGAGCGGCTGGTCGGGGGTGTGATCGGTGGAATTTGTTGTTGAATTGCTTTGGACTCTGGAAAGTGTTTTTGCTGACAGCGTGCTGACTCGAGTGAACGTCCTATTGTGCAGCTGGTCTGTCTTTAGCCCACAGCGTCACCGTTTCATAACCCGCCATTTCCCTGTGCGTGGGTTTCGAGGGGGAGATGTGAAGGGGCGTGGGGGCGCTGTGATTGATGGCCAACTGAAACAGTTAGTGAGGAGGGCATAACATAAAAATAATAATAAAAAATGCCTGCATATACAAAGAGATTCAGAAGGCGAATAGGCCTTAACGCAGACAGGTATTTTGATTTTAGATAACGAAAAGATTTTAACTTCTCTAATAGACAGAGAACAGGTACAGCACAGACAGCATTAACGAGGGGGCATATCAGCAACAACAGGCGATAATTATCGCTAAGCGCACTTAGCGCTAGGATAATTATCGCCGGCTAGCGTGGATTTTTATTGCTGAGATAGCGTGCTATTAGCAACACTTATCTCAAAAGCGATAAAAATCCTCACGCTAACTGCCTAACGTGAGATTATCGCTGGGAACCCAGCGATAATCCCACGCAATGTGGCGTTAGCTTCATGATAGGGACTTAAAAACTTAGCCATGATATCCACCTTCCATAGGATATCATGGCTAAGTCAGTCCTGAAGCAGGCGAAAGGAAAGTAGCGATAACAGGGGTTATCGCTACTTTTCCTGCCGCTATGCTTCATAGCGTTGGGCTTGATGATAGGAGAAATGTCGCTTAGCGACATTTCTCCTGTCATGTTAGGTCAGTAACGCCCACTTTGCATCTCATTAGAGATGCAAAGCTGGGCGTTAGGAATTCCTACGCTAACGCAAGTTTTCACGCGTTAGCGTTAGCTTGCTAATTAGGCGATATAATTATCGCCGCTTTTCGTCCGAAAACTGCTGCAAAAGCAGCGATAATTCTATCGCCTCGCCTTGTTGATATGCCCCTTAGTTTGTTTTCTAATAAAAATTATAATGCACGCGGCAGCGCTCACACGCACACATGTGCGTACACAACATGTACAATTGTGCAGCAGCAATGCGACAGCTATAGCCAGTCGCGACCCATGCAGCTAAGCTCGGTAGGACTGGCTGGGTGGGGGGGAGTGGAAAAGGACGGAATAGGGAAAATAAAATAAATAAATAAAACCACTTACCTTGCGCTCGCTGCATCGCCGGCTACATGGCGAGCGCAAGGTAAGTGATTTTATTTATTTATTTATTCTATTTTCCCTATCCCGTCCTTTGTCACTCTCCCCCACCCCCGCCCTACTGGCCCACCGCACTTACCTGCACGGGCCCCGACTGTATAGCCCAGGTGGCCACAGGTCAAACATCTCTTCATGAAAAAAAATAGTTATAGTACAAGCAGCAATGTGCGCACACACACATGTGCATAGAATACATGCACATAGACATAATGAGCATGTACAGAAGCACTACAACACTTACTGCGCAGGCAGCCATTTTGCAAACCTTTCTTAGATACAAATAGCAGTTATAGCGCATGCAGCAGTAATGTTAGCACACATACAAATACATACACACAACACACATGTAAATGCACAGACATAAAGAACATGACTTGCATGTGCAACAGCCCTGCAACAATTACATCACAGGCAGCCATAGTGCACACTTTTCTTACATAAAGACAGCTGTAACAGTGTAAGCAGCTGCAATGTGCATGCACACACACTACACATGTGTACATGCACACATGCATAAAAACATGTACTCTGTGCAGTAGCACTGCAACACTTACATCTTAGACAGCCATAGTGCACATTTTCTTACATAAAAATAGCTGTTATAGTGCAAGCAGCACCTATGTGCACACAAACACATACACATTCCACACGTGTCACATGTACATGCACATAGACATAAAGAACATGTGCAGTTGCAGGGTAACAGATACAACATAGATAGCCACAATGCAAGCTTCTGTTATAAGTAAAAGATACAGTACCTTACAATACAACTTGACCTCCTCTGATCTCACCAACAGACACAACTTGACCCCATCTGACCTCTCTAACAGACACAACTTGACCCCATCTGACCTCACCAAGAGATCCCAGGTGTGCAGCAGGATAGAAACACCAGCAGAGCCAGCATCCCTTGTCCTTAAACAGCTATGAGATCATATTGCAAGAGACACCAAGGGAGAAGGCAGCAGCTTTTTCAAGACACACAGACAATTCAGCCAGACTCAATTGACCAAGACTGATGATGCTGAGGCATTTAACATCTGGCGCACACATGTAGTTGACATAGTCAGTTTCCTGATCAAGGTTATCCGATGACTGCATTACACCACGCGCACAATGCACAAAGCTTTCGCCTTACAAATCATTGTTTTGAGGCATGTTGGTTCAACTGCATTATCCCAGGACTACAGTGACCACAATTCACTAGTTGGTTAAATGAAAACCCAGGAATGGAGCTCTTCACCCTTGATGATCGGAGTTATTTTGTAATTAAATAGTTGACACTGTTTGTTGGTGACATGTCCCTTCCCTCGCACTACCCAGCACTTGGTTTGTGGTTGAAAAGCACTCTAAATGCATTCACAGATGATGCACGTCACTTCGCGCACCTTTCGGATCTTCAGCTAGGTATGTGCATTTAGTGAGGTCTCATAGTGAATTTTATTTGTGATTGCCCAATAATCGAACAACCTTTTAAAAGGGCAAAACTAGGCCTAGGCGAAATGTAATTTCCTCCTGCGTAATCTTGCATAGTTTCCGCCATTTTGAGTTTCAATTGTAATGTGAAATGTCTGAGATTACACCATTATGCCATGTCACATAATTAAGACTTTGCTGAGGTAAAATCGCATCCCAGGAGCATGGGAGCAATGCAAGTGAACCAAACACAAGCAGCTGTGTCACGTGGGGCATTGGACAAAAAAAAAAAGTTGGCACAAAAAACACACATTCACCAAAAATGGATGCCAGGATGTACTTCACTCAAAAAAACAGTGCAAAGTGAAGAAGTCAGCATTTCATGTAATAGAACATATGGTTTTGCTAATATTTGGGCATTTTGTTTAATTTCCGCCAAGAAAAATACTTTAATTTTGCCTGGGGCTGGGCACAACATTGAAGCTGGTCGCTGGGCATCCAATGCCCTAGACTTGTCAGTGCTCCTAACCCTAATTTTAGATCTCAGTTCACGAAACTTCTAGGGACTGAACTCTTCAGACATCCTTTCAACAGAACCCCACTCAGGTCTGAGGTCGTGACTGAAGATGATCAAACAGATACTGATGCCCCTCAATGGACTCTAAACCCCTCTTCATTTACTGAGCTGTGTTTTTGTCATCACTGCCAGAGCTGTAAAGTAGCCAAAAGGCTACACTTAACGCTTTAAATAAACAAAAATGATGCATTTCACATCCCTTCTCACTTCCCTTTCAACTGTTAAACTCGTTTCAAGTTTTCATCAGTGTTGCTTGCCTCTGGCACTGAAGGGAACATGCCCTCCCTTTAATGTAAACATGGCCCTTAAATGTCCTGGTGACATCATGTGTGCCAACGCCAAGCCTCTAATGAACAGAGCTCTTGAGATCACAACTGCTGGATTATATTCTGTGTTCGTCGAACACACCCCGCCCCCACCCCCACCCCCACCCCCGCTTGTTTGGCTTTCTGCTCCTTAGATCTGTTTCCCTACTTCTCATGACCACATCTCTTCTTTTCCAGCCTCTGTGAAAGACTCCCTGCCTCACGAGAACCAATGATGTGTACTGGGCACTCTGCAAATGTATTAATGTACTACACACTCTGCACATGCATTCATGTAATGGGCACTCTGCCCATGTATTCATATACTGGGCACTCTGCACATGTATTCATGTACTAGGCACTCTGCACAGCTATTCATGTACTGGGCACTCTGCACATGTATTCATGCATGTGGCACTCTGGACATGTATCCATGTGCGTGGCACTCTGCACATGTGTTCATGTACTGGGCAATCTGCTTATGTATTCATGCACTAGGCACTCTGCACATGTATTCATGCACTGGGCACTATGCACATGTATTCATGTACTGGGCACTCTGCACATGTATTCATGTACTGGGCACTCTGCACATCTATTCATGTACTTGGCACTCTGCACATGTATTCATGCATGCGGCACTCTGGACATGTATCCAGGTGTGTGGCACTCTGCACATGTGTTCATGCACTGGGCAATCTGCACATGTATTCATGCACTGGGCACTATATACATGTATTCATGTACTGGGCACTCTGCACATGCATTCATGTAGTGGACACGTTCAACATGTGTTCATGTAGTGGGCACCCTGTGCATGTATTTATGTACCGGACTGGGCACCCTGCACATCTATTCATGTACTGGCACTCTGCACTTGTATTCATGCAATGGGGACTCTGCACATGTATTCATGTACTACACACTCTGCACATGCATTCATGTAATGGGCACTCTGCCCATGTATTCATATACTGGGCACTCTGCACATGTATTCATGTAATGGGCACTCTGCCCATGTATTCATGCACTGGGCACTCTGCACCCGTAATCATCTACTGGGCACTCTGCACACGTATTCATGTGCTGGGCACTCTGCACATGTATTCATGTACAGGACACTCTGCACATGTATTCATGTACTGGGCACTCTGCACATGTATTCATGCAGTGGGCACTCTACACGTCTATCCATGTAGTAAGTCGGCACTCTGCACATGTATTCATTTAGTGGGCACGGTGCACAAGTATTCATGCACTGGGCACTCTGCACATGTATATATGTACTGGGCACTCTTGCCATGTATTAATGTACTGAGCACTCTGCACATGTATTAATGTACTGGCCACTTGGCATGGTGCACACATATTCATGTACTGGGCAGTCTGCACATGTATTCATGTACTGGGCACTCTGCACATTTATTCATGTACTGGGCACTCCGCACATCTATTCAAGTAGTGGGCATGCTGCACATGTAGTCTTGTACGTGGCACTCTGCACATGTATTCATGTACTGGGCACTCTGCACATGTTTTCATGTAGTGAGTGTGCGCTCTGCGCATAGATTCATGTACTGGGCACTCTGCACATGTATTCATGTAGTGGTCACTCTACATGTATATTCATGTAGTGAGTGGGCACTCTGCACATGTTTTCATGTACTGAGTGCTCTGCACA
This sequence comes from Triturus cristatus, assembly GCF_964204655.1. Lineage (NCBI taxonomy): Eukaryota > Metazoa > Chordata > Amphibia > Caudata > Salamandridae > Triturus > Triturus cristatus. Next base: position 1,092,666,040 of record NC_140594.1, read on the forward strand.
TGTATTTTTATTTATTTATTTGAGGTTTTATATAGCGCGAACATGACCCGTTAGGTACCAGATGTGGTGAAATGTGGTCAAAGTTTTTTTAACCAGATGAGATTCTGGCTGCTGCATTGAGGCAAGCTTTTAGAGAGGCCATTGAGGTTTTTGGAAGGCCAGATAGGGTAGAGCAGCCATTTTCAATTCTGGAGATGACTAACGCCTGAACTGCGATTCTTAGGCCAGCGGTTTTCTAGGAAGGGTTTTAGTTTTCTCAAGTAGCTCAGATGGAACTTAGCAGTTTTGGCCATTGAGTGGATGTGTTCACACATATTCAGGTTGCTGTCCAAGAGATTTGGCAGAATTCACTATGGTTGGTGTGCAGTTGAGTGCTGTGATCAAATTAATCCATACCAGGATGTCATTGGATTTTTTTGGGGGGGAGATGAGAAGGAACTCCGTTTTTTGGGCATTCAGTTTGAGCTTGTTGTTGGCGAGCCATTGAGCAGTCAGTTTCAGGGCATCATTCAAATAGGTAAACTCTTCAAGAGAAAAGATTTTGATGTATATCTGAGTATCATCAGCGTACATGTGGAAGGGTATGTTGGCCGTGCGAAGAATTTCAGCTAATGGTTCAAGGTAGAGATTGAAGAGGGCGGGGGACAGAATAGAGCCTTGAGGGACACCGATAGAGGTTGGAGAAGGAGCAGATAGGTTGTTGTTGACTAAGAAACTCTGGGTGTGGTTCTGGAGGAAGGAAGCAAACCATTTGATGACAGTGCCTCCTATACCCATCCTGTGTTCGAGGTGTTCAAACAGTGTCTCATGGTTGTCTGTGTCGAATGCCGAGGAGAGATCCAGAAGGATCAAGAGACAGGTTTTGCCTTGGTCAAGAGCTAGGAGAGCATTGTCTACGATGTGAAGAATAGTATTTTCAGTGCTATACCCAGGCTGAACCCAGATTGGAAATCAAGGAAATTGAAATTAGCAATGTGTTGGCTTATTTGCAGTTGCACACATTTCTCAAGAACTTTTGCAAGAAGAGGAATATTCGAAATTGGTCTGAAGCTGTCTGGAATTTCCGGATTCAGAGTGGGTTTTTTTAGGATGGGGATGACTTGCCAAGTTTTTAGGGAGTCAGGTATGGACCCTTGAAGAAGGGAAGCGTTGATAATTGTGGTCCAGATGGGAATGATGAGTGGGGATGTCACTGCCAAGCAGTTGGCGGGGAGAGGGTCGTTGAAGTGGGTGTTTGGTTTCAAGGAGGATAGAATTTTCGAGATGTAATGGTCATCATAAAGTTCGAAGATGGACCAGTGAGCCTTGTTTTTGGGTGTTGCTTGGAGGGTACGAGAGGAGGGATGGGTCCCAGTAGGAGGGCAAGGGAAGTTTGAGATAACATTGAGTTAGTTACCTAGCTTTTTGATTTTGCTTGTGAAGAAGGAGGAGAACTCATCGCTGGTTATTGGGGATTTTTTTGTTTCTTTTGAAGACTTCGCTAGTTTGTTTGATTAAAGTTCGACTATTTCGAAGAGTTTGCAGTGTCTGATCTTGGCATTTTCCAGTTCTGGTTTGAAGAACTCTTTTTTGGACCTTAGGATATTCTTATTGTAATTATTTCTGGCCTGAGGGAGAAGTTTCAGTTGGGAGGCTGAAGGGTGCTGTCTCCAGTTTCTTCCTTTGAGTCGGAGAGCTCTCCTTTCGCTATTGAGGGGTCTGCTGAACCAGGGGTTTTTGTCTTTGAGTTGGGACCTTTTAAGCTTTAATGGGACCAGATCATCCAATATGTTAGTCATAGTCGAATTGTAGTGCTCTGTGAGGTCGTTAACCTTAGATAGATTTGGGGGGGTGAAGGTTGTTCTTGCAGCGAGCTGTCAGCTTCTCGAGGTCAAGTCTCTTAGTGTCTCTGAGCCAGCGTTTTCGTTTCACCACTTGCCCAAGTATTTTCAGGCAGAAGTTAGGTTTTGTGAAGGTGATGGCATGGTGGTCTGACCAGTTGCATGGATCTATTGAATTCAGCCTGACCGCCGATGCCTTAGCGATTATCCAATCCAAAGTGGCCCCTTTTGTGTGGGTAGGCAGGGTGCATGCCTGGGTGAGTGATTGGTCAGCGAGGAAGACTTTGACAGCGTTGACCTGGGAGTCATTGTGGTCATTCCAATGCAGGTTAAAGTCACCAAGGAAAATGTCATTGAAGTGGGGGAGACCTTAGCAGTGATGATTTCCATGAGGAGATCCGTGAAAGTGTCGTTCTTGTTGGGGGGTGGTAGAAGATGTGCAATTTGCATAACTGAGTAGTGTTGTTACTAATGGAGAGAGCAAGATATTCACAGGAGTCCGTGGGATCTGCATGGAGTTCTGTGACAAGGAGGTCTGAGCGGTAGATGCATGCAATGCCTCCCCCCTTTTTTATTTGTCTATCAAGTCTAATGATGTTATAGCTGGGTGGGACCAGTAAATCAAGGTGAGGAGATGAGGAATCATTGAGCCACGACTCAGTTAGGATGGCTACATCAGTTTTGTGGCTTAGAATGAGGGCGGCGATGTCCGAGGCATGTCTCACAGCTGAACGGCAGTTAAGAAGGAGGCCAGAGAGTGGAGCATCGGTACAAATGTTGCAAGAAGGGGAGGATAAGAGTACTTGTGTTAAGTTGATGCTGTTTACCCCTCTGTTGCGGAGGGATGATGATCTCTTGGTGTTGATAGCGATAGTGGGGATCAGGAAGTCGACTTCCTTGACAGGAGGACGGGGGCGTCAGGGGTGGTTATGTAGGATGAGAGGAGGGCTAGAGTTTCCTCCTCCGAGAGGTAGTTTGGAAGTTTGCTTGGGTGAAGGTGTCTGCTGGCCAGCGGCATGGGCTGTCGGGTAGGTATGGTGAGCAGGGAAAGGACTGAGTTAAGGGAGGGCTTGAAGGTGGCGATATTCATCAAATCAAATAAGGATTTCTGGATTCTCTGAACAATGAATGGATGCTCTGGTGTGCAGGGTTTCAAAGTCCAAAGCTGTAGGTTTTGCTGGCGGGCAGGGGACCAGGGGGTCAGGACAGGGTCTGGTGGCTTGAGTGGGAGGCCAGGCGGGGGAGCTCGACCCCCCTATGGTTTGGCTACTGGGAGGAGGGGAGAGAGGAGGGCTGGGCAAGCTCCGAGAGGAGGAGGTTCCGGGACTGTTGCGGGGACAGTTAGATGAGCTGAGGGTGAAGTGAATGTCAGTTACTAAGGGAGAGGGCGAAGACCGAGGATAGGAGGCGGGGTGGCTGCATAGGCCTAATGGCGGATGCTAGAGGTCGGGGGGTGTGGTGGTAGGTTCTCTGAACGCATTAGGGGAGATACTAACTCTGGATTTGGACTGATTGGAGAACACGTTGGGAGGGTTTGAGCCAATCTGACCCGTGGGAGGGAGATAGGGTTTAGCAGGGGAAGTGGCAGCAGCATTAGTAGGTCCAGGTGGGAGGTCCTTACTCTTTGGTTTGGAGTTGAGTGGATCGGCGCTGCGAAGGGAGTCAGGGGGCGACGGCAGTCCCAGGGGGTGTGTGGAGGAGTGAAGTACTTGTTTCTTAAGGACGGAGAAGAAGTCAGTGAATTTATTGAGATCCATGTCTGAAGCTTAGCTCATGACAATGCCATTTTTGTAAGCGGTAATGATAAGGTTGGCTTTAAGGATTTGGGAAAGCACGATCGTGAGTTTGGAACCATAGGGGATGTTCCTGGTATTAATGTACTGGGCACTCTGCACATGTATTAATGACTGGGCACAGTGCACACGTATTTATGTACTGGTCACTCTGCACATTTATTCATGTAGTGCGCACTCTCAACGTGTATTCATGTAAGGGCACTCTGCATATGTATTCATGTAGTAGGCAACCTTCACATGTATTCATGCAGTGGGCACTCGGGACACGTATTCATGTACCGGACACTCTGCACACGTATTCATGTAGTGTATTCACATAGTGAGAACTCTGCACACATACTCATGTAGTGGGCAGAGTGCACAGTATATGAATTCATGTGCACAGCGCCCAGTAGATGAATACATGTGGGGAGGGCCGACTATATGTATTCATGTAGTGAGTGGGCACCATGCACATGTATTCATGCAGTGGGCACTTTCCACGTGTATTCATGTAGTGGGCATTCTCCACATGTATTCATCTACTGGGTGATCTGCACATGTATTCATGTACTGGGCACTCTGCACATGTATTCATGTATTCATGTAGTGGGACGGTGCACACGTAATCACGTACTGGGCACTCTGTACACATATTCATGTAGTGGGCACACTGCACACATATTAATGTATTGGGCACTCTACACGTGTAGTCATGTAGTGGGCACTCTGCACATGTATTCGTATAGTGGGCACTCTCCACATGTATTCATGTAGTGAGTGGGCACTCTGCACATGTATTCATGCATGCAGTGGGCATGCTGCACATGCATTCATGTAGTGGGCACGCTGCACATGTATTCATGTACTGGGCACTCTGCACAAGTATTCATGTAGGTTGGAGAGAAATCAAACAAAAAAAATAATCTGAATGCCAAGCCTGGAAGCAGGGCAAACTGACTATTATAATAACCTGATAATGCCTTATTATGTTCTCTAAAATTTAAAACATAAGTTTAAAGCTGCATTTAGCAGCACACCTCCTATTTTGCAACTACTGCCTGCCCAATCATCTTGTAAACAAGCACTGGCCTTGAAGAGGTACTCACAGGTACTTCTGCACAGCTCAGGTGTACATTGTGCCAGTGCCTGATTTGAGCCGGTGGTTTCCGGTGCTCGTCACTGGCACTTAATTGAGAACACTGGCACTATGACAGTCTGCCACACGGCGGCGCTGTCTGTGTAATTTAGAGATGAGCAGAACAACTGCTGTTTATTAATTCAATATACATTAAAACGATTAATTCCTGACACCCAAGCCATTCTTATAGCTTTTGGTGTCGGGAAAAGTCTGAATAATCACACTTATAGGAGTGTTATGGTTGACAGTTGCATAGGTATTGTCTTTGGCAGTGCAGGCAAGGCGATGGGCGGTTAAAGCTGCAGTGGCCTACTGGCGAGGGCCTTGGCACATATTTTATTAAAAATTTAGCACTGCATTGTGCATGCCTGGAGTTTCTGCATACTGCTTTGTGTGAGCCATGTGTGTTGAGGTTGTACCACTTATGCTGGGTGCCCTTCGTGAAGGAAAAGCTGGCAGTCATCACTGAGGGCTGGCTCTGTTTGAGCTGAAGATCTGCACGCATGGAGAATGTGACGTGTGGGCAAAATGCCAACAATGAACTACGAATTCTAGCAGGCCACCATCTTTAAAGTGCCCTAGAGAAACGACGGCCATTTTGGATTACCAGGTGAAATTTCCCTAATGGTTCACAGCACCATGCTCCAATATTGATGCAGCTAACACCTTCCTACATGGATTCTAAATTCCTAGCAAGCCTGCTTTTCTCTTTCAATTATTGTTTTGAATGGCCAATTGGATTCCACAGAAGTATTCTTAAATCATGTTATCAGAAATTAACTTTGAACTATTATCGTTCACATTTGTTGTACCATATGGATGGAGTTACTTATTATTTGACCCTATGATGTAAGTGAGAGGGATCTTAGAAGTGTGTTATCGAACATGTACTACAAATTTCATACATAATGTATTAGAATTTAAGTAAGTTCTTAAAACTGCAATGACCAGGAAACAGCAGTCTATTAATGGTAGTGGTTATTTTGCAGATCTACACAAGTGTTTTCTGAAGAGCGCCTTTTCAAGGCTGAACAAAGTATTAGGATCATGCGATGATAATGATCGCATCTCATTTTTTCGATCTAAAGTGAAGGACTGCAGACTTTTTAAAGGCTTTTAAATATTAATTTTGAACATATCTTTATTCATGTTTCAACAGGTCATCATCAGTGCTGCAACACCATTGTATAGCATAGATAACATGACGTGTATTTGGAAAGCACACGTTCACCCATAGGCCTCTTGGTGCTGAATTACAGATGTTTATTGTTACCCAACTCAATGGTACTTATTTTACCGACCTCAGAAGGATGAAAGGCTGAATGGACCCACCAGGATTTGAACCTGTTAACATGAGGTCAAACACAAGCCCCCTACAGAGGACGCATTAGTCCACTAAGCCACCAGACCCCGCATCAATTTACTCAATCACAGAACTATCTTCCCACCCATCTCCTGCCCACAATTCCAAATTATATGACATTTTGACCTGACTCATGTTCCTTTTGAGGAAGGTTTTAAAAATCTAATAAACCAAATAAAATATATTAAATTTATAGGATGTGCAGGTCCCTGAAATATAAGAGACTAGTGGTGTGTAGGTCCCTGCCAATCCAAACCAAACAATATAAAGTCTTTAGTGGAACTTAGAAGGAAATACATCTGCTGTCAGTGTCTTCCAAGTCTAAAACAGTGGGACCATGAGAAGCGAGGAAGTTCCCTTTTATCGGGATCATGTTTCAGACTGTCACATTGGTCAGCTTGAAGATTACTAACTCAAGTGAGTTGATTGACAGCAGCAATAATGGTTGTATCCAGAAGCCAATTCCTTCATTGCAATGAGTGTAAAGCTGGGGGTAGTGGGTGTCCCAGCTTAGTAATATGAAAACAATGTAGTTGTCTTCCAAGGAATGTGTTCATACACAAGAATAATGCTTATAGAACAAAAACAATTGTGTCCAAGGGGCTATTTTCCAAAGACAGGAAGTTGTGTATTATTTCAAGGTCTATTGTGATTCACCGACCATTCCTGGATCATGTGTACAATTGAAACTTCAGGATCTGACATGCAAAGGGTGATTTTGATAGCCAAGTTATTCACAAAAAATTAATATTCCAGATCTAAATTCAAATGTGTTGAGATGGGAAACAACAGAGGCAGAGGATCAATTTTCTGGTTTCAATGTTGAATTAGATGAAGATGCACATGAGATGTCTTGAGCCAAGTGTGGGGTACCAAACATGGTGTAATTTCAGGAATTTCATGTAAGATACGAAATTCCCGAAATGACTCCATTGAAACCGGTATAATTTGCATTTTGCTCACACCCACCTTTGTTAATCAGGAGAGAGGTGTTACTCAGAGTTTGTAACCTCATTTGACACATCACAATTAGATTGTACAATGACAGTGTCCTAATTTACTTGTAAAAAGGTTTGGTGATTCAGCTTGCTTTGTGGTTGAATTCCTTTTGCTCCTTTGTCCCACAGATCTGAAGCAGAGGCAGTAGCGGCTGGTGTTTTTGAATAGAGGCGGACGGGGGAATGGTTCAGTGGATGATGGATGACAAATGACAAAATGAAAAAATCACCTGCTGCTGGTCGCGTTGTGCTCTTCTGCTCCTCTCCTCTCCCAGACTCCATCGCGGCTAATTCTGACACTGCTCTCATGCTGCTGTTTTCGGAAGAAAAGCGGCGATCATTTTATCACCTAATCAGCAAGGTCACGCTATTGCGTGAATCCTTGCATTAGCGCCTGTTTTCTGAACGTCCAGCTTTGCATCTCTAATGAGATGCAGATAGGGCGTTCCTGCCCTGACATAACTGGAGAAATGTCGCTAAGCGACATTTCTCCAATTATCAATGGGCACGCTAATCTGCAGAGCGACAAGCAAAGTAGTGATAACCTCTGTTATCGCTACTTTCCTTACGCCTGCTTCAAGACTGACTTAGCCATGATATCCTATGTAAGGTGGATATCATGGCTAAATTTTCCTTGCCCTATCATCAAGCTATCGCCAAACTTTGTGAGATTATCGCTGGATTCCCAGCGATAATCTCACATTTGGCAGTTAGCGCTTGGAATGTTATCGCTTTTGAGATAAGCGTTGCTAATAGCACGCTATCTCAGCGATAAAATTCCACGTTACCCGGCGATAATTATCCTAGCGCTAAGTGCGGTCCTTGATGATATGCCCCTTAGATCATAGGCATTATGTAGTAGAGAGGATTGTTGACAGCTCAACATGTAGCTGCAGAACTGTTGACTATGCTTCCTGTAGCAAGGATGGCTGTAAACCATGCATTAGGTAGCACGGATAACTGAACTCCATGCGTCATGTTGCATGGATGACGCTAAACATCATAGAGCATGGCCCCTTTCACGGTATGCTTAGCGCGAAAGAGGTGAGCAGTGGGTGTTGTGGTGGGCATTTCACCGCAATACCCATTGATTTTGACACTGCCCCCTATTTACAAGGGCAGCGTAAATAGGAGTCAGCGCCAAAATTAAGACCAGGGAAAACCTGGTCTTAACTTGGCGAAACGAGGAGAAATGCTTTATTTCTCCTCGTTTTTGCTTTTTCTTTGTGTGATGCCATGTGCTGCACGCATGGAAAAAGCAAAACGCCTTGGATTGCTTATGTGTAGGAAGGTGTCCCTTTCTGCACATAAACAATCCGTTAAAAAAATGACATTTTGTAACTTCCATGTGTGCTGCATTAAGCAGCACACATAGAAGTGACAAAAGGCATTTCAGGATTGTTTATGTGGAGCAAGGGACACCTTCCTACACATGAACAATCCCCCACTGAACGCAGACACCCTTGCACTATGGTGCAAGGGTGCCTGCGTTGGTGCTACACTGCTAAGTGTAGTGCCAGCGCAGAGGGAAATGCAAAGCTGCACCATATCCTTGTAAATTTGGTGCAGCCTTGCGTTTCTGAAGTGGCGGAGTGAGGCGTTAAGCCATAATGGCTAACGCCTCACTCCGCCACTTCTTTGTAAATATCTCTCAGTGTTCCATTTTTTAAGTGCAATTGAATTTGGAGAACTAGTGTCCAACATGGCCAGCTGACCTAATGAATAGGGGGCATATTATCAAGCACTGCGTTAAAATTATCGTCACTTTAGCGGCAGAAAACTGCAGCTAAAGCGGCGATAATGGGCTTGATAATATGCCGCAGAGAATTCCCATGGAAGTCCATGTTGACACCAGAACATGGGCTTCTATGGGAATTCTCAAGGTCATATTATCAAGCCCATTATCGACGCTTTAGCGGCAGTTTTCTGCCGCTAAAGTGGCGATAATTTGAACACCGTTTCTTGATAATATGCCCCTAAATTGGGCCTCATTTACCAGGCAATTGCGCCATTGGTGCATTACTTTTTTTGACGCACCGCGGCTCAGTGTGCCTGCATATGTTTACAAGGCCACATAAAGTTCCCCTGCGTGACTTTTCATGGCCTTGTAAATATGGGCCCCTTTCATGCACTACTCTGCGTGAAAGGGGCTTTCAATTGGTGTTGCTGTGGGGGTTTCCATGCAACATCCATGGAACCTGACATTCCCATATTTACAACGTTTTTTAAAGCCGGGAATGAGCAAGAAGAGTGACGCAGCGAGGAGAAATACTTTCATTTCTCCTCTTTCTACATGTGTTGCCTTCTGCAGGATGCATAGAAAGAGGAAAATGCCATCAGTTATTGTAAAAATAATCATCCTGCGAAGCCGGCCCCCTTGCAACATGATGCCAATTTTGCGCCCGTGCAGGGGAAAGCACACGGATGGGTCATATTGTTGTTAATACGACGCATCCCTGTGTGTCTAAAATGATGCCGCTCAGAGCAGCATAATGGCTCGTGGAGCTGCCCTGCGTCTTTTTTTTGTAAATGAGGCCCATTGTATCCAAAACCACCAGCAGTAGTAATTACAAACTACTTCCAACAGTACAGGCAGATTTGATTTCTCCAATATGAGTTCAACAGACCCCAGCATGACATTGTCCTTATGTGTATCCTGCAGAACCAACAGAATTGATGTTTATTATCCCTAATGCAATATAATATAATATAATATAATATGATATAATACAATATAATATAACATAATATAATATAATGTCATTGATATGATACAATGCAATACAGTATGTAATATAAAAATAATATATGATTGAAATGATACAATATAGTATAATCTAATCTAATATATGATGCCATACGATTCAATATAGTATAATATAATATAATATAATATAATATAATATAATATAATATAATATAATATAATATAATATAATATAATATAATATACCATAATGCAACATAACGAACATAAAATAACAATGCAACAGAACATAAATTAAAAGATTCTATAGAACAGAAGTCCATATTGTGAAAAACAGAAGCTACAGCAAGGAAGTCTTATGCAACCAACGCAACTAAGTCTACAATTCGTCTATTGCAACCACCAAAATTAAGCTTGGTCGTGTCTTAAAGCAGAGGCAACCTATATGCAACTGGAGCCAGCATAACCTACACAACACACATTCGTTCGTCTTTTGGGCGCGCATGGTGTGCGTAGAACCTGTTAGCTGCTACACATCAGCTTCTCATATCGTAGATGTTTTGTGCGCAAACACCGCTGGGTGATACCGGATAGAGCTAGGATTTGTTAGGTGGAGCCGCAACATCCAAGCCCATAGAAGGCAGCATTCCAAGAAAAGTGAGTGTCAACAGCCGCATTGTTCGGCTTTCATCGCAAGGCCTACCCGGCACGGGAGCATGCTCCAGCAGAAACCCAAGCCAACGAGTGGATGCCTCCTGGACTTCTTTCATCGAAGATCATTCTCAAGACGAATCGCTGTAGTAAACACGACATCAAGGCGTCCACGTATGGAGAAGTCTCTGCAGCTATTGTTCATATTCAATCAAGTTTGCAATAGTGGAAATGTGTAGAAAGACCACTTACAACCATTTGTGTTTCAGTGGTGAGAGATGCAGCAAAACTGTTACTCCAGGTCATATCAAAATATCAGCTGAGCACCAGGGCAAAATTTAATCAACAGATTTTGAAACTGTTGCAAAATATTGGACTTTTTCTTATTAAGAATTGTACAATTTAAAGTAGTTTTCCATAAAGAGCTAATGCTATCTTAATAGCCTTTTAAAATATGAATACAACTGTCCTTGCTTGAAACTCTGACCTAATTTCCACATTTTAAAAGTGTTAAAAAAAACCTCTGTCTCTATTTTATGGTGCTAAAAAGATTTAGTATTATCCAGACTAAACATGCTAAACTTGTAGCAAATTCAGTTTCATACCCAAGCGGCACCAATGGTGCCGAATGGAATTCGAAAAGAAGAAGAAAGTGAGAGAGAGAGAGAGAGGGAGGGAGGGAGGGGGAGAGAGAGAGAGAGAGAGAGACCTTTCACGTTGGCTCATCGTACATTTAATGCTGCTATTTGGGGGGGCAGAGATCTCTTTCATTGCATGACCTACTCCAGAAGTGAATACTGCCCTGCGACACATTCAGGATTCGCGCCAAAAACACAATTAGCGCGCGCCACTGGCACCAGGTTTCCTCTTACGTAAATATTCCCGCACTGCTCTGCTTCACTGCCCGCAAAAAGGAGCCCAGATGTTTGTCCCGTGCCAGCTTCAACACGAGAGCCTTTTGGGACAGGAGGCCTCGATAAATGTGCGTTGGAGCCTGACCAGTAAGAACTGGTTCACACCAAACCCTTAAATGCAGACCAGTCCTCAGCTGCCCCACGAATGGACGGACAATAAATGCAGCATATTGGTCCCTGCTCGGGACTCCTTTAATAGCCCTACATTGACTCAGTCTCTCCTCTATTTCTACATTCAGTGTAATTCTACAATTATACACAGCTTGAGATGTTTTCTCTTTGGTGGTATTATATATAACGTGTTACTAAAATTAAAGAAGATCTGGTGATGAAAGAATAGTCCCCTGTGTGATCGTCATATTTATCTATTTTGGGAATATATATCTATATATCTATATATATATATATATATATATCTATATATATCTATATCTATATATATATATATATATATATATATATATATATATATATATATATATATATATATTATATATTCACTTAAAAAACCATAGGTTTCACACAAGTTATAGTTAGCTGTACATTTCACTCGTAAAAAAACAATGAAATTCCACGTTATAGTTAGATCAGGTAACTATAACTTGTGCACCCGCAATGCACTGCTGATGACGTCACATATTACATCACTTATGACATAGTCAGTGACATCACTCATGACATCAATGATGACATCTAAAATGACACATTGTGCATTGCGGTCGCGCAAGTTATAGTTACCTGATCTAACTATAACGTGGAATTTCATTGTTTTTTTACGAGTGAAATGTACAGCTAACTATAACTTGTGTGAAACCTATGGTTTTTTAAGTGAATTTGCAAGGTTTTTTAAATGCTAATTCCTAACTATAACGTGTGTGAAACCTATGGTTTTTTCAGTGAATTTGTACGGTTTTTTAAATGCTAAGTTATGTATTTATTTTTAATTTTTGCGCGCACGGTGCGCTTCGCGCACCGTGCACGCGCTGTGGGCGCTCGGTCCGCTTCGCGCACCGAGCACCCACGTTAAGCATTTCGTACCGTGCACGCCTCGCCATTTTTTACAAAATATCAATTGTTTTTTTCTCCCTTGGGGGTCCTTAGATTTATATATTAAATGTGATTGTTAATTCTTGGTTTTTTTTAAAAAAATTTTTACCGTACGCGTACGGTAAGCTTACCGTACGCGCACTGCGCGATTTTTTCTTTAAATTATTACATTTATTTTTCATACTTTTTGGTCCTTCGTGAACCCCCTGACGAACGCTAGGGGGTCTGCAACTCTCTTCGTTGCCCCCTTTTCATGTTATCAACCTTTGTTTTTCAGTGCGAGAGACAGAAAATGGCAGCCGATACTTCCTGGTTTCGACCGATTCGAATGTTTACTTTGATCTAACAACCAATCAGAATCGCGCTCGCGCATGGCACCGTACGCGTACGGTAAGCTTACCGTAAGCGCTCGGAGCGCGCCCACAGATATATATATTGATTTAAATGCTATTTTCTCAGGAAATACTGAACAGATTTACACGAGACCTTCAAAAGCCACATCCCTGACCTGAGGGCTACCTCTCTGCCAAATTTCACATAATTCTGTTCAGCCGTTCGGGCTGTAGCTCGGACTAAAGGTCATATGGGAAAATGCATGGGGAAAACGCGTTTTGGGACCCCCCTTTTTTCTCAGCCCCCGCTTGACGAATCCCCCTGAGACTTTCAGGGTAGGAGCGGAGCGTAGCGCCCCATTAGTTTTGAAAAATTCGCGAGGATTCGTCAACCGGCGCCAAAGTTATTCCAAATAGAATTTTCAGATTTCCTATGGAAACACGGTCCTAACTATAACTATCTACTGGTGACCGCCAGTAGATAATATATATATATATATACATACATACATACATATATAGTCTCTCCTCTATTTCTACATTCTGTGTAATTGTACAATTATACACAGCTTGTGATGTTTTCTCTTTGGTGGTATTATATATATATATATATATGTATATATATATATATATATATATATATATATATATATATATATATATACACACACACACACATATATACATGTACATATATATATATATATACATACATATATATATATATATATATATATATATATATATATATATAATATATATATATATATATATATATATATGTATATATATATATATGTGTATAGTTGAGTTGTTCTTGGTCAAGATGGTGGATATGGGTGTTGACTTGGAGTCTGCATTCCAAACAGCAAATAACACTCCGTATTTCCATCTTGAAACTAACTTGCATACTTACCCGTAAACGTATGAGCTGTCTTCGGAAGCCAGGTTCAGCCTTTAAATTACACTTGGATTCTTTCTAAGGCTTCAGTAGGGCATGGAGACTGCGCCAGTAACCGAACATGCTTCTTATGCCAATCCGTTTTCTGTGATCTTGGTGAGAGTGTGCTGTTGGGAGATTCCCAGAAGTGATGTAGCTTCCTTCCCTACCTCACCTTGGACCATGGCCAAGAGACGGATTTGCAAAAATAGTGCAGGGAAAGAATTTGAGGCCAAGAATCCAACAAAGAGACAAGAAGCATGTATGAGTATGAGAGCCGAGCAGATGCGACGCTTGCCGATGAGTGATCCTGTCTGGCACATGAGACATTTGCTGATTCTCTTGGATGCGTCATGTTCGGGCATTCTGCGGTCACCATGCCAGAAATCCCAGGCTGATGCGGAAATTCCATGTCGGCTGCTTTCAAAGGGCGGCGGGTTTCCGGTCGACCAGCGCCGGCGGTGTTTTACCATGCAGGCTTCCTTCATGTTGGAGCACCTGGATGGAACCAGGTGTCACCGCTGACTTAAGTGTTTATCGTAGAAGACACAGTTATAGACTGGTCCTGTCAACAGCTTCTAGGCTGTCGATGATGTCCTCCATGCATTCCGCAGAATCAGTTCAGGTGGAGTGGACTCACCTGCGCCTCTGGAAGTCTGACATAGTATTTCACCCACGTGTTGTCTACACAAGGCATTCCTTCCTCATGTCTCAGCCCAGAGCTGCTTACATATGATCACTGGAACTAGGGTGGGCAAAGACTGGCACTGTACGGCAACATTGTCCTTCTACACAAAAATTGTGTATTGTTCAAAGAGGCCCTACATAGCTGTGCATGGTCGCCACAATGGTATATGTTAGTCTAGAATGGAAGAGTATATCCTGAAATAAGAAATTGGTAGTCATGATTCATGAATTCATATAATTTGCCATTGTTTCTTTCTTGTTCTATTGTTATCATGTAACACCAAGAACATACAAGTTGCTGATTGGCATAAACTAGCCTGAAATAGTGGGCATGCGTGTTACTTAAACATTTTATACAGCCTGGAATGGCTACATTTAACTAGTGTGATATCAGCCAGCATAAGTCAACAATGTAGGAACTGGCATTACCTTTTGCACTGAAGCCCCTGAATGCCAGGTTTGACACCTCCTTGAAGTTGCCATGTGACCAACAGTGTGATCTGAGTCACGATTTCAGCATGACATAAATAGAGTTGCGTGTGGGTCCTGTTGTTCTTGGGGTGCACATGTATGCGGTATACTGGTAGTGCTGGCCACAGGCACCATTTCCATTTAGTGGCACGTGACACTTGTTTGGTGGGTGAGCAATGATTTCCCTTGCTTAGAAGCATGGGGTTCAGATGTAAGGAGATGCAGTTGTTGTAGAGCAGGTAAACAGGAATGGGCAGATATGTGGTATTGCGTATAAGATATAGGCGTAAGTCTAACTTTTAAGAAGAAATGGTTCTGTGATAAAGGAAATCAGCACTATGTCCTGGTATTGCTCTATGTGCAAAGGTGTGTGTAGGTAAAGTATGTGTGCGGCTGAAATGTAATTAAGATTTGACTCACACAACAAGACAGCTGTAGGTTTTCCTTCTGTACATACCGCACAATGGAACTCAAAACCACAAAAAATACAGCAGGTCGAATATTCCTGTATTCAGGGGCTAACCCTGGGAGCTCATGTTATGCTATGCATTAATGTATGCCATGCTGGGACAATGCACGTATGAACGATAACATGTGTAACCAACACGCAACAGCCTTTAACCAAGCAGATTTTGGAGCAATTATACTTTTCTATTCATGCGGCCAAGTTTGCCACAGTTACGGAATGTGATTATTCCTGTATTTCTCACAACAGAGGGGGCAGACTTTGCTCTCACTATAACACACTGCTGTCTGCAGAAACCTGTCAATTAATGCTGTCTATTCTGTTGATATCATTACCCGAAATAAATCTCTTTTGCTACCCTCCTAATTTCCCTCTATCCCCACCAATACTACATTTTCTTTAGTTATCCTCTTACATTGGTCATGTCTCCTCTTCTGCCACACTGCCCTATTTTATCTTCTCAATTAAATCCGACCTTTTGTGTTCTTCTTTCATCACCACATCCACATCTTCCCTCGTAAACCAGCCTTTCCTAACATGAGCCTTTGAAGTTCCCCTTGTTAGTGGAAAACATGGTTCTATTTTTATCCTCTGTTCACCTACAGTTGTGTCCTCAATTACTGCTGGTACTGGCCTTATTTCTTCTTTTTATCTATGGTGTTTCCCCTTCATCGTCAGTGTCTTTGATCTCTATTTCTCATCCAGCCACTTCCTTGATTCCATCAAGCGATACTATTCCAACTACTCTTAAATATAATCCCTCATTGATGTCTTCTTCTCTACCGCCTTTAGGACAATAACTCAGTTCTAGCTCTTGGACTGCATTGCCACTCTCTGTAACTTTATCCATTTCTTTATTCATTGAAGCTTCTCCTCCATAATTTTCTCTTTTGGCCTTTAAACTTGGACTTCTGGATCATCCCTTTGTCTGACCTGAGCATTCCTTACTCTGTCCTTTCTTTGACCTCAGCTACCTTACAATACATTCTATTCAGTTTTTTAGTCTCAAAACTCTTTTGCACGTCTCTTTTACTGTGGTACCACTTGACTTTCTCTCAAGGGCACCCAAATATATTTGTGTTCACCATTCCACTGACTGCAATCATCACTAGGCCTGGGTGTGAAATTCCACTCCACTCCTTGAGTTTATCTCATTCTGTGCTACGTGCTGAGTTTTTTCCTCGCTCGCCAACATTAAGTTGGCGAGCGAAGAGAAGAAAACCTTACTCCAGACCACCTCCCGGCGAGATTTCTCAAAGCGGATGGTCACGGGCGGTCACTACCTCTCGCGTTCAGAAACGTTCTGCTTGCGTTGAGGAAGCTGCCGCTTGAGTAGACCATCTCTTCGAGCGGCAGAAAGAAGCAGCGCCCTCTTGTGCTGCGAATGGTGCCGTTTGTGCTGATTTTCCAGTGTAGGACAAACAGCCGGCACTAAAAATCAGGTGAACGTCGCGACCTAACACACTCCGTTGATTGCTGCTCCATGCATTACGGCAGAGTTTTTTGGTCACTTTGCATTTTTCAGAACTCCGCGAGCTCCGCCAGGCCCAATCACTTCCTTCGATTTATCCTACAGGTTCTTTGGAGATGATTTTCAAACCCTTGTATCGCTCGCCTTTTTTTCTCAGACACACCAGCAGTTTGATTATTACCAACTTAAGGGTACAATATCTCTCTGTCTTTCCTCCCTTAAAATTAAAAACTATGTATTCCAGTAGTCCACTCAAGTCTTGAGCTGCTCCCTTATCTCTATTTTTGCTATCTGCAGCATCTTCTTTAACTTCACTGCCTATGTTCTTAGTCTCATCTATGACTCTTCACAACCTTTTTCCCTTAAATTTCAGCTCTTGCTATTTTCTTATTTATAATTTTCAGAATATATGTCCCTATCTGTTGCCTTTCTCATCACTAACCTTCTCATCCTTAAATTAAACATCTCCTGGCTGGATCACTGCTTCACTCTTATAACAACTCTCAGTGTAATAGTACTGCTCCATTTCAATCTATATTAGGTGCTTCTAGTTACTTTTGTTTTTAATGACTGTGTGTGAAATTTGTGTAATTTAATTTTGCGTAATTATGTGCAATTTCAGAAAAAATAAACAAACTTATGCAAAATGATCTCAAATCGGGCCTTTTGTGCTATATTTTCATGTAAATGCATCACCACCTCTATTTTGGATGCAAGGATGCACATTGCCCAAAAAATAGTGCAAAAATCACAAGTGCCACGAAAAAGAGCTGCTCGCACTTTGTCTATTCAGATTGTTCCAATGCTTCCATGGTAGGATTTTAACTGAGCAAGACTCAATTACACAACAGGCAGAATTTCACATAAAAATTGCTACACAAAATGTGAGGGATTCTGTAAAATATGCCGGTGTGATTAAAATTCCTCTCTTACATAATTTTTATCGGTTGAATGACGTAATCACGCATGCGTTTAGCTTCATGCCTTTACAACACCAGCATTAGAAAGAAACACGTCGTTATGACGCGTTCCTATAGCATGCAAGTTGTTACAACAACTTGCCTTAGCGGAGCGCGGCTTTTAGAATAGTATCATTTACTATTCCAACTCCAGTCAGCGCAACAGCAGGGAAGGTGTTGGACTTAAAGTCCAACACCACCATCACTGCGCCCGCTAAAGCAAGTTGTTGCAACGACTTGTGTGCTAAACAAATGCATGGGAACGTTGTGTTCGTACTATTGCCGGTGTTGTAAAGACACAGCGTGATTCCGGCTTCGTAATAAAGGATGCTTCCCTTTTTATCTCCAGTTCACATACCATATCTTCCCTCACTTCATGTATTCAGCATGGCTGCTATTTCCCACAATCCAACAATTCTACTTCCTTAGCCTTGTATTCGTGCATATCCATGGCCTGCAGCCTCTCTAGAATTCTACGCTGCTGTCACAAATCTTTTCTTTTTATTTTATTTGTTTATTAAATTTCATTACACAATGATCAAGAACAACAATAGCTGCGACACAAATTCACCCAACTTTTCTCTTAGCAGTTTTTATTTCTCATTTCATAATTATGTGTTGTCACTTCGAGTACTCTGTCACTTTCATCCTTTGTAGTCCCTCAAAATATTATCTACTTCTTTTGTATGTTAACTGTCACAATATCATTCTTCAGATCCTGTCATGAATCTGATCTCCCATCTCTAGCATCCTTCAGTCACTCTCCAAATCGGATGTAAGTGTACTTCTCTGTATTTTTCCAGTCAATTTTATAGACTGTTCTATTTTTAAAACACCACTTTAAAGAAATGCTCTAAGAATTAAATTAAATGACTTACAGGTTACAGTAGATATGCGGTGGGTATAGTATGAGGCAGCTTTAGGAAAGTTAAATCACCCACTTACCCCAGTCTACTAACAGTATAAGTGAGTGACTGGACCACTGCTTGTAAAGGGGTAATTGCTATAAAATGGATAGGGCATTCTAATGATTTCTGGTACAAAACATGACAGCCTTTTAAAACATCTGCTCCATCTTGAATGACTGGTTTAATGAGGGGCCTGATTCACAGAACTAACTTAAGACAAAATCCTAAACTTACTACCATTTTGGTATTCACAGAAGGCACTTACTCATTTTGGTACTCAAAGAAGGCACTTACTCATTTCGGTATTCACAGAAGGCACTTACTCATTTCGGTATTCACAGAAGTTAGTAGTCCTAACTTTAGGACTCCTAAATGCCTTCTGTGAATACCAAAAGTCTTAAAGTTAGGATTTTTCTCAGTTTAGGAGTAGTAAAGTTAGGAGTCCTAACTTTACAACTCCTAAACTGAGAAAAATCCTAACTTAAAGACTTTCTGTATTCACAGAAGGCATTTAGGAGTCCTAAAGTTAGGAGTCCTAACTTTACTACTCCTAAACTGAGAAAAAAACTAAGTTTAAGACTTTCGGTCTTCACAGAAGGTATTTAGGAGTCCTAAAGTTAGGAGTCCTAACTTTACTACTCCTAAACTGAGAAAAAAAACTAACTTTAAGACTTTCGGTACTCACAGAAGGCCTTTAGGAGTAGTAATGTTAGGACTATTAACTTCTGTGAATACCAAAATGAGTAAGTGCCTTCTGTGAATACCAAAATGGTAGTAAGTTTAGAATTTTGCCTTAAGTTAGTTCTGTGAATCGGGCCTGTGCACTTTTAGCATAGTATATGGAATTAGGAAGAGTTGAACCCTGGTGCTGTTCATTTACATTATAAAATCCTATGGGTTTGGAGCAAGAACAATATTTATGCTGAATGTATAGAGTTGGCTAAAACAGGAGAAAGTTGGCTATGCTTGGTGTATGCACATCCATCAGCTGTTTTAGGCAGCTGTATCCAAAACTAGTTTCATGAACAAAACAACTAATAGCTTTTTATGTCAGAGTACTCTGTGGGCCATATTTTTAAGGAGCTATCGCCGAGTTAACGGCACCTTAACGCAGCCAAATTTGCAATGAATTTACCACCCCATTCACAAGCTGGTGCAAACAGCCCATATCACCAGTTTTCCGGCGATAGCAGCCGCAAACAACATCGCCAAGGATGACCCCGGCAACTATCGCTAATGAGATGCAGATTAGGCGTTCCCGAGCAAAAAGCCGCGACAACACCAAACCACAACATTCTCAACGACCAGCCTCATCTGTTATAAGAGCACAAACATGCGATAAGTCACGTTAGCACCAGGAAAATAACACCTGCTCCGACCTGGTGCTAAGTCGAACTACAACCCTCACCACAAAAGAGAGCCCAGCCCAGAGCCACACCCGCAGATCAAAAGATGCCATGGAGCCACAGAATATGCATCCCGGAGCCCCAAGAGGGCAACAACACCCACCGCCATCACCCCCAGGACCCCACCTTCCCCCCGGGGCCCCACTCCAGACACCCCCCACCCACCCCCGGACAAAGATATGTCACATCAACCACACAGAATCATATACCAAATAACCCGCATGATGTCGCACAATCACATCTGGTGACATGCATGTATCATCACAAAAATGAGCATCACACATTCACCTTTGAATCAACAAATGATGATTTATTAAAATAAACACTGAACAGAAATGAAGACCATGTCGGCTCCCCTCGGCACAATCCCTAGGTCACAGCCTGCAAGACAAAAAACATGATGAGAAGGTGTGTCTTGCACACATCAAAGGACAGAGAGAGAGTGATGGAGAGAGAGAGCGAAGGAGAGGGGGCGAGAGAAAGACGGACAGAGAGGGTGAGTGAGAGAATGATGGACAGAGAGGGGGAGAGAGAGAAAGACGGACAGAGAGGGGAGAGAGAGATAGACGGACAGATGGGGGAGAGAGAGATAGACGGACAGAGAGGGGGAGAGAGAGATAGACAGACAGATAGGGGGAGGGAGAGATAGACGGACAGAGAGGGGGAGAGAGAGATAGACAGACAGATAGGGGGAGAGAGAGATAGACGGACAGAGAGGGAGAGAGAGGGATAGACGGACAGATGGGAGAGAGAGAGATAGACGGACAAAGAGGGGGAGAGAGAGATAGAGAAAAGAAGAGAGGGACAGGGAGAGAGAGTGCCGACACTGCGCATCCAGGCCACACTGCTCACCTGCTGCCACCGGTGTGTCTCCAACCACGTGCCGGTATGTAGTACAGTACACCAAGTCCCACATCTGAGACAGACCCGTCATCTGGAACAGAGTCCAGATACATCAATGGCACAGTACATACAATTGCACATGACATCATCGCCTGTCCACCCCTGCGCACCCAGGCAGCTGCACCCCAGCCCCTCCCGCCGCCCAGCGGTGCATGCCCGCTCCTGCGCACCAAGGCCTCACTGCTCACCTTCTACCCTTGGCATGTAGCAATGAGGGCCCACCACGTGCCGCTGCAAGGCACAAGCCCGGGGCCGTGGACATGGCACCCTCCAAATCATGCGTGTGGCACTGACACTTCAGGGGGCGGAGATGTGGATGTAGTGTTAGCAGCAGCATGCATCAGAGCCAGGCCTTGTGGCAGCAATGCAATGAGGATGGTTTTGATGTCATTGTGGATCCCAGCTACCTCTCGCTGGTGTGCAGCCGTGGCACCTGCTCTTTCCGCTTTGGTCCGCTCCATGTTCTCCATGAGCCTCCGCATGAGTCCCAACTCCCGGGCGAGCTCACTGGAGCCACTCTGACTAGACAGTCGTTCTTGTCTCACAGTCAGGACTCTAGCGATGTCGGCCATGGTTCGTTGGAGAGCATGGAGCGACTGTTGGTGTCCGTTAGGGACTGTGAGTGGTCCCTGATGGGACTTAGACACCCACGTATGGCATCTAGTTTGTCTGCCATGCCGTCGAAGCCCACCCGCACCTGTTCAGCCAGCTGCTCCTGGCATGCCAACACACGGCGTTGGAAGGCCATGCGTTCTCCGTGGGGGTCCTGAGAGGCAGGTGTGGTGGTGGGTGCTGCCTGTTGTGTGATCTGTGCAGGGGGTGGGGTGTCCTCGTTGCAGCTGGGCTGCCCTTGCCCTGGAGGTGGGCTGCGGAGACTGTCAATGAACTGTTGGATGGCGTCGGAGTCGTAGCTGTGGTGGTCCTCTTCATCATCAGAGAAGAGAGGTTGGGACTGCTCTTCAGGAGGGGTTGTTTGTCCCTCTGCAATGAGAAGGGGAGATGCAGTTTAACAATGTGTTCACATGTGTATTGTTGCATTGTACATGTTTACTTACAGACTGCATGACTGTGTACATCGTGGTTGTTTCGAAGGGGCTGCCCATTTGCTGCGGGACAGTGGACATTTTGACAACATCACAGCTGTGTGTTTGTACTTGTACATTATCAACTCACATTTCCCTGCAATGCCACTTGTGATTGGCCTGTGTCTACACCCAGTTGGCACCAGTTGGGTCCTGTGTTCTGGTGAGGACATGTTGCGGTTTGTGCCACATTGTTGTCAGTGTTGATGTGCTCTGCATGTGATGTGTGTGTGCCGCATGTTGGGGGAGTCGCCCCTGCAGCTCTGATTTGGCTGCCCCTTATCCCTTACATGCGGTGTGCCTCTGACTTCTTTGCTTCTACAGTGCTGAGATGTTGCATACTTGGGTACATTGTTCTCTTGGTGAGAGGTGGGGTCTGGGGCATGGTTTGTCTGCAGATGTGCCCAGCTCAAGTGTGCATGTGTGCCATTGTGCCCATCTCCCCCTGTCCCCCCAGTCCCTGGTCGTTACTCACCTTGTTGCTGTTGTGTCCGGTCCTGTTGAGCAGTCTCCGGTCCACCAACTCCTGCCACCGTCTCCCCACTGATGACTGTGGACACCATTTCCTCCATCTCGCCCAGCTCCTCCTGTGGCGCTGGACTCCCACCTCCAGTCTGCATTGCTGCCTTCCGGTTGTTGGTGAGTTTCAGCTTGGTTTTTCGCTTGACATCATTCCAGCGCCTCTTGACCTCGTCCATTGTCCTCTTCAGCACTCCGACTGCATTCACCTTGTCCACGATGGCCTGCCATAGTCCATTTTTTGTTGCCAATGACAAAGTGGAGGTGACGAACAGTTGTTGATGGTGTTCGACCACCTCTGTTATCAGGATATTGTTTTCCTGTGGACTGAAGTGCTTCTTCCTACTTTTCTTCTCCTTGGCCTTCCCTGACCCCGAGGTCCCAGGCAGGTCCTCCCGGGGGCTTGTGGGGTTCTGGTTCTCCTCCGTACTTGCTCCACCAACATCCATGGTTCTTCGCTGTTGTTTTTCGCTGATTTTTGTATCGCGATTGGCCTCATCGCAGCTTTTTTCGTGTTCGTGTTTCCATTTTTGCAGCGTGGCCATTTGTCGCGTTGTCTGGTGACTATCACATGGTACCGCCGTGTTGTGAATACCTGGTCAACACGGCGTCAATTTACCGCGATGGACTGCGATGTTGGAGGTTGCGTTAAGTAACTTTTGCGATGGTTATCACATGTTCTTGAGAATATACCCCTGTGAGTAATAAAAAGTTAGTTTAATGCATGCTATAAATTTTGGATTTGATAAAAGTGCCATTTGGCAGTAAAGGATTGAGATATTCCACCCTGTACTCTTTTTATTTTTTTAAGAAAGCAGAGCTTTATTTGGAAATTAAAGGGTTAACTGATGTATTGGTGTAAGATTTGGAAGTGATTGTATTGAGGTTAAACACACAAGGTAAGCATTTTTTTGGACAAGAATGAGATTCCAAGTGAATGTAACCTATGAATGTATATAGCAAGTTTTCATTGGCAAGTGAAAGGTTCGTTTGTTGCATGGTTTCTGGCTGAGGTACAAGAGGTAAGTGGACTTTGATGGAATTTATTTATGATTTGTACCTGTCACAGGTGAAGACAACTTGAAATAACCATCTTCAACCCTACGAAGAAAAATACCCCCAATGTGCAAAGAAGAGATGGGAAAGTCATGGGAAGGAGGGAAAAAACCATGACAATATCCGAGGGATAAAGGACACATGAAGAAATAAGAAGTGATGGAATTTTCACTGTGGGAGAATATGGATACAAATTAGGAATAAAATAGTGGGTGAGAGAGAAAGTCAGAGCGAGGGATAATGTAAACGAATACAAAGAACATTGGAGAGAAAGACTAAATCACAAAAGAAAGAGTGCGAATAAGTAAGAGAAAGGGCACCACAAGTGAGGGCAATATTGAGATAGCAAGATACAGTTCAGAGAACGAGAAAGTGGAAGGAAAAACGAGAGAGTGAAAGACGCTATTGCTGGACAAATACATTAGAGAGATCAAGAGAGAAAGTGACGTTGGGTTGAAAGAAGGAGGGAGGGGGAGAGAGTAAGAGAAAAGGAAGGGAGAACAATACAGGCAGAGAAAAGGAGAAGAGAGACAGAGAGAGATAGCACGAGTGAGTAATAGAGAGCAAATAAGAGAGAGAGAGAGAGAGCACGAGTGAGTGATAGAGAGCGAATAAGAGAGAGAGAGAGAGAGCACTAGTGAGTGATAGAGAGCGAATGAGAGAGATAGAGAGAGCACAAGTGAGTGATAGAGAGCGAATGAGAGAGATAGAGAGAGCACTAGTGAGAGATAGAGAGCGAATGAGAGAGAGAGAGCACTAGTGAGTGACAGAGAGCGAATAAGAGAGAGAGAGCGCAAGTGAGTGATAGAGAGCGAATAAGAGAGAGAGAGAGCACTAGTGAGTGATAGAGAGCGAATAAGAGAGAGAGAGAGAGAGAGAGAGAGCACTAGTGAGAGATAGAGAGCGAATAAGAGAGAGAGAGAGCATTAGTGAGTGATAGAGAGCGAATAAGAGAGAGAGAGAGAGAGTACTAGTGAGTGATAGAGAGCAAATAAGAGAGAGAGAGAGAGTACTAGTGAGTGATAGAGAGCGAATAAGAGAGAGGGAGGGAGAGAGTACTAGTGAGTGATAGAGAGCGAATAAGACAGAGGGAGAACACTAGTGAGTGATAGAGAGCGAATAAGAGAGAGAGAGATAGCACTAGTGAGTGATAGAGAGCAAATAAGAGAGAGAGGGAGCACTAGTGAGTGATAGAGTGCGAATAAGACAGAGGGAGAACACTAGTGAGTGATAGAGAGCGAATAAGAGAGAGAGAGAGAGCACTAGTGAGTCATAGAGAGCGAATAAGAGAGAGAGGGAGCACTAGTGAGTGATAGAGTGCGAATAAGAGAGAGAGAGAGCACTAGTGAGTGATAGAGAGCAAAGAAGAGAGAGAGGGAGCACTAGTGAGTGATAGAGTGCGAATAAGAGAGAGGGAGAACACTAGTGAGTGATAGAGAGCGAATAAGAGAGAGAGAGAGAGAGAGAGAGCACTAGTGAGTGATAGAGAGCGAATAAGAGAGAGAGAGAGAACACTAGTGAGTGATAGAGAGCGAATAAGAGAGAGAGAGCACTAGTGAGTGATAGAGTGCGAATAAGAGAGAGGGAGAACACTAGTGAGTGATAGAGAGCGAATAAGAGAGAGAGAGAGCACTAGTGAGCGATAGAGTGCGAATAAGAGAGAGAGAGAGAACTAGTGAGTGATAGAGTGCGAATAAGAGAGAGAGAGCACTAGTGAGTGATAGAGAGCGAATAAGAGAGAGGGAGAACACTAGTGAGTGATAGAGAGCGAATAAGAGAGAGAGAGAGAGAGCACTAGTGAGGGATAGAGAGCGAATAGGAGAGAGGGAGAACACTAGTGAGTGATAGAGTGCGAATAAGAGAGAGAGAGAGAGCACTAGTGAGTGATAGAGAGCGAATAAGAGAGAGAGAAAGAGAGCACTAGTGAGTGATAGAGAGCGAATGAGAGAGATAGAGAGAGCACAAGTGAGTGATAGAGATCGAATGAGAGAGATAGAGAGAGCACTAGTGAGTGATAGAGAGCGAATAAGAGAGAGAGAGAGAGAGCACTAGTGAGTGATGGAGAGCGAATAAGAGAGAGAGAGAGAGAGCACTAGTGAGAGAAAGAGAGCGAATAAGAGAGAGAGAGCACTAGTGAGTGATAGAGAGCGAATAAGAGAGAGAGAGCACTAGTGAGTGAGAGAGAGTGAATAAGAGAGAGAGAGAGAGCACTAGTGAGTGATAGAGAGCGAATAATAGAGAGAGAGAGCGAGAGCACTAGTGAGTGATAGAGAGCGAATAAGAGAGAGAGAGAGCACTAGTGAGAGATAGAGAGCGAATAAGAGATAGAGAGAGAGAGAGAGCACTAGTGAGAGATAGAGAGCGAATAAGAGAGAGAGAGAGCATTAGTGAGTGATAGAGAGCGAATAAGAGAGAGAGAGCACTAGTGAGTGACAGAGAGCGAATAAGAGAGAGAGAGAGAGCACTAGTGAGTGATAGAGAGCGAATAAGAGAGAGAGAGAGAGAGCAGAAGTGAGAAATAGAGAGCGAATAAGAGAGAGAGAGAGCATTAGTGAGTGATAGAGAGCGAATAAGAGAGAGAGAGCACTAGTGAGTGATAGAGAGCGAATAAGAGAGAGAGAGAGTACTAGTGAGTGATAGAGAGCGAATAAGAGAGAGAGAGAGAGAGAGCACTAGTGAGTGATAGAGAGCGAATAAGAGAGAGAGAGAGAGAGAGAGAGCACTAGTGAGAGATAGAGAGCGAATAAGAGAGAGAGAGAGCATTAGTGAGTGATAGAGAGCGAATAAGAGAGAGAGAGCACTAGTGAGTGACAGAGAGCGAATAAGAGAGAGAGAGAGAGAGAGAGAGCACTAGTGAGGGATAGAGAGCGAATAAGAGAGAGAGAGAGAGAGCACTAGTGAGAGATAGAGTGCGAATAAGAGAGAGAGGGAGCACTAGTGAGTGATAGAGTGCGAATAAGAGAGAGAGAGAGAGATCACTAGTGAGTGATAGAGAGCGAATAAGAGAGAGAGAGAGCACTAGTGAGTGATAGAGAGCGAATAAGAGAGAGAGAGAGCATTAGTGAGTGATAGAGAGCGAATAAGAGAGAGAGACCACTAGTGAGTGATAGAGAGCGAATAAGAGAGAGAGAGCACTAGTGAGTGATAGAGAGCGAATAAGAGAGAGAGAGAGCATTAGTGAGTGATAGAGAGCGAATAAGAGAGAGAGAGCACTAGTGAGTGATAGAGAGCGAATAAGAGAGAGAGAGCACTAGTGAGTGATAGAGAGCGAATAAGAGAGAGAGAGAGAGAGAGCACTAGTGAGTGATAGAGTGCGAATAAGAGAGAGAGAGAGCACTAGTGAGTGATAGAGTGCGAATAAGAGAGAGAGAGAGAGAGCACTAGTGAGTGATAGAGAGTGAATAAGAGAGAGAGAGAGCACTAGTGAGTGATAGAGAGCGAATAAGAGAGAGAGAGAGCACTAGTGAGTGATAGAGAGCGAATAAGAGAGAGAGAGAGAGAGCACTAGTGAGTGATAGAGAGCGAATAAGAGAGAGAGAGCACTAGTGAGTGATAGAGTGCGAATAAGAGAGAGAGAGAGAGCACGAGTGAGTGATAGAGAGCGAATAAGAGAGAGAGAGAGAGAGAGCACAAGTGAGTGATAGAGAGCGAATGAGAGAGATAGAGAGAGCACTAGTGAGTGATAGAGAGCGAATAAGAGAGAGAGAGAGAGAGCACTAGTGAGTGATGGAGAGCGAATAAGAGAGAGAGAGAGAGAGCACTAGTGAGAGAAAGAGAGCGAATAAGAGAGAGAGAGAGCACTAGTGAGTGATAGAGAGCGAATAAGAGAGAGAGAGCACTGGTGAGTGAGAGAGAGTGAATAAGAGAGAGAGAGAGAGCACTAGTGAGTGATAGAGAGCGAATAATAGAGAGAGAGAGCGAGAGCACTAGTGAGTGATAGAGAGCGAATAAGAGAGAGAGAGAGCACTAGTGAGAGATAGAGAGCGAATAAGAGAGAGAGAGAGAGAGAGAGAGCACTAGTGAGAGATAGAGAGCGAATAAGAGAGAGAGAGAGCATTAGTGAGTGATAGAGAGCGAATAAGAGAGAGAGAGCACTAGTGAGTGACAGAGAGCGAATAAGAGAGAGAGAGAGAGAGCACTAGTGAGTGATAGAGAGCGAATAAGAGAGAGAGAGAGAGAGCACTAGTGAGAGATAGAGAGCGATTAAGAGAGAGAGAGAGCATTAGTGAGTGATAGAGAGCGAATAAGAGAGAGAGAGCACTAGTGAGTGATAGAGAGCGAATAAGAGAGAGAGAGAGTACTAGTGAGTGATAGAGAGCGAATAAGAGAGAGAGAGAGAGAGCACTAGTGAGTGATAGAGAGCGAATAAGAGAGAGAGAGAGAGAGAGCACTAGTGAGAGATAGAGAGCGAATAAGAGAGAGAGAGAGCATTAGTGAGTGATAGAGAGCGAATAAGAGAGAGAGAGAGAGAGAGAGAGCACTAGTGAGGGATAGAGAGCGAATAAGAGAGAGAGAGAGAGAGCACTAGTGAGAGATAGAGTGCGAATAAGAGAGAGAGAGAGCACTAGTGAGTGATAGAGTGCGAATAAGAGAGAGAGAGAGAGATCACTAGTGAGTGATAGAGAGCGAATAAGAGAGAGAGAGCACTAGTGAGTGATAGAGAGCGAATAAGAGAGAGAGAGAGCATTAGTGAGTGATAGAGAGCGAATAAGAGAGAGAGAGCACTAGTGAGTGATAGAGAGCGAATAAGAGAGAGAGAGAGCATTAGTGAGTGATAGAGAGCGAATAAGAGAGAGAGAGCACTAGTGAGTGATAGAGAGCGAATAAGAGAGAGAGAGCACTAGTGAGTGATAGAGAGCGAATAAGAGAGAGAGAGAGCACTAGTGAGTGATAGAGAGCGAATAAGAGAGAGAGAAAGAGAGCACTAGTGAGTGATAGAGAGCGAATGAGAGAGATAGAGAGAGCACTAGTGAGTGATAGAGTGCGAATAAGAGAGAGAGAGAGCACTAGTGAGTGATAGAGTGCGAATAAGAGAGAGAGAGAGAGAGCACTAGTGAGTGATAGAGAGTGAATAAGAGAGAGAGAGAGCACTAGTGAGTGATAGAGAGCGAATAAGAGAGAGAGAGAGCACTAGTGAGTGATAGAGAGCGAATAAGAGAGAGAGAGAGAGCACTAGTGAGTGATAGAGAGCGAATAAGAGAGAGAGAGCACTAGTGAGTGATAGAGTGCGAATAAGAGAGAGAGAGAGAGCACTGGCGAGTGACAGAGAGTGAATAAGAGAGAGAGAGAGAGAGACAGAGAGAGAGAGAGAGAGAGAGCACGCTTTAGACTCCGTCAGTAATTCCATTGCTTGGCAGGTCTTCTGTCGACATCTTTTCATGTTTCACTTTCTATGCTTCTTCCATCCATCTCGCTTCTACATCAAGGAACTCTCTTCCTGGGATGCTCTTCTTCTTCCATCCAACTACGCCTCGAGCCTCTTCTCCACTCATGTTCTCTTTTCTTTGACCTTCCTGCCTATTCCGGCTCAGTTGTGCTCCACATAACAACCTGCTGGTCAGCGCTGTGCTTTGGTGAAAGAACTTTACAATTCTTAAAACAGTCAATAATAAATATATAGAAAAGAAACAAAAATAAAGAACAAAAGGGGTTAAGAGGTGGAGACACTGGAAACGAGGCAGTAAGGGAAGTGTCAGAGGGCGAACAGGTGAGGTTGCGGCCTCGTTTTTCCTTTCATAAAGAGGAGACAGAACAGCTCACATTGCAAACAAAAATGTTGTCACCCAGGAGAAATTCTCTTGGGAAGCAATGTTTGCAAAAGTTGTAAAATGGTGTGGCCTGCCAGCAGTGCCAACTGGCAGATACCTGTTTCTGCTGCTTGACCTGTTGAGTGATTGCCCTTTAAGCAGGGCCAATGGAATAATGCGATTCTGCGACCGCAGCCTCTTTCCATGATTATGGATTTGTCTCATTTGCCACATAATCCATCACCTGATGCATACTTTACAGACTTTAACACAATTTTTTTTTTTAGCGCAAACGGATCAAAAGTTATTAAAAATGCGTGTTGCTATGATGCATTCAGCACTTCACAGAGGTTGACTGCTCATCTTTCAGTTGCTTATTGCTCTATTTGGGTGTTAAACTAGTACTAAGATGGTGAAACCTTTGTCCAGAGAATGTTAAGATGTGTACACATGTCAAAATAATTACCCGGAATTATGCAGCATAATTTGCATTTTCCTTCTGCATAATTGAGTAAACCCTGCCACATAATTTGGTCATCCATTGCCGCATAATTCCAGTGGCCCTGCCATTAGCTTGACAGCGAGAGGAGGTATTGATAAAGATAGACGCAGGCATTGAGAGTGTAGCAAAGGGGGAAATAGACTGACGAAAGCGGATAGTGGAACTAAGAGATAAAAGCAATTGTGGAAATGGTCTATTACCAGCCCCATTGGGAGTGTAGCAAGCAAAACCCACTCATTCCTGCAGTAATTGCGGGAAGCGAATACCCTGACGTTTTAAGATATTGGGCCAAATAATTACTTGTACAACAAATATTCGAAAGCAATTGGGTTCAAAGGCATACATTGTGGAGGCCATACTGAAGATACGCTCATTAAATATTTCAATACTCAATGGTTTGTCAAAGAGCTCTGGAACACATTTCCAGCAGCAAATCTAGTATGTGCCTATAAGAAGACTGTATGCTGCTGCTTAAGGGCTGTTTCAGAGTGAAAGAGCTGAGGGGCATATTATCAAGAAACAGCGTTAAAATTATCGCCGCTTTAGCAGCAGAAAACTGCCACTAAAGCGGCGATAATGGGCTTGATAATATGCCGCAGAGAATTCCCATAGAAGCCCATGTTTTGGTGTCAACATGGGCTTCAATTGAAATTCTCTGCGGCATATTATCAAGCCCATTATCGCTGCTTTAGCGGCACTTTTCTGCCGCTAAAGCGCGGCGATAATTTTAACGCCGTGCTTGATAATATGCCCCTGAGTTTCCCTGAAAGAAAGTCTGTAAACCTACAGATGGTGTCTGTGTGTTACCTATGTTCTTTCTAGACCAAAGTTTGGGTGGCAATGAATGTGTACTAGATAGAAGGTGTCTATGAGTGAAAGAGAGAGCTAGTGAAGGATAGAGAGAGTGGGAGACGAGAAAGAGAGACACAGAGAATAAAAAAGAGAGAAAGAGAAAGGCAAAGAGAAAAAGAAAGAGAACAGGAAAGAGAAAGAAAGAGCAGAAATACAAATAGAAAGATAGAGAAGCAAAAATACAAAGAGAAAGAAAGAGAAAAAGAAAGGGGAAGAGGAAGAGAGAGAGAAAGACAACAGCAAAGAGAAAGAAAGAAGAGCAATAAAGAGTGAATGACAAATTCAAAAGGAAAAGGAGAAAGAAAAAGGGAAAGGGAAAGACAAAGAGAATGAGAAACAGAAACAGAGAAAGCAAATGAGAAAGCGAGAAAGAGAAAGGCAAAGAGAAAAAGACAAAGGCAGAGACAGAGAATTAGAAAGAGGAAGAGAAGGGTAAAGGGGAAGAAGCAGGAGAAATACAATGAGAAATAGAAAGAGAAAAGGAGAAAGGCAAAGACAAAGAGAATGAGAAAGAGAGAAATTGAATGAGAAAGAGAAAGGCAAAGAGAAAGTGAGTAAAAGAAAGAGTAAGAGAAAAGGCAAGAGAAAAAAGAGGAGGCTTACAAAAAGAAAGACAGATAAGAAAAAGATACCAATAAAGATAAAGAGAAGGAAAGACAACAGTAAAGAGAAAGAAAGAGGAGAAATACAAAGAGAAATACACAGAGAAAGAAAAAGAGAAAGTGAAAAAGAGAAGAAGAGAAAAAGGCAAAGAGAATGAGAAAGAGAGAAAGACAAAGAGAAGGAAGCAGGAGAAATGCAAAAAGAAAGACAGAGAAATAGAGAGAGAAAAGTAGAAAGGAAAAGACAAAGACAAAGAGAGTGGGAAAGAGAGAGAGACAAAGAGAATGAGAATGAGAAAGAGAAAGTTAAAGAGAAAAAGAGAAAGAGAAAAAGAACAGGAAGGATAAAGAAAGAGGAGAAAATCAAAGAGAAGGACAGAGAAGGAAATTACAGGGAAAAAGAAAGAGAAGGAAAGAGAAAGAAAGAGCAGAAATACAAAGAGAAAGATGGGAAAGGAGAATACATAGGAAAGAAAGAGAAAAAGAAATGGGCAGACAACAGCAAAGCAAAAGAAAGAGGGGACATACAAAGAAAAAGAGAGAGATAAAGAAAGAGAAAGAGAAAAAGAGAAAGAAAAATCGAAAGACAAAGAATAAGAAAGAGAAAGTGAAAGGGAGAAAGACAAAGAATCAGAAAGAGAGCAAGAGAAAGGCAAAGAGAAAAAGAGACAGAGAATGAGAAAGAGAATGAGAAAGAGAGAAAGAGAAATATTAATCATTAGAGAGAGAGTAAGAGGAAGAGAATGGAAAGACAAGAGAAAGAGAATGAAAAAGAGAGAAAGACGAAGACGAAGAGAGGAAGACAAAGAGAATGAGGATGAGTGGTAATGGGTTGTGGGAAAATGGTGAGTGAAAGCAAGATGGAGCAAAAAAGAAGTACAAAAGCACTAAACAATGAAATAGTGCAATAGTGTGGGACAGAAAGGTAAATCTATCAGGATAGGAGGTAATGGCGGAATAAGGAGCTGAAAGACGGGAGCGAGGCAGGGTGTTACAAAGGCAACGAGTGATTGGAAATGATTGGAGAGAGATCGACGCAACACGGCACGAAGATTGATAAAGATATGGTGGGGGGTTGTAAGGTAGACGATATGAAGAGGGAGGAAGGGTGCCACAAGGACAAATACCGAAGAGAGTGTCATGGGTAGACCGAGGCATGGTCTGACGGTCCTGGGCCTGCCCTAGTAAGAGGCCATGTCTACGATTGATAAAAGGAGCAGGCCTGATGTTCTACCAAAGGAAGTAGAGATGACCCCCCTTGAAAGTTCCATTGGGCCTTTGGGGGAGCAGCCAACCTCAGGGAGGTGTGTCCCCACTCGGGTATTTGGGCCAGCGGTGCAGCCCGGGCCCAATGGGCTCTTTTGGCTATAACCAATTTGGGCTGGTAGCCCAAGTATTTAACTGTCCATTTCGCTCACATGTCATCATTTTAGTATGGTGACATGGTAGCCGGTATTAATATGGTGTGAGAAGGGTTTTCCCCCTCCCCCTCTCCCTGATATCTTGGGTTGTGTGTTTTTTGGTACATTGTGGTAGTCATAGGTCGCTTCGCTTGAGCAAAGGTGCGCAGAGGGGATATTTGTACATGGTTGTCGCTTGGAGCAGGTGTAAGGCGGCTGACAGCTACCTTTGACATGGTTACTGGTTAGTATTAGGGTTGTGAACAGATGTAAGCAGGAAAAGGGGGCGTGGCAAGAAAGTTACGCCGGGAGGAAGAAACATATGATACGTTAAGATGTAAGATACCTCGATAGTTAGATATTAATAGAAGTATGTCACAAGATACAGAAGTTAAAGGTCAACAGTTAGGTACAGATTAAGAGTAAAACAGTTACAAGGAAAGGATGTAGAGGGGGTGGGAATATTAGGGGTGGGGGAGTAAGTGAAAGTAGTTGAATAATTGTATAGTGAGGTTTCGTTTTCTAAGGGGAAGGCCTAAGTTTAGTTTTGTGCTGTTCGCCTGTCTGCAATAAAGCGGCTTTTTTCACACAAAGGAGCGTGTTGGCGGTCTGTGCTGCATCCCTTTGGCCCAATGCGTTCTTATTCCTGGAAGACCAAGGCTCACGCTCTTCTTCCAGAGACGAAGGGTAAGAGCGACAGAATAAGCAGCACAGATGAACACAATACAGACACAATAAGGGATTTCCAACTCGTCTGTGCAAAGGAGAATACGAATCGCATTCACTTGAACCCTATAAAATGAAGCTAAAACCCACAGCCAACCATATGCATGGGCTCATGCCTAAAAATACCTGTACTCCTAAGAATGAAAAAATGGGGGTATTGAATGATAAGTGTTGTAAATGCTGTAAATCTGGGAATGCGTCAGAATCCATGGGTGTTGAATGGGAACACCCATGGCACGCCCCTTTCATGCAAAGGGATGCGTGAAAGGGGGCCGTATTTACAAGGCCATGAAAAGTCAGACAGGGTGGCTTTGAGTGGCCTGGTGAAATTGGGCCAGCACACTATGCCGCCGGTGCGTCTAAAAAAAGTGACACACCCGAGTCGTAAGGGGCTTGTAAATAAGCAACCAAACCAAAACAGATTGAGAACAGGAGGGTCTAAGGGAATTTTAAAGACCACAGTGGATGTATTCCACAATCAACATGCTAAACAACAGTACGAAATCCACGGGTCTCAAACAAACGCTAAGAAAAAATGTGCAATGAAAGCTACAAGCAGATGAATGTCTAAGCTATTTGAACAAAGTCACAACTCATATACCTCAAAAAGCCCAAGGGCATTTCCCTTGTTAGGACCAAATCCCTCACTCACCACAAAGGTGACATGCTTCATCATGGGGATTCTCCTCTCCAAGGAAACCTAGTTCCTTGGAGGGCTACAACTCTCTCAACTCGAGAGAGGAGCACAGGGATGTTTTACCCTATTGAATAGGATATCCTAAATCCTCAAGTGAAGAGTATGAGTGCGAGTGAAGGCGCAGCGCAAAACAAATATATTTAAATGTATATAAGTGCAAAAATGTGATATAAAACTGGATAAGGGTTGTATCAACCAGTATGTATTCAAATACACCCTTTGCCAGGGTTAAAAACAGCGCACCAGCGGTATGAATTTAAAGCCGCTCTGGTGACAGTGAAAAGACGGTCGACATGTTTCAGCCAAAATGCCCATAAGTAGGGCAGGCTTTCATCAGGACCAAACCAAGTGCTACTGCAACCAACGTGAAGAACAGTGCAAACAAAGGATACAAAATATATTATTCCAGTATATCCAATCACTCTTCAGGCAATCATTGGGATGAAGAGGAATATATACCTAAAATGTAGAAAAATATGAAAAAAAACGGACAAATCAAATATTCTACATGCTTCTCAGAGGTATGAAATGTGACTCAATCAAAATTAGACAAAATACTCATTGCAAAATTCTTACCCGCATCTGCTGGGTACTTGAACCCACCTCAGCCTGGCAGCCGCTCAGGAAGGGGGCACCGCTCTAAAAAGGAACGGTGTACATAGTAAGATACCAACAATGTCCTTCTCAATCCATTAATACGAAGTCACCAGGTGCAAACGGCCCAAAAACGGGTCTTTACAAGGTCTCTACACGGTCCTGTACACACTCACCTATCCGTCGGTACTCCAAACGGTATAGAGCCGACCACCGGAGGTGAACTACACACGGGACCTGAGCCTTAAATAGTACACCACTCTGTTCGAACCGATTACAGATGGGCTGGTCAGGTGGAAAAGAAAAGAAAACTGCGCAATCGCGGGAGCCGGTATGCTTACTGACGAAACCACTCCCGCCTGCACAGACGCAAACGCTGAAGGCGCTCTGCTGGTTGCTCGCGCATGCGCAGATTTACGCCTCCCTGGAAATGGATGTAATAGAAATGCTGCGATCGTAATGATCATCTATGCAGAATACGGCAGGGGAGCGAAGTGAGTGACTTTTGTCTTGAGCATGGCTGAGTGAGTATTGTGCAAACCTAATGTTGAGAATTAATGGATGGAGTCAGTGTTGTGGGATTGGTTTGACCATTTCACTGTTTCTTAGTTTTAGCCACAACGATGAGAGTCTTTAAGGGGTCAGTCATTATGATGCTTTTAAAACAGACCTTTGGCTCCATTTGTGGCGATGTCCGAGTCAATTTCAATCTTTATTTTGTATTGTGTCACACTGTTCAGGTCCCTGAGACTTACCTAGCTTCGCAATTGTGTGTATAGATATGCCTCCATGATTTTCTATAGGAGTGATTTTTCACCCATAGGCATAGGAAGGACATTGTTGGTATCTTACTATGTACACCGTTCCTTTTTAGAGCGGTGCCCCCTTCCTGAGCGGCTGCCAGGCTGAGGTGGGTTCAAGTACCCAGCAGATGCGGGTAAGAATTTTGCAATGAGTATTTTGTCTAATTTTGATTGAGTCACATTTCATACCTCTGAGAAGCATGTAGAATATTTGATTTATCCGTTTTTTTCATATTTTTCTACATTTTAGGTATATATTCCTCTTCATCCCAATGATTGCCTGAAGAGTGATTGGATATACTGGAATATTATATTTTGTATCCTTTGTTTACACTGTTCGTCACGTTGGTTGCAGTAGCACTTGGTTTGGTCCTGATGAAAGCCTGCCCTACTTATGGGCATTTTGGCTGAAACATGTCGACCGTCTTTTCACTGTCACCAGAGCGGTTTTAAATTCATACCGCTGGTGCGCTGTTTTTAACCCTGGCAAAGGGTGTATTTGAATAAATACTGGTTGATACAACCCTTATCCAGTTTTATATCACATTTTTGCACTTATATACATTTAAATATATTTGTTTTGCGCTGCGCCTTCACTCGCACTCATACTTTTCACTTGAGGATTTAGGATATCCTATTCAATAGGGTAAAACATCCCTGTGCTCCTCTCTCGAGTTGAGAGAGTTGTAGCCCTCCAAGGAACTAGGTTTCCTTGGAGAGGAGAATCCCCATGATGAAGCATGTCACCTTTGTGGTGAGTGAGGGATTTGGTCCTAACAAGGGAAATGCCCTTGGGCTTTTTGAGGTATATGAGTTGTGACTTTGTTCAAATAGCTTAGACATTCATCTGTTTGTAGCTTTCATTGCACATTTTTTCTTAGCGTTTGTTTGAGACCCGTGGATTTCGTACTGTTGTTTAGCTTGTAAATAAGCCCCATTGTATCTACTTCGAGTACAAGGTGCACTACAGATCTGAAGCTGGTGTAAACAGGAGTTTCCACCCGCATGGGAATTAACATTAATGTCTTCAAACTACACTTGCGACATTTTTCCTCGTCCATATTTTATCAGATAAAACCTACCAAAATGTGCATGGGCCAAGAATGCGGAAAAACCTGCTGGAATCAGAGCTGAAAAAAACGTTTTTCACTGTATTCCCTATTTCCAAGCTTAAAAGTCTTCAGGGCCGCAGTGCATTGGCACTTCCGGTATGTCTGGTCACATGGTACTTACTGGTGCACCTTAAATGTTTATAAAATTCATCATCCAGTCTTAACAGTAAATGTTGAATTTTCCTTTGAGGCATGTTAGAAAGTCTCTGTTTCATTACGGAAGCTTTGTCAAACGTTAAACTTTCTCCTCACCCTCACCACCCTTGTTTGATATTTGTCTCTGCCTGTTTCATTTTTCAGATTTGTTTCATCTCTAAGTGCATTTTTTATCTGAGACACGCCAACAACAAACAGCGTGGCCGCCGAAGATAACCGGAATCCAGTTTTGCCTCGATAACATCACTGCATCAAAGGAAGCGGGTTTTCTCTCCTTTGATGGATTCATACAGCCCAGAGGCTGCCTTTGTTCCTTGTTAGGGAGATTTTAGCATTTCAGCGTGGGAGAGGTAGGCTTCCTGGCACTGAATGCCTACCCTATACAATTCATTATAATAATGAATAAATACATGTGTAGCTGCCAAGCTTCCCGTGTCCATGCGTGAATAGTTCGGCCAGTCCTAGGAAGTTTTTCCTTAGAATTCTCAGACTTGTAGTTTCAGTTAACCCAGTATAAAGCCAGCACTACAAGTCCCAGAATTCTGAGGAAAAAACCTTGTAGTTTTAGTTAATCAGCTATCAATCCAGGCACTACAAGTCTCAGAATTTTAAGAAAAAACCTTGTAGTTTTAATTAACCAAGTATAAAGCCAGCACTACAAGTCCCAGAATTCTAAGAAAAAAACTTTGTAATTTTAGTTAACCCAGTATAAAGCCAGAACTACAAGTCCCAGATTTCTAAGAAAAAACCTGGACTGGAATGGACTACTAGGCACACATGGACAAGGGCATCGTGAACCACGTGCTTTAGCAGCTACAGGGGGTATTTATGGGCTTCTTCTGTCTGCAACTTGGCAGACAAATGCTCATAATTAATACCAAAGAAAGATGTGTTGATAGAAAAACAAAAGCAGGATGGAAGCTTAAAAGGTAGGATGGGTGAAAGGGTGAATGGGTAAAAGGATGCATGGATGAAAGTGGGTAAAAGGCTGACCCAGTGAGTGAAAGGGTGGGTAGAAGGGTGGCTGGGTGAAAGGATGAATGGGTGAGTGAAAGGATGAGTGATAGTGTGAGTGGGCGAAAGAATGAATGGGTGCGTGAAAGGGTGGATGAGTAAAAACATGCATAGGTGGGTAAAAGGCTGGGTAAAAGAGTGGATGGGTGAAAGAAGGAGTGAATGGGTGAAAGGATTGGTGAAAGGGTGGATGGGTGAAAGGCTGCATGGGTGGTTGAAAGGGGGAGTGGGTTTAGGAATAAGTGGGTGGATGAATGGGTGAAAGGATGAATGGGTGAAGAGGTGGATGAAAGGGTGGATGGCTGAAAGGATGGGTAAAAGGACAGATAGATGGAGAAAGACTGAATGATGGACGAAAGAATGAATGGATGATAGAATGTAAAGGGCAAATGGTGGATTAAAGCCTGAGGCACACTAACAATATCATGGGATTCATAAGGCAAAGCAACAATCTTATAGGCAACCTAAATGACATTTGTAGGATTATTATTAAACTATGCAAAATAACAGCCCTGGCAGGAATTTCCTAGCACTAGCTATCAAGAACTGGTATCTTGTTGCTGTCCTGGTGGATTATCCTCAGCCATTTCATGATTTTCTTAATACTTTGCACCCTTGATGTACCTCATGAAACGTGCACTGTTTAAAAAATGGAAACAATGTGAGATTAGTCCTGATAAAATGCGGATTGCAGTTCTCCAGCTTAAGGTGTTTTTGAAAAAACACCTTAAACTGAAGAATTCTGTCAAAAAAGCATTTGCAAAAAAATCTCTGTCATTTTCTTTTGAAATGTAGAAACCATTTCCTTTAAGAGAAGGAGAAGTCAGATGAGCTTGGTAAAGTTGACAATCGTTTCGAACTGTGTATAGGGCCAATTTCAGACTTCTAGGAACAAACATTGAAACTTTGCCCACCTCTAATGATGTGCTGCACTGCAGGGAGGAGGACGATACCTTGCTATATGGGCACATTTCAAGAGATATTCAGCCCTCAGGTTACATGACATTCATTGGAATCTGTGAGGATCATGTTGTAACAGGGAGCCTACTGGGAAGGAGTCAGGTATCAGGTCCTATGATATTTATCTCACATCCCTTTGGAAGGACAAACCTAAGTTAGGGAGCCAGGCCTTATGTATCATGTGCTCTAACAGAAGGGTGTGATGATGCCTTCGTACTCTGGCACCTTTGAAAGAGATTCCACCAACAAGTAATAAATGAGTGAGAATCACATTTTACAGTGGCATCTATCGTGAGGGATCCATCTCGTGCAACACGATCTCCAGCACAGTATATCATGACCGCTTCTTCCAGCACCAGCAGGGATTCTGGCATCAGGTAGTGTGCACTCCTGCATGAAGAACGTAATGATCCCTAAATCCTGTACACCTATCGGGAGGCAGCCAGGCCTCATTTCAGAGAAACTCCATCAGGAACTGCCTGAGAAAGAGTATTGGAGAGAAGAAGGAGAAGAAGAAGAAGAAGAAGAAGAAGGAGAAGGAGAAGAAGAAGAAGAAGAAGAAGAAGAAGAAGAAGAAGAAGAAGAAGAAGAAGAAGAAGAAGAAGAAGAAGAAGAAGAAGAAGAAGAAGAAGGAGGAGAAGGAGGAGAAGTTGAAGGAGGAGAAGGAGAAGGAGAAGAAGAAGAAGGAGAAGAAGAAGAAGAAGAAGAAGAAGAAGAAGAAGAAGAAGAAGAAGAAGAAGAAGAAGGAGGAGGAGGAGGAGGAGGAGAAGGTGAAGGAGAAGAAGAAGTATGCTTATTTTGACTCATGTGCTCAGGGAGGATGATCCGCTATCATGTACCAAGCACATCTGGAACGGTCGTTGTGTGACCAGTGCAGCAGAACCACTCCTCTTGGGCCACATCGTGTGTCCAACGTGGCAGGGTGGTGCTCAACCTGTGACCAGTGAAGCTTTGAGCCGCTTCCACAAGTCGGTCTAACAGAAGGACACGCCTGTATTCACCAGAAGAAACACTGGTTCTACTGGACTCTCTCCACCGGTTCAGGTACCACAAATCTGCTCTGCCCGGTAGAGTCAGCTGGAAGGCAGCTGTATGAAAGGTTCCAGCACATGAGAGACTGAACATTTTAGTACCGGAGACCGACCAGTGAGGTCACAGATTCTGGTTGGAAGAAGCAGCTGATACACTTGTAACCAAGTAACTAGCACAAGCCTTGTTAATCCCCATTTTTACTAGTATACCCTGCAAAATAAAAGTGCCTTTGACGCATTCCTAGTTTTACTAAAGGTAGTAAACCTGGAAATGTGTCAAAATGCTATTCCTTCCCCAGTGTGGCGCAACAAGGGAAAACTATGTTTATTTATCTTGTTACTTCTCTTTCTATAGGTGATGATTCCACATCACACAAAGAAAGAGGAAAATACCTCTAAGGATTATTATTGTACAGGAATGTGACCCTTCCTGCAAAAAAAGAATCCTGCCTACAACTCAGGCACCCTTGCACAATGGCGCCTGCATTGGCGCGAGGCAGCACAGAGTGCACCAGTGCACAAAGAAAGCAGAAATGCTCCATATATGTGTAAATATGGAGTGTTTCTGCGCTCTCCCTTTCATGCAATGCAGTGCAGCAACTTTGCTTGCTTTGGTCGAGAGCTCAGTGGGGGGGGGGGGGCTACTTGGTGCTCTGCTTGTAGAGCCATAGCAGGTCCAGACCCAGGATATCAGTTGTCAGTGACCTCAGTCTCAAACATTAGGGCCTAGTAACTTCTGTGTGGCCCCGGACCCCAGAATCAGGTCTAACTGGAACACACTGCAA
Source organism: Triturus cristatus (assembly GCF_964204655.1). Lineage (NCBI taxonomy): Eukaryota > Metazoa > Chordata > Amphibia > Caudata > Salamandridae > Triturus > Triturus cristatus. The sequence continues at coordinate 1,092,706,637 of NC_140594.1, forward strand.
GTAGAGGTCATCATTTCTAAGTTTTTTTTTTATAAGTAAGGGCGTCTACTAGCAATTTAGTTTGTTGTGTGAACCACATAAGTAATATAAATAAGTAAATGAATTAACTAATGAATACCTCATTGATCGAGTTGGATCATCTCCAATGATCACTTCTTATACTAGCAACCATTGGGGAGTGCTCAGGATTCAGGGATCCTAAGATCCATGGCAGTGACCCTTGATACTTCCGGATCTGCGCGCTTCCTGTAGGGAACAGCCCAATCCAACATGTCCGCCCTCTGGGGGATGATTTGTCCGCATTTTTAGCGAGAAGTGATTTGCGCAAGAAATGAATTGAATAAAAAAACAGTTGGTTTGATCTCTTACCGCAGCTAGGTATAAATCTGTCAGGTAATTATGCGGCTCTCATTATGCTCGCTCTCCTGGTCGGTAATTCTTCTCAAATGGCTGAGAGTTGGAGCTGGTAAATATTTAATCCTCAACCATAAAAACGTCGGGATCGTTTACTCGGCAAATCTATAGCGTGTATTTATACCTCTGGGGTTACACTGGAATTACAACTATCCCCAAGGGCTCAGGGGGAAATCTCTGCTCGCGGTGTCGTCAGTAGTTTTCTGGAGTTAGGATGCACGCTTCACTGTGGAATCTTTTAGCAGATGCCACAGCTCTGGACAGCACTGGCACTATGCACGGGTATCTGAAGGCCTTTTTTGTTCGCAGTTTTATATAGCGCAAGCTTGGCCCGAAGGTATCTGAGCGCTTTAAATGAGCACCAGTTGCATTACACAAGGACACATTCATTTTTAGGGATGGGGAGATTAAGTGATGTGCCCAGAATCACAGGATGTTGGAGCCTCCCCCCAGGCTCGAACCTGGTTCCCCCTTCAAAGTCGGCCGCTCTAGTAGTTAAGCCACACCCCCGTACCCTTATAATATAATTCCATATTTGTAAAGAGCGATTTATAACCCATAATGGTATCTAGGCGCTGAGGGCCGTCGGGGAGATTAAGTGAGCTATTGCCCAGAGTCACATGATGCTGAGCTCCCGCCGGTGCCTGGGATCAAACTGTGAGTCAGCCGCTCTGGCCGCTGCGCCACACCTCTCATTCTTCACACTCATAAGGCCCCCCCCCCCTTACACTAGGGCGGTAGTGCTAAAACCAGTAGATGTAGCAAGGGTGCAACAGATCCTGGTGCAAGCAAGGAAAAGGGTCCTTAGACAGCTGTTGGGGTAGGAAAATAGAACAGGGTTCAATTGCCCCCCAGGGCTTTGGTGCCACTGCTCCTACTGCACCATAGTAGCTATGCACTGGTTAAAACAACTTGAATAGCATTAATTGTTGCACCAATGCCAATGTAGAGCGGAGTGTAAATTGCGCTTGCACATAGTTCCTCACCCGCACTTACCAGTATCTTTTAGAGCGTACATAACAAGTGCAGTGCTCTTCCCTGTTTTTTTGTTTACAACATTATAAATTAATAAATCTAGGTGAAATTATTTTAATTTCCTTTAAGAAAATTACATGAAATGTCTAAAAAATACTAATAATTATGCGGTATTGGGCGAAATGCTGGTCCGGAATTTTGTAAGATTTTTTTGTACGAAGTGTTCCCTGCCATGCCAGGACACATTTTTTCGATAGAGAAAAAAAGGGCTAAATTGCCTGTGATGGAAAGAAAAGCTGCTGGTATTCAGCTCACTTGAGCTGTCCCCATGATTCCGCGACAGTATTTCTACCGAACAAATGGGCATATTATCAAGAACGGTGTTAAAAATTATCGCCGGTTTAGTGGCGGAAAACTATACTATAATATGCCCTTGAGAATTCCAATAGTTCTGGTGTGAACATGGGTTTCTATTGGAATTCTCCAGGGCATATTATCAAGACCATTATCGCCGCTTTAGCAGCAGTTTTCCACCACTAAATCGGCGATAATTTTAACGCCGTCCTTGATAATATGCCCCGTAATCTCAGTTACGCGATGTGCAGCCGCGGTAGGAGTAACTGCAGGGCGGTGAAGTGTGGGGAGGGGGAGGGGCAGGGTGGGGGGTAGTAAACTATGTATTACGGAGGTTTACAGGTAAGTTAACATATAAATTAATAAAACGAATTTTGTTGCGTGCACATCATCGCATTTGGGGATGCTGTGCATGCAACGAAATTCGTTTTATTAATTTATATGTTAACTTACCTGTAAACCTCTGGAATCCATAGTTTACTACCCCCCACCCTGCCCCTCCCCCTCCCCACGTCACCGCCCTACAGTTACTCCTACTACCGACCGCGGCTGGTGATTTGGTGTAATGGTGCAATCAAGGGCATTTTGCATAACAAACATAACATGAAATGCTACAAAGACACAATTTCGCGCAGTCCTACAAACTACTTTCCAATACTAAACTGTAATGTATATTGCATAGGCGACTCTTTGTAGCGTATATTTGGAACTCACTATTAGGACTTAATTTATAGTCGAGTGCAAAACATGGCTGCAATAAAGTCTCGAACACACATAATAGTTGCACAGGATTCCCTTCAGTGCTAAAAGCAACATATGTGTAAGTGGTATTTTCCTCCGCTTGGCAACCCATTTTCTGTTCAATTCTAATTCAGTACCAGTGCTAAACTGGGCCCAAATACCAGTTGCACCCCTAACAGCATTATCCCTGGTATTTAAATGTGACCCCTTGGGACGAACTAGAGCTTGGTTGCAGTTCAAAACCGTGGTGGTGGTAAAGAGATATTTCCGAGCTAAGCGCAAATTGCACTGATGCTGAATTTGCACTCGCATTTAACGCCAGATTGTTGCAGGTTGTAAAAACAAGAGCAAAACACAGAACATGTGGATCTCACACGTGCAAAATGGGTTCACAAACCACTTACGCAAGTTTTTGCGTGTGTAAATTTGGCTCAAAAACGCACCTCATACCCGGTGCAAATAACACTTGCAAAAGGGTCTTTTGCGCCTAGCTTTCTCTCACGGCCTTTATTGGGATATATATCACAATATAGAGGTCAGAAATATCAACCACCACGTGTATTGACTCCACAATATTGACTACCACTATACTGTCAAGGTAAGTATACATATGTAAGTATTACTTTGAAGATATGCTGGAAATAGGGCGATCACCGTCCTCCAGGTCAGGCCGACGCTGTTCCTGTCCTGGATTTTCATGTGACAATATAGTGCATTCTGGGTGTGGCTATCCTGCTATCCTTCCGCTGAACTAGGTGTACTGACTCATTTGTAAACAATGACTTGTACGTTGAACGTTTGGGGGTAAACAGTGCCTAGAGCACCAGAGTTAGCACTTATGTCAACGGCAAAGAGATGAGCGCAGCACCACAGAGCAAATGCATACATTTTTAAATGAAAAATGACATTAAAAGTAGCACAAGGTGCTCAAAAGATAAGTGGATGCCACAACCAACCAACATGAAAATCGAACTTAATCTCTAGTGTGTCCAAAGTGATGTTAGATGCAGCAGCAGGAACAGTGGTTTACAAAACAGATAGTCTGACTTGAGGGAGTCAACAACGGATTTCCTTTTTGTACTCAAATTATCAACGAGCACATCTGGGTGGCATTAGGGTTTTATTCTCTTTCGAGCTCCAATGTGTCTGTGCCTTTGGCTGAGAAATGTTATGCAGCTGGGCAGTGACTTAGCTGCACTTATGTTCGTAAATTTTACACCACAGTATTTGCAAACCAATTCAATTTCACACCAAGGACAGAAAAGGTTTAGTGAATTAATTCATTCCAGTCTCACCGTTTCTGGGGAAATAGCACCCGTGATTTTTTTGGGGACTATCAGCTCAATTTTGGATGTTTTTTGTCCTAAAGACTTTACAGCACCAGCACAGTTTGCGGCTGCAATGATCATGTGTATATCCAGGGCTTTAAGTGGGATGAAAAAAGTGGGGGGCCTCTCAAAGTAACTAAGGGTGTGGCTTAAAAACATGAAATCTAAAACTCTGTGCTTAGCATAGTGTGCCGCCCGACTTGTATTTTGCTGTTTCTGTCATGGCATCCAGATATATGATACAACAAGTATAGAATGGCGGGGCGGCATCGGCCACGCCAAAGGCATGGCAGTCAAGCCGGCCTCTCCCTCCAGAATAGGAGGCGGGCCTGTCGCGCAAATGAGTGACGCGACAGGTGCGCCTCCACCCGATAGGTCCTGGCCCGGATGTGTGACCCGGAAGTGATTCGAATCACTTCCGGGTCGTGTGAAAGGGCAACTTCCGGCCAGTAGCCTGGCCGGGCCATCAGGGGGTATAAAGGGCTGGGAGCACAAGAGTCTGTCTCTTCGCACCGTGCTTCCCAGCTTGCCCCCAAGCCTCGCTAGGAGGCTTTAACTTTCGTTTTTGTTATTTGTTCTGCAGGTTCTGCTTTTACATCTTCAGGTATCACCGTTTGTGGTTCGTGGATAGTGGATCGTTCCTCCTGTGATTCCAGGGCCAATACTGGCGCCCTCAGGGGTGCCACACGCCCCAACACCACTGCCGGCTCTCCCCGTGCCTCCTGTGCCCTCACCCGCAGGAGTCCCCGTCCCTGCCGTAAACCCCACACCCACTGGGGAGACACCACCGGGGGGGCGGGGGTCCCACAGGACATAGTGTCCCATTTGGCGGCAATCCTGCCATGGTTGGGGAGGGCAGGCATCCTCGCTCCAACTGTGGGGGCGAAGGATTTAGGTACCGATGCTTTGGCAGAAGCAAAGCGTATTGTGTCTCAATTTAATGTTTGTTGAAGGGCCAGCTGCACCATTACCTATCATTTCAGGGGGAGTACCGGCACACTGGAGAACAAGGGATTGTCAGTTCCCAGTGCGGCAGCAGGGATACAGCAGGAGGCACCTGGGACCACGGCAGCAGGTAAGCTGCCGACATTACCAATGCTGGACGTTGGTGAGTCCCGCTCTGAGCAGGAATTTTTAGGCAGGCATGTATCTCTGGACTTGAAGAATAGAATTTGGGCTGGTGAATATATCAATATGTTTTCATTGCTGATCCGCGAAAGAGAAAGAGAGGAGGCAAGAAAGAACAAAGATTATATGCTTCCGAGGGAATGGGCTAGTCAGATGTTGAAATACAGGGTGGAAGAGACCTTACTCAACTGGATCAGAGCCTTTTCCATATTTATGGCAGTCACAGCTGAGCGTTTTCCGAATTTGCAGGCACAGATGCCTTGCTACCAAAACCGGATAGTTCTGGCCCATGATAAATTTGCAGGGGGAGGGTGGTTAGATTATGATAAGAATTTCAGGGTGGCTAAGGCATCCGACCCATCGCTGTCATGGGACCGAATCGACACAATATCATGGTTGGGTCTTTTTGGGGGCGAGGGACATAGTAACACAAAGAGCCAGTCCCCTCAGCCCTTTCAGTCCTTTCGGTCACAGGGTAACACAAGTTACACCAATAATTCAAACGCACTGAGGGGAGGAAGGGGACGTGCTGGGATTTCAACAGACGGACTTGCACCAGACCACAGGGTCAGTGCAGGTTCAAACATGCATGTTCCATTTGTGGCAACCCATCCCACCCCGAATCCAAATGCCTAAAAAAAGCAAAAGATAAGGGTAGGAAAAAACAGGAGTGAAGCGGTGACCCCGCTCAATGCGCGGTCTCCCATTGATGTAACTGCATTGACACCATGGCTGAACAAATATCCCTGCCACCTTACTGCAAGAACTCTGTTGGAGGGTTTTAGGGATGGTTTTAGGATACCAGCTCTAAATTATGTGGGATCACCAGAGTGCTAGAACCAACTCTCGGCTCGGGCCAATCCAGGTATAGTCTCCACAAAAATTGCCAAGGAACTGCGCCTGGGTAGAGTAGCGGGCCCATTTGAGTCCGTACAAGTTGAGAATTTTGTCTGCTCCCCATTGGGTGTAGTGCCCAAAAAGGTAGAGGGAGAATTCAGACTTATACACAGCTTGTCAGCCCCCAAAGGAAATTCACTGAATGATGCAATTGATGATGAGTTTTGCAGTGTAAAGTATGCCTCTTTTGACCAGGCGGTGGAGATGCTTATGGGGTTGGGCCCTGGAGCGTTGATGGCGAAATCTGGCATAGAATCTCCTTTTCGGTTACTCCTGGTACATCCGGACGATTACCATCTGCTTGGTTTTAAATTTCAGGGAAGTTTTTACATGGATATGTGTATGCCAATGGGCTGTTCGGTGTCATGCGCATATTTTGAAAGATTCAGTTCATTCTTGGAATGGGTTTTCAGACAGAAGACAGGGCATCAGTGGGTCATGCATTACCTAGATGACTTTCTTATGTTGGGGGCACAGGGCTCCCCGGAGAGGGTGGGCGCTGCAGGAATTTTGCGCGCTCATGCAGGCTTTTGGGGTTCCTTTGGCCCCAGGAAAGACAGTTGGGCCAGCATCAACGATAGAGTTCCTGGGCATTGAGTTGGATTCCATTCAGAGGTGCTTTAGGTTACCCATGGACAAAGTCACCAAGTTCAGAGCTGCATTACAGCTCTGTTTGAGCAAAGAGAAGGTCACACTCCGCAACTAAATTTTACTTTAAGGGTTGTTCCGATGGCAAGACCTTTCTCCCAATCCATCTCACAGGCCTTGGCTGGGCTCAGGGAGAAACATCACCATACAAGGCTGGCAGCTGAGGTTCGGCAGGACATGCGAATTTGGAAGGCATTCCCGCAGGAGTCCAATGGCAGGGTAGTGTGGCCCAGTCCGCCCATTGCCTCGGCGGAGTTGGGTTTAATGACAGACGCCGCGGGCAGTGAGGGATTTGGTGCCATACTCGGTACCGAGTGGGTGGCACAACGGTGGCCTGCATGGTGGCTCGAGAGCGGCTTGACGGGTAACATCGGTTTTCTGGAGCTCTTCCCCATCTAGGTGGCATTGACTGTATGGCCAGAACAACTGCGGAATCAGTCTGTGGTTTTCTGGTCAGACAACATGACCGTCGTCGAATGCATCAACCAGCAAGCAGCCCGGTGTAAGATGATTCTCCGCCTTTTGAAGGAGATTGTTTTCATCTGCATGGAGCTGAATATACAATTTAGAACTAAGCACGTGCCTGGTGTCCTTAGTCATGCTGCTGATGCACTTTCTCGCTTTAAGATGCAGGTTTTCAGGGCTCACCTCCCAGCAGCGGCAGTCCACGCCACCCCCTTCCCAGAACGACTCTGGCAGATTGGTGCCCCCACCTACTGGACTTCGTGGCAGCTAGCTTAGCACCCAGGACCAGGAAAGCATACGAAGGGGCGTTCTGGCAATATTGTTCATTCTTGGGAAAGGGGTGGGAGGAGAGATGGCACGACACGGGGGCGCTCCTTCAGTACCTGGGTTTTTTTGCAAAGCGATGGGCGTTCCGCTGAGGCGGCTAAGCGGCATGTGGCGGCGATTTCATTCTTTGCCCAGATCAGCGACAAAGGGGATCCCACTAACAGTTTCACAGTTAGGAAGGCTCTGAAAGGGTGGCAACGCCTCCAAGGGTCGGCCCCAGACACAAGGCAACCAATCGGGGTGGACCTCCTGGTGTCATTACTGGGGACCCTCCCCACAATTTGCAACACCTCAGGGGAAGTACGGCTGTTCACTGCAGCATTTGCTTTGGCCTTTTACGGAGCATTCAGGATTGGGGAATTGGTGGCCCAAAACAAACTCGATGTCCAGGGCGGCCTGCAGTTTGACCGCATTAAGGTGAAGGGTGACACATTACTAATACCAATTAGGAAGTCCAAAACGGATCAGGAGGCGCGAGGTGATGGGGTGGTATTACACCAGGCACACGGTAACCCGTGCTGTCCTCTTTCACATGTGGAGAGTTACCTGCAGGGTAGACCCTGTGACAAAGGGGGGCCTTTGCTGATACATGCGGATTGGGGTCCCACTGACACGTTTTCAATTCAAAAGAGTACTGGACATGGCAATCCAAAGGGCAGGTTTGAACCCAGGCAGTTTTGGAACCCACTCTTTTAGGATAGGGGTTACCACTGAAGCGACAGCCAGGGGTCTGCCTAGCAACAAGGTGCAAAGGATTGGGAGATGGTCCTCCAATTGTTATAAACGCTATGTGCGATTGCATATGCTGTGAGTGGGATAGTTCATCAGACGCTGATGCATGTGTCTTTCTCTGCTTTCATTACAGTTTCTCAAACCTGTCACGCAGGGGGGAAACTGGGGACACCACGACAGCACCATTGGGCAACGCAAGGACAATCAGCACCAAAAGAAAGACCACAGATTGTTTGGATTGTTGACCATTCATATGTAAGGCGTCTGTCTAATTTTTTCTTAACACAAAATTAAAGAGACAGGGCATGACAGGCAGGTTTTCAAATAACATGTAATGGAAAAGGGGGGCTTTGCTTCAGTCAGTTCAGGGGTGTCATACTGAACCTATTAAGGATGGGGGGGTCTCTGCCCGATATTATCGTGCTACACTTGGGGGGGAACGATCTGGCAAAGTTGGGGAGAAGAGGTTTGGTAGAAACTATAGTCACAGAAATAGGATGGTTAGCCAAGACATGCCAGGGTTGCACTATCGGGTGGTCTCAGATGATACCCCGATTCCAATGGAGGGGAGGGGACTCTGTAAAGGCTTTGAATCATTCTGCGAGGAGAATAAATAATAAAATTGAGAGACTTTTCAGGGCTCCCCACTTACAGACCATCGCCCATGGGTGCATTAGGGCTGAACCGTGCTTCCTAAAAGACGGCGTGCACCTGTCCAAAGTAGGCACGGAGGTTTTCCTAGAGAATATATTGGCATGGTTGGGTGGCCTTAGTCGCAGGGGATGACCTTCTAGTGAGCACAGGGGGGGCTTGATAGTCGGTCAATTATGCTAGCCTGTGGCGGTAAGGTCATGATTGGTGAGCAGTAAATTTAAGGTCCTTAGAGGACGGCCCCATTCTTGAATGGGGTCGCCCAAGTGGGAGGGACAAGTGGTCTCTCCTAGAACTACAGGGGCAGTTGGGTGCGGGGGAGGAGGGAGTCACGCTTTCTCTAGGCTGGTTGGCCATCCCGCACGTGCACAACGGCGCCAGTAAATGGCACACAGCTGCAAGTGCCCCTTTATGGAGATCAGGTACAGAGCGTACGGGCGTATCCGGGGGGAGGGGAAGTACCCTCACGGTGAACGGGCCCTCTGCGCATGCGCACTCCGGCTGGAGGGCGTGATTAAAAATTCATAAGGATCTGACACCAGTTAGTGACCTTGCCGTAGGCTCTATTAAAGTACGCAGAAAATAGATAAATGTATTGATTATTAAAGATATGCTAGATATGGATAGGAAACCTTTGTATTAGAGTTATATTAAGGTTAGCCATCTGACATCTGGACTTATCAATTGTAGTCAATGTAAAGTATATTTTCTGCTGTATTATGTAAATATTAATTAAGATAAATGTTTATTAATTTTTGTTTAATAAATACGTCCGGGGGGTGTTACGGCCCCCGCATTCAAAAAACTTCTCTCCTGTCCCTTGCTGGGTCTTGAGTGGGGAGGAGGAGGTGTAGGTAGTACCTGGCCATAATGTCATACCTACAACAAGTCAGGACTATTAGCTTTGTCAATGGTTGTTAGTTGCATAAGATAAATAAGCAGCAACTATGGCTTGTTGCTTATAATATAGGAAAAGCTTCCACTTATCGCTCTGGTGACACCACGACAATGTTGCTGCTCCTGCGTTTCAAAAAGAGAAGGGAAATCCAGAGAGAAAATGACTCTCTTTAAAGGATTTCCCTTCCCCTACAATGCTCACCTGGCATGACGTCATGCCGTAACTGCTCCACTAGTGAGAAGTGAGCAGTGTGAGCACGCGCCCATTGATGTGCCAGCGCACAAAACAGAGCCCGAAAGAGACCCGTTTCGTGGTGCCCTTTAAAAAACTGCCGGTGCTCAGCACCGGTGAGAGCCAGCCCACTTAAAGCCCCGTGGATATCTTTACATTTCTAGGCTTAAGACTGTTACATGTTTGATGTGGCTTCCTCCTTTAGAGGTTTTTGATTAGCTTTTAGAGACAGTGACACCAGTGGCTGTTCTAATCAGTTCCCTCTAAAAAAAAAAAAACAGTACAGTCTGTTAATACCCCCTTGGTAAATTAATCAGTGTGATGCTACCTTCACCCGAATTGACTATTGTAGTACTGACTCTGGTAGCAAATTACGAAGAGTCTAAAACTATGCAGCCACGTCCCCTATCCTTAGCCTGAAACATACTGACCACATCACTCATATACATTTTGGCCTTGCAATGCCTCTCAACTTAAAGGCCTGTCAAAGTCAAGCACCTTCCGACATTCCTGAAGGGCTGTTGCCATATGCCAGCCAAACACCAAAGGCTTTTCAGCCCAAAAGAGAACCTCCAAACATTGGGCCATATACACACCTATTGGCAGCAGACAGTCTCATGGTCAATGTCCCTCACCCTCCATACAGAAGACAACTATCTGATATTCAGGAAGTCCCTCAAGACACAACCCTACTGGGCAGCTTTTAGTCTACATCTCAGATGACCACTTATAGACAAACAATACACTATTCCTGAAAATTACTTTTTCTTTTGATTTTCCTTTTACTCACTTCATGTAAGCCTGTTCCCTTGAAAGTTGTCTGATGCATCCTCCAGGATGCATTGGTGCAACCAGCCCAACCGTCTTATCTTATCTCGACTAAGCCGAAGGGCTGTACCATCGAGTATGAGACAAATCCAAACGTCAAACTCCAGCGGCACAAGACAACGTCTGCACCTTAATATTCATGACCACTTCTCAACAGCTGTGAAGGCTCAACGCTGGTTGACTGTTCCCAGAAGATCTACCTTCACACTACTGTACATAACAGACAAGTCAAAAACAGAAAAGGAACAATACCTTTTTTACAAGAAACTCAAGAAAAACAACCAGAAAAGGATGCTATGCTCCACACTGGCCCCACAACGAATTGTTCCATCATATAAGAGGAAGACTGTTGGTGGTCTCCATCCAAACTGCCAACCTATAGAATTCACTAACTGCAAAGATACAGGCTACCGTAAATCACCTGGAAGTTAGAAGGATGCTGAAAATGTGGCATTCCCCACTTGAAGCTTGGAGTACAAAAGAGAGTAAGGATCTCACTATCAACGGGAAGTAGGGATTTAGTGTAATTGTAAGAAACTAGAAGGATCACATAGTGTTGAATATTACCTAAAAATTGTAGTGCCCCCGAACAATATATCTAACACATCATTGACAAAAATTGATTATCAGTTTACACCTGGAGGTCCTGCATCTGTCATTCACATCATTCACCACACCCAAACAGCACCAATGAAATCCCAACAAACTCTATGACTTAAATATTCTGAAGGGTACAACACTGTAATCACAACAAAAAAAATCAAGAAAAACATATTTTTATACTCCTGGCATGCCGCATCCTGCAAGCCTTTGCCAAAACATGCACAGCTTCTAAAACATGCATATGTCATCCCTTTACTAACTGAATACATGTCAGTTCATGTCTCATTCTATTGTGTACTCCTTGACCTTTCATACTACATTTTTCTGAGCAATTCCCACTAGTCTTACTGACCGGGCTTTTGCAAGCTAATGATGTATCTCTTTCAAACACTCTATTCTATCTCTTGTGTTTGTATCTTTATCCTTTCTCACAAGCTGCTTCTGCATAGCATCTCATTCTCCTAAAGACTTATATTCACCTATGTAATCCTTATTATGTATTTTTAGGTCTTTTTGGACTGCTAGGCATTTTGTTAGCTTAAAGAGGCTTAAAGCCAGTCTATTGCTTACCATTGGTTTGCTTCATTATTGCTCTTAATTGCCGGCTCTTGTTTGGTTAGCGCAGCAGGTTTAACTGCCTCTTGGAGTGTTTCTTTCTCCCCTGGAACATAGCCCAAGTACTGCTTCCTTCCTTTGTGGTCACATTTAGGCCTGGGCTACTTATTTCCACTTTCTTTGCAGCACTCACTAAGAGTTTGTGATTTCAGGCTGTCTCCCCCTCCTCCTCCTTATGTACTGCTCCGCGCTGTTGCTTGCCCCATTCCCCCCCCCCCCACGCCCCCGGCTCCAGAGTTGTTGCCCTTTTGCTGTTGTTCACTCTGTCTCGCTCTCCCTCCCACTGTCATTGCTTTCCTTGTCTTTCCTACCCCATCATGGTGTCAAGTTTTAAATTCTGAATGTGTGCTTCATCAGACCAAGCACTATTAAACAATACAGTTTACCCGTAGGAATTTCTGTCTTATGTAACATTTCCTAGACACTAATTTACACACCTATGATTGTCTCTGTGCAGTGTGTGTGATGTAAAGTGCTCTGACACTCTACACTGGTATGAGTGGTGGCAGCACTATAAAACTCATTAAACGCATCTGAGAGAGAGTGGTTATGGAGACTTGAGGGGAACTGTTAATGGATGGTATCGAAGGAATCCGTGGGGGAGGGGGTCATTGGGGGGGTGCCAAGAAACATTGTCACACTGGGCGCCACCAACGCTAAAGCCGACCCTGCTGTCATTCTCCTCGCTCCTCTATACATCTCTTGTTTTTGCCGGCTTTTCCACTCTTGCCACACATGTCCCTAGCACCGTCACCACTCTCTTTTTCTGCCTCCACCAAAGCCTTTTCTTAGTCCTTCACCATTGTCTTTCCTTTCTTTACGTCCATCTACTTTTGACTCCTTACCCTTGAGACCATTCTCTGCCTATCTGTTAAGGGTCCTGTAATAAGAGGATGAGAGGGGTGCACGCATCACACTTCTGCAGGCAGCCCATCATCCCCATAAGTAGAACATTTGCCCCAGATTTATGCCTCTTTTGTCTTCTTTCCATCCCTGTGAGGAAGGGATCTATGGTATCTGAGAGCTGCTGTTTCTACTGGGGGAGACTTGGGATGAATGTTGAATAATGGAAGATGCTGGAGAGACTTTGGAAGATTCTCACTGGGTCCAGGCCCGAACTCTGGTACCTGTGGAGGAAGGCTTCACTCTGGAGAAAACCAAGGGGCATATTTACAAGCAGGCGATAAAAAATTATCGCCGTTTTTGCAGCCGTTTTCGGACGAAAAGCGGCGATAATTTTATCGCCTAATTAGCAAGGCAATGCTAATACGTGAAACATTGCTTTTGCGTCAGGATTACTAACGCCCAGCCTTGCATCTCTAATGAGATGCAATGTGGGCGTTCCTGACCTATCTCACTCACTTTTAACTTTATTTCGATTGAATTTACAATCATAAAAAGTACATTTAAAACATTACAACATTATAAAAAATTCAGTTTGCTCATTGACTGCTAAGGAAGGCAGGCATTTTACATGTAAACACTAACACTCTAAATACAAGAATAATAACACAGTAGTCAGTAAAAATTCGGTTTGCTCATTGGCTGCTAAGGAAGGCAGGCATTTTACAAGTAAACACTAACACTCTATATACAAGAATAATAGCACAGTAGTCAGTAAAATCTTAGGAAACAGTTGCCAATAGTTGGGAATGAGTTTTCAAGCAGGCTTTGAGAAAGCAGGCTACGGTTTTGGCAACGTACGGGGTGTCTAGGTATTGAAGTGCCAAAAGGGCCGGTCTGCATCTTCTCAGTCCTAAGTGTCGGAGCAATGGAACCAGCCATCGTTTCCGCGGGGATTTATAGAAACCGCAGAAAAAGGTTACATGCAGAGTTGACTGGCGAGTAAGACCGTCACAGGGACAGTTTGTTAGTTCCCGTGACCAGTCTAAGGGCACAGGCAGTGAGACAAGGCGATAAAATACATCAAACCGAAATCTGGTTAAAACATACCTCTCATAATTTGACAGAAAAAATGACAAATAAGGTTGAATGCCATAAGAAGATTGGACCATCGTTAAATGAACATTTGGCTTTTTGACAAGTTCAGAACACAAACGAAGATCGCTTAAGTGGTCAGCACATAGCTTTTTCAAAGATTTTCTGGATATGTCCAATAGAGATTCAGGGTCAGTGAAATATGCAGGGTGGTTCAAATCTGTCAAAAATTTTGAAACATATAACAGCCAAGGAATCTTTTTCCAATGGGACAAAGTGAGACAGTCAGATATTAGTGACCTAGTTAGATGACATTGCTCCTGAGTCCATATACGATGCCATAGTAGAATCGGCTGGTAACTAATGATGTCAGTCAGATACTCCCAACCGAGTTCCACATGGGTGCCGAAAGTAGGAGCACTACTGGGGAGGGCTAATATGTATTTCAGAAAGTAGTTTTCTATCATTTGTAGCTCGTCTGCGGACACATAGCCCCAGACTCCGGCGCCGTATGTAGCCACACTCATGCATTTAGCTTGGTAGATCTTCAAAAGCACAGTAGGAGCGGGCTTACCCAGTTTCCTAGAGAACGAAGTCAGTGCAGATGTTGTGCGTTGAAACTGCAGTTTTTTGCTGGATATGGCAGATTTCCAGGACAGGTGGTTATCAATAAGGATACCTAGATAGGGGTAGGTAGTGGCAGTTTCTAATCTGGTCTTCTCAATAAAGAGAGATTTACATTTTTGGGCTCTCTTCCCGATATTCATAACGAAAGTCTTGGACTTATTGACTTTGAGACCAAAAGAAGAAATAAATTCGCAGTATTTTTCTAGTTGGGTCTGAAGTTGATTAGGTGTCCTTGCTAGGATGACTGAATCGTCTGCGTACAGTAATGCAGGGATAGGGCGGGAGCTTATGCAGGGGAGATCTTTGCTATCAGCTAGCATCGCTTGCTCCAGTCCATTAGTATAGATGTTAAATAGGAATGGAGCAAGGACGCATCCCTGCCTTACGCCTTTTTCGATGTTAAAGGATTCAGTAAGCTCCCCTTTGATACCGTATCTCACACAAGCTTTTGCGTCCGAGTATAGCTCTCGGAGAAAATTCAGCAGTGCAAGATCTATGCCCAGATTTTTCAGGATCGCCCATAGCTTGGAATGAATTACGCAATCAAATGCGGAACTCAAGTCCACATAGACTAGATGAAGTTTATCGCCTTTGGCCCCAGCGTATTTGCCTATGAGTAAAGTCAGGTTTAAGGCCTGTTCCACAGTGCCCAGGCCCTCTTGGAACCCAAACTGTAAGTCAGTTAAGATCTTATTCTCTGTGGCCCGGTCCCTTAATCGCTCCAGGATTAGTCTGCCGGCAACCTTGCCTAGGGAATCCAAAAGGGAGATGGGCCTGTAGCAGGCTGGGTTGTCCCGATCTCCCTTTTTGAAAATGGGCAGGAGCACAGAAGTAGACCAAGAATCAATAAGGCCGATCTGGGTAACTGCAGACATGACCTGTGTGACAATTGGAGGCCAAAGATCTATATTGCTCACAAATATGTCTAAGGGGACCCCGTCTGGACCGGGCGCCTTACCGGTCTTTGAGGCAGTCAGTGCTGTGATTATCTCCTCTAGATCGAAGTGGAGGTCAATAGGGAAGATGTTATTGCTAGTGGGAGCTTCCGCATCTGGTCTGGGAGCCTCGGTTGTCAAGGGGTTGTCCCCGAAGATCTGCGAGTAGTGTGCTACCCATTTATCAGCGGGTACTGCCACATCTAGATGCTGTATCGCGGTTTCATCAGCTAGGAAAGGGGCCTTAACTGTTCTCCAAAACATGGTGGAGTCCTTGGTTAGAGTGCTCTGGTGTAGTTGGGCCCAGAGATTATTTTTTATTTCCCGTTTACGGGATTGCTGTGCCATCTTATAGTTTTTCCTTAAGGAGGCGATTTGGGGCTGGTCCCTGGTCTGATTGTGTAGAGCATTTTTCAGTGCACGCTGCGCTTTACGGCAACGGGAGTCAAACCACCCTCTTGAGTCCTTATCATTGTCGTGAGTCCTATGGGGACGGGTAAGCTCTTGTCTGATGACTTCTAATATCTTGGCAAAGCTGGAGAGGATCAGCTGGGGGGAAGATGACGTCTCCAGACAGTGGTGGATTAAAGGAAGGGTTTTTTGGATGATCTTACTGGTGATCTCTGTGGGGTTGGTCATCGTCCACTTAACAGTATAACCGTTAATTTTATTCATCTCCAGAGAGTGCTGCGCTAAGAGGCTTGTTTTTGGGCAGGCTGAGGATGGAGTATTTAATACTATGGTTATGCTATTTGAGTAGTGGTCGCTTGAGGGGTCGGTGCCAGTTGTAAATTGCTTCAGTCGGTTGTTTAGGGATTGAGAGCATAAAATAAAATCGATGATTGTGGTAGCACCTCTACCATGAAAAGTCGTCTTGAACTCTACAGCAGGACACACTAAAATGTTCGCGAATTCAAGTTCTAGTGCAAAAATACAGGTGTTTAGTGCGTGACCCACTGTACTGTGGGTGAAGTGGGCCAGGGGGACATCATGCTCGTCTAAAAGCCCACAAATACCTTTGCTATGATTGTTACACAAATACACATTGAAATCCCCACCCCACACAATATGACAATTTAACTCTTGATTCATAGCTTTTTGGTCTTGTAAATACAAAGTAATTTCCGACAGAGATTTTACACAGTCGCTGGGTGAAGAGTTATTATACATATTGATGAGATAATAACAGGAGTTATTGTCTGGAACTATTTTGAGGATTTGAGAAATTGACGAGACTAACGGAACTTCCGTGATCGTAAAAGGAATTAAGTTGGAAACATAGATGGCTAAGCCGCCCTTGGATCTACCATGAGTGGACGGTAAGGAAGGGAGGTGAAATGTTTTAAAACCCTGAATATGAATAGGGTCAATTGCCCAAGTTTCTTCTAGGCAGATTAACTTAAATTTGTTGGTTACTTCCACCCAAGACTGAAGATGGATTTTCGATCTTAAGCCAGCTACGTTCCAGAATAAAATTGGAAGGTCCTGGGTTGATGAAAAAGTAGAATTTGGAGGCTGAGGTTCAGCAGAGGAATGTGGGTGTTGGGACGGGGACTGAGTGGTTATAGCAGAAAGAGGAGAGTTGGGTTTAGGCTCACTGGGTTGGGGAGTAGTAGATTGTAGATTTGGGAGCGGGTCTGCGGGGGTAGCTGACATGGTGTGACACGCGACCTGGTGGGGAGAAGATGACTGCTGTTGGGTCAGGGTGTACTGGGGAGGGGAAGACTCAAGCTGGGTACCATACAGAGATGGCGAGAAGGAGCCAGCCGCCCGAATGCTCTTACAGGGGTCTTTTGGGTTAGGAAAGACGCTGTTGTAACTGCTGTCTGTCATGGGTAGAGATGGTAGTCAGTCCACCATATCCAGGCAATCATATCGATTGGATAGTAGTGGACCTCTCCAATTGCTAAAGTGGCCTGGTGGTGGGTTGCTAAAGCCATACCCCGACCACTGGTTTCGGTCTCTGATTCCGCCCCAGTTTCCTACCCTCGTCCAGGACCACGGAGGACCTGCGTTACGTCGTGTATTAGGGGGATAGAAATACGACAAATTATGGGTAGCTATCCCTTCAGTAGAGATTTGATCACCCCAGGAGCAAATATGCTCGACTGTATTTGGATCTTCAAAATTTACTATAATACAGTCGCCCTGTGTGTTTTTTGGTAGGTTGCCTAACCAAGGCACTCTACGCACTGTAGTAACTCTGTTGTCCATAAAGATTGGGAGCGGTCTATTGTTGGACAACCAGAATATTACTTTATTTTTTAGGGACCAAACCGGTTCATCTTGGTTTGGGGGGAGTTCCGGAACCCCAGTCATTATTACTACATATGGAGAGGCCTCAGGTGGGAGATGGATAGGGGGAATCCTTCTCTTACGATTATTAGGAGTGGTGTTGAATCCAGTAGCATTATTGGATTGGACAGGAGCGGGAGTGGGGGCTGTAGAGGTGGGAAGGGAAGAAGGAGGGTTTGGTAGGGAAGGTGCTGTTGGTTTAGGATTGGTTACGGGGCAGGGTGGTAAAGGGTTAGAGGATTTAGGAGGTGGTTGCGGCTTGTTTGTAGATGCTAGGGAATAGTTTTGAGTAGGCTTCTCAGGGACTTTTTGTTTGTTAGAATTGGGGTTCTGCGCGAAGGTTCCAGGTTTTAACGCTTTGGCGTTTGGAGTGTTTGAAGTAATGGGCCTGCCTTTCGCCAAATTGGAATCCTTCTTGTTTCCTGTACTTTGGGATAGTGCAAGGGACAGTTGGGTAAGTTGAGACTGAACCATGTGTAGGGCCTTTTCTATGGGTTCCAAGTGAGATTTAAATAGATCGCCAATTCTGGTGAGCAATAGGCTGTCGTTGCTACATGCATTGATTGTAAGATTACCATTTACCATATCTCCTCCGCTGTAATTGCTACTTGAGCTGGTGCAGCTGATGTTCAGATTAGCAGGAATAGAATCCACTATTTGACAGTGAAGGAGAATGATGGAGGGATGAAGGGTTAGGGTTTTGCGGGGGAAAGTTAGAGGCAAGAGGAGTTACGGGGAAGGTTGTAACAGGAGGAATGGTGGAATGGGGGAGCTTAGTGGTTGTCTTCTTCTTTGATTTTTTAGGGATTGCTCCTTCTCGTATACCCCTAGCCATTGAGGAAGAGGGGGTGTTATCTAGTTGAGTAACAAAAATAGCAGGAGATTTTTCCAGGAAGAGATGGGAATCAGACAAGTCTAAAGATGCAGAAAGGTCCACTGTGCAGGGAACAGTGTGCGTTTCTGCATGCACTGTCACTGGAGGAGGTAGATCAACAGGACGTAAGGGGGTTTTTGCAGTGGCCAGTAGGCCCATCGAAGAGCGTCTGGCAATCATCAAGTCCTGTGAGATCCTCCGATCCAGTAGGATAATGCCCTGCTCAATAGCATCATTGGCTTTAGTTATAAATTGGTCAATTGGGCCAATGACCTCACCAGCGGATTGAGCCTGCTTTTTAACTGTGTTCCTAGTGGTTCTCGGGGACATTGTACCGTGAGAATTATTACGATAGTGAGGAACAATGAATATTCTCAAGCCAATAGTAAAAAGTTAATGTGAAATGACAGTGGCAGAATATTAAAGCACGAACTGCAAACGGGGTGGCCCAGTCCAGTCCTGCCCGGTCTTGAACGGGCTTAAACGGGCCCGCCCTTGGCCCGGGCTTCGCCCGCGCTTCTCCCTGCGCGCGTCCCGCGTTGCGTTTGGGGCTGGACAGTTTATAGTGAGACAGTTAGGGGGCGTGGCCTCCGGGGGAAGAGGCACCAGCTGTTGGATGTAGGGGCTGGTGGTCCTCGCAGTCCCCCGGTGAAGCCAACAGGTAGCCCTGGAGTCTGGTGCACGCTGGGAGCGTGCAGGCTGTCCGCCGATTGCGGAGAAGCTCCCACCAGCGGCACGACCCTTCGTAATCAAGACAAGTGGCAATGCGCCCTCCGTGAGCAGCGTTCCGTGATCCTTCCTTGTGGCAGGTAGAGTGATTAAAAAATGAGCGGCACCCGCGAAGCGGGTGTCGCGAAAAGTAGGTAGGCGTCTGAGGGGGGCGTGGCCTCCGGGGGAAGAGGCACCAGCTGTTGGATGTAGGGGCTGCTGGTCCTCGCAGTCCCCCGGTGAAGCCAACAGGTAGCCTTGGAGTCTGGTGCACGCTGGGAGCGTGCAGGCTGTCCGCCGATTGCGGAGAAGCTCCCACTAGCGGCACGACCCTTCGTAATCAAGACAAGTGGCAATGCGCCCTCCGTGAGCAGCGTTCCATGATCCTTCCTTGTGGCAGGTAGAGTGATTAAAAAATGAGCCTGACCTATCAGTTCCATCAAAGATCTCTACTCACAATCTGTATATCATTCAGAATTGTTCCAATCCTATCAAATACATGTGTTATGCCATGAAATATACAATCACACTTAAAACTCCTCTCCTCAATTAATGTACGCGCTGTCCCAATCAAGCTATTAATACATAATGCATAAGTACCATGTGGGGCACTGCCCCAAAACAAGTGTCATGTAATTCGTTCCTCGTGTTTAAATATGTTTTGCATCAATTCAAGGATCATTAAAAAAAGTCTACAGGCGAGGTGCAAAATTGACTTTCTGTGCAACCGTTAGTAAATCTTAGGACCACTGGAAACGTGCAGCTGTGTAGTCTCAGCATTTTCCACATAAATGTGAATTTGCCACCTTCACCACATAGTCCATGTACTGCTGCATAATTAGGAGGCTTTAACACCAAAGTTTTTTCTATTTCAGACTTTTCAAAGTTTATGACTGATACTCGTGGGGTGCAATGCTTTGCCAGACACTTGACAAATGTTAACTGGTGACTTTGAGTTGTTGATTGCTGTAATCAGCCATATAAAGGAGTGATATTATTGCCCAGAGAGAGTAAGATTCCCCATTTTATTGGCTGGATGACGGGCATTTGTCTGCAATAGGCAAACAAAACCTTAAATATGTAAGTGTGATTTAATTCAGATGGACAGAATGATGCATTCTTTGTTATGAAAAAGAGAGAGAATTAAGGAAAAAAGTAGAAAGAAGTAAGTATCAATTATCGTAGGAAGGAAAGTGAACAAAGAATGTAAGAGCAGGAGTTTTCTTTATCACGACAGCCAACCTGCTGCTTCCAGGTAGCTCATAGAGGACCAAAGTGCTTTCATCAAGTGAATTCCTTGAACCCTTTTGCTTCATACTTGGGGGCATATCAGCAAAACCCGGCAATAATTATCGCTCAGCGCTCTTAGCGTGAGGATAATTATCGCCGGGTAACGTGGATTTTTATCGCTGAGATAGCGTGCTATTAGCAACGCTTCTCTCCTCAGTGATAAAAATCCTCACGCTAACTGCCTAACGTGAGATTATTGCTGGAAACCCAGCGATAATCTCACGCAATGTGGCGTTAGCTTGCTGATAGGGACTGACATACTTAGCCATGATATCCACCTTACATAGGATATCATGGCTAAGTCAGTCCTGAAGCAGGCGTAAGGAAAGTAGCGATAACAGGGGTTATCGCTACTTTTCTTGCCGCTATGCTTCATAGCGTGGGGCTTGATGATAGGAGAAATGTCGCTTAGCGACATTTCTCTAGTCATGTCAGGTCAGAAACGCCCACTTTGCATCTCATTAGAGATGCAAAGCTGGGCGTTAAGAATCCGGGCGCTAATGCAAGTTTTCACGCGATAGCGTGACCTTCCTAATAAGGCGATAAAATTATCGCCGCTTTTCGCTCGAAAACGGACGCAAAAGCGGCGATAATTTTATATCGCCTCGTTGCTGATATGCCCCCATGGATGAGAAACCCGTGTGAAGCAGCAGAAAGAGGCGCTAAGCACCACTTTAAGGAGTACTTTCCAGCGCAAAAAAAATGAACTGGAAAATAAATACAATTATTAACACTTTGTGTCACTTTCAGTGGCCCTGCTCTGTATGGAAACAATTGTTCTAAACACACGGAAATCATTTACGAAACATTTGAGTTACTTTTTGTCCACTTCGTTCAATGCTTATGAAAGCCATTGAGAAATGTCTTAAGAAACGCCAGTTTAGAAAACTTCGCAGTCTAAAAAAACAGCATCAAATTTCGTGAGACACCTGTAAAAATACTTCACTTAATACTGCAGCCAGGACGGGACTCGAGCCTGGAGGGTCAAATGAATCAATGACAAATATCTGAGAATCAGACGGCGCTCTTAATCCACAGAAATCCGCACGTGCCTGTGTCAATAGCGCGAGCGACTCACTCTGACGACTTTCCACTATTCTGGGCTTTAGACTATCTGATAATCGTCAAAAATATGCATGACGCGCAGATCAAGTTTCCCGCCAATACTGAAAACTGCTGATGACTTGTTTATTTTACAGAAGCATAGAGGATGCTGCTCGGGTGGGCTGCGCGCGATATCAACGCGCGTTATCGATTTAAAGAATGTTCAAATAAAATGGCGCCCGGATGGCAACCCTAGCAGCAGGAGGCGCGTGACCCCGCGACCTTAACTCGCCTGCGAGTCAATCCATCAGAAGATAATACCAGTGTAAAGACAGGATGTTAGATAGGGGTGTGGGGCGAGATAGACAGGTAATGCGAAGCCCTCCCTCACACATCACTATCGGGGACCGGTCAGATATGGAGGCCATTTCACCCCTCCTGGGGTGATGCTGAGACCCGTGGAGAAAAGTCACTTCCTGATGCAGAAACCTGCTTATTTCTGAAAAATGTTAACGTATGTCTTAAAAACTGTAAAATATTTTATTCTATAATGCAAGCTTACAAAATAAAATTAAAAAATCGTGTACAATAGAAAACACAGTGAGAAAACCAATATCTTAGCTGAAAAGCAGATCTGAAGCTAGACACATGCAGGAATCTTTTTCTGCCGCTTGTACAGCATTTCCTCAAATCAGTGTCTGTTTCTAGCCTCCCGCACCACTGTTCTGCGATAATGTGCTGCACTTAAGTGCACCCACATACATCGAGGAGGCCATGTCTATTAGGGAGAAGTCGCAGAGAAGGTGCTGGAGTTTGTGATTCTTGTCTGGGTTTTTCAGTAGCGGTCCGTGGAGGGAGTTCGGTGGGGTAGTGAGGTGAGGCAGGGTGGGGAAATGTAAACACCGGAATATGGATGAACGGAGATAAGTACACATTTAAATAGATTAAACAAATTAAAATGCGATGCAGCGCGCGCAACGAAATTCGTTTTAATTATTTACATGTGTACTTACCTCCGTTCATCCATATTCCGGTGTTTACATTTCCCCACCCTGCCCCTCCCCCGCCCCGCCTCACTGCCCCACCGAACTCCCTCCACGGACCGCTACTGGTTTTGTTGCTGACCTAACACCATGAGGATCTTTAGAGGTGCGCAACGTTGTTTTTTCACCAATTCTGGTGCATATTCACAAGAAAATGTGGGAGCGCGGAGCTGCGCCAAATTTGGCAGTACCGCAGTTTGACATTTTCAAAACGCATGGATGCGCCATATTTACATCAACATGGAGAACCCCTGTGTTTTCCCAAGCGCTGGCTCTAAAATTAGCTGCCTGGCGCCAACACAGGCATCCTTGCACCATAGTGCAAGGGTGCCTGTGTTGCAGGGAATGATTGTTCATGTGCAGGAAGGTGCCCCTTCCTGCACATAAACAATCCATATTAACGATTTGTTACTTCTATGTGTGCTGCAGAATGTAGCACATATAGAAGTAGCAAATTGTCATTATCTAATGATTGTTTATGATCAGGGAGGGACACCTTCCTGCACATAAACAATCATTAATGGCATTTTGCTCTTTCTATGTGTACTGCAGAATGCAGCACACATAGAAAAAGCAAAAACGAGGAGAAATAAAAGTATTTCTCCTCGTTTCGCCATTTTAACGCCTGCTCTTGCATGGCGTTAGTTTTTGGCGCTGCCTCAGACTTACAGATCTTTGTAAATCTGGGGCAGCGTCAAAAAGCAACAGGTGTTGTGATGGAACATGCACAGCAACACCCATCGCATGCCCCTTTCACGCAGATACCTGCGTGTAAGGGTACCCTATTGACAGAGCGGCGTTAAGCCACAAAAAGTTGCTTAACGTCACTTTGTAAATATGGAGCAGGGCATTGCGCCACAGGAACGTCGTTTAAAGTGACGTTCCAGTGGCGCAATGCCCTTGTAAATATGCCCCTCCTTATTTCCATCCATTTCCATAGTTGGCACAGTTTCACGATTATCCTTCTTCTGTGGAAATCTTCATCTCTGCTTAGCAAGATAATGTTTATCATAAAAAAATCAGCCAAGCCGAAAATGATGTGTCAGGTGAGATTGTATCCAATTATTATTGCAGCTCTTATCACAAAGGTCTGATTGTTTTCAGAAAAGTGCATCTTTTCTGTAATCATTTTTTAAAAGTATGAAAAAGGATATTAACACCCTAAATGTTCTCAAAAGCCACGACTGGGGAAGAGCGGAAGCAGCACAGATGGGAAGAGCGGGGGCAGCACAGACGGGAAGAGCGGGAGCAGCACAGACGGGAAGAGCGGGAGCAGCACAGACGGGAAGAGCGGGAGCAGCACAGACGGGAAGAGCGGAAGCAGCACAGACGGGAAGAGCGGGAGCAGCACAGACGGGAAGAGCGGAAGCAGCACAGACGGGAAGAGCGGAAGCAGCACAGACGGGAAGAGCGGGAGCAGCACAGACGGGAAGAGCGGAAGCAGCACAGACGGGAAGAGCGGAAGCAGCACAGACGGGAAGAGCGGGAGCAGCACAGACGGGAAGAGCGGGAGCAGCACAGACGGGAAGAGCGGGAGCAGCACAGACGGCACAGACGGGAAGAGCGGAAGCAGCACAGACGGGAAGAGCGGGAGCAGCACAGACGGGAAGAGCGGGAGCAGCACAGACAGGAAGAGTGGAAGCAGCACAGACGGGAAGAGCGGGAGTATCACAGATGGGAAGAGCGGGAGCAGCACAGACGGGAAGAGCGGAAGCAGCACAGACCACTGACACCAGATTGATGTGAAAAAGGCCTCTTTTATTGAAACAGGTGTCCATCACAAATCATCCCTAGGCCCTTCGCCTTACAAAACTAAAATCTCACTATACAAATATGTTCACCTATGTTAAACTACCACCACCCCTAAATGTTGCCCCCCCCCAAAGCTAAAACCGGCAAGTCTTTACCTCCCCCTGGGCTGATCTTCATCAATTGAGACCTTTAAACTCTCATACAGCTTTACTGCAACTATTACTTCTAACTAACTTAACTTCCTAATGAATCTTCAGCTTCCTGCCTTGTCCAGACACAAGCTTGTCTACCCCTTCTCTTTCAGCCTGGATTGCCGCTGTCAACAACAATAAACTTCGCTAACTCATGCCAACTTCTCGGCCAACCGCTCCTGTACCTGGTTCAAAGCGACAGCCATACATGATTCACTTCTCCCTGAACACCAGTTCCAATTGAAAACAGCAACAACTAGGTCAGCTAACAGGCCTCCAGACCCCCGACAACAAAAAATGAGGAGTGGGTGGTTGGAAAAAACACTAACCACACTTACTACCAGCCACTGTGTTACCAAGACAAAATGGTGGCTGGCAACCGAAAATGGCAGGGTTTTATACCCTGGTCTATCTCCTAGCCCAAAAACCAGAGCACTCATCGGACTTCTCCACTTCCCCAAATTTCCTGGCGGACAGACCTCCTGTGGTCGGCTGCCCCCTAACACACCATTGAGGAAGAGGGGGAGCATCACAGGCCACTGACACTGGATTTGTGTGAAAAGGCGGCTCATACTGAAACAGGTGCACATCACAAGTCATCCCAAGGCCTGTCATCTTACAAAACTAAAATCTCACTATGCAAATATTTTTACCGATGTTAAACTACCACCCCAGCTCTAAATGTCCCTCCCCCCACAAAACGTAAACCCACAAGTCTCTTCCTCCTCTGGGGCCGATCTTTATCAATTGAGAGCTTTAACCTCGCATACAGTCTTACAGCAACTATCAACCTTCACTAACTTAACTTTCTAATGAACCATAAACTTCCTGCCTCGTCCAGGCGTGAGCTTGTCTACCCAGTTGCTTTCAGCCTGGATTGCCGCTGTCAACAACAATAAACTTCTCTAACCCATGCCAACTTCTTGGCCAACCGCCACCAAGAAAAAGGCCCTAGCTTAACTTTTTCTGCACCCCCTCCGCCGCTCACTGACAAATATTCAATGCTTTAGCCAACGCCTCTTCCAATTGTAATAAATACAGCTCCATGCCATAAGACAACAAATGGACCCCGTCGCCACAGGAAATCTCGACACTCTCATACCTTAATTCTGCAGACTCAATTCTGCTGATACCTATGTCCTTGCATAAAAAAACGCACTCATTGTACTGTTCCTCCTCCAAAAAAGAGAGCATGCCCAGTGTGCTGGTAACAAACTTTTGCTGCGCCTGGGTTTTCCCTGTCTCCGGCAACCAACCCCCACTACCCTACCCTTTGCCTTGCCCTGTCAGCGCAGCCCCCTGCTTGGCCTGCGTTCCATATGTGCTAGTTCACCGCAGCCCTGGGTGCACTCTACCTGTGCCCCGGCCTGACCAATCATAGACCCCCAAAGCCTTCCTCACGTATTCAGATCTACTTCTACCCCCCTCCTGTACCCCTCCAGACTCACTCCGTCATGAATCCTCCTCCCATTGCTCCATTCTAACAACACTGCCACTATCGCTGAGGCCAGGCCCCTGGTGCCCACTGCGGTATGGCCTGGCCCAAACTCGAGTTTACACCCCAGTGAGCACCTGACCACCTATGCCCTGGGACAGCCTCGCACACAGCCCGATAACTCCTCACTCCAACTGAGCCTTTGCCCTGCTGGCACCCTCTCTAACCAATCTTTTGAGTCCCAAGATACTGGGGTCTAGTGCCCCTTCCCCCCATCTGCACTCATTCTGCATGCCTCGTTTCTCACTTGCACTGGGGCCTGGTAACACCAGGTCCATTGACTCATTGCCTTCTTCCACTGTGTGCCCTTCCTCCTCATTTTCCCCTCCTTGCCCTGGTGCAAGCGCAACACAACTGGGGTCATCAATATGGGCCTGAAGATCTTGGCAGCACCTTCAGATGAATACGAAATCACGCAGTTATACACTAATACCCTCATTATGAGTGGCCTGCTGTCTAATGCGCAAGACCATGTATTTACGGGGCGTTTTTCTCATATTTAATTCCGACAAGTTTAACCTGAAGAAATGAAACAGGGTATGCAGAGGAAGGCTCTCATTATGAATTGGCTGGGAATTGGTTTGATATATATGTAGCGCATCTGACAAAATCCAACTCCACTGGGTCTGAATTTATCGAGTGCAATATTTCTCACCCAATTACATGTTTTTCCCCAATAATGTAAATCCAGTATTTGTAAAGTGCAAACAGCTACCCGACGGCATCCCGGCGCTGGGGGCCTGTCGGAAAGATTAAGCAAGCTATTGCCCAGAGTCACATGGTTCCGAGCTGACCTGCCGCCGGTGCCTGGGATCGAACCGTGAGCCCCAGATTTCAGCGTCAGTCGCCCTGGCCACAGCGCCACACCTCTTCCCTGATGGGAATTAACATGTATATTTTGGCTCTTAGTGCACCAAAATCCCATCTTCCGGTAGTTATCATGAATTGTGTCCCATAATAGCTTCAGCAGGTTTGACCTGCTGAATATTACCAGGGGATGTGATCAGGGCGTGTGATATTTATCACAATAGTTATAACTGGAGTTACCGCACATATTGGAATGTAATGGTCATCTTGCAATTCGGGACTTTATCATATCCAGTAACTATTGGGTGGAATAAAATAAGCCCAAATTGTAATTCTGATCCCCGTAGAAAGAGGGGTGTGCGCAGGGGTCGGAAAACAGCGGGCCTCTCATATCGAGGGGCTAAACCATCTGTGCAGAGCACGGTCATTTAAGTTAATGTTAGCATCACAATAAAAGCGTATAAACAGGGTCTGCGAAATTCACGTAATTTGCTTTCGGGCAATTATGCAAAATTACAGCAAAAATACGTGAAATTATG
Source organism: Triturus cristatus (assembly GCF_964204655.1). Classification (NCBI taxonomy): domain Eukaryota; kingdom Metazoa; phylum Chordata; class Amphibia; order Caudata; family Salamandridae; genus Triturus; species Triturus cristatus. The sequence goes on from NC_140594.1 coordinate 1,092,734,010, forward strand.
CGAAATGCAAATCTGTCATTTTGTGCTACATTTTAGTGTGAAATTCATCCGTGTATCAATTTTTAGCATAAAGATGCATGTAAATGAAAGCACCACAAATAACAGCCACACGGATTCTGCTGCAGTGAGTTCGCAGTAAGGTTTTACAGCGAATTCCGCCATTCATGTCATAATTTCCCCCCCATAATTATGTGAGGTGGCATCATTTCAAGAATTTCATGTAACAAAAATAATGCTGAATTTCTGAAATTACTCAAATTACACCGGTGTAATTTAAATTTCGTCCAGGCCTAAACAAGCCAAGTAGAAAATATTGTGGATGTAGACCTGGCTGTTTTCTGGCATCCAGAAGTGCTGCCCCTAACAATTTTGATTTTGAGTAGGAAGGGCTTACCCTGCTTGGTGTCACCTAATTTTCCTTTTGTCCAGTGGCATTGCTAGACCTTTTACCGCCTGCGACGGCCGCAGGAAAGAGAGGGGGTGCGACGACGGTCCCTGGGTTTGCTGCCCTGCTTTGGCTGTGGGTAAGAGCGGGGGGCCACCGCCCTCAAGACTCGTGCTGTCAGTGTGGACTGCCCCCCCCTTGCTACACCACTGCTTTGTCTAGCTCGGGTGGATGCTTCCATCGTCCATCGTTTATTGAGTTCTTCATTCAGTTAGCGCCAATGAGAAAATGTTCCCGAAGCAGTCCACAACCATGCTAGCCCTATTAGAGTGTGCTAATATTCTCGCAACCTTGATTGATCATGTCATCATTGACTCCCTCTCTATTGCACCATTCACAAACCATAAAATAATTATTCTTCACCCTCCTCTACTGATCTAGCTGATACCCTATTATCAAATGTTATAGTAACAGCGCCGAAGAATATTTGTAGAGTTACTAATCGGAGTAGATGTGCAAATTCCCTTTTATATATTTGGGCGATTGTGCTACTATTTCTGCAATTTTTGTGCCTTACTCCCAGTAGGACAGGCTCGTTAGAGGGTTGTATACATTAAAATATTTAGATTTGCCTTACATACAGGTGACTATATTATATGAAAGTGAAAAATATTCTTTAGAAAAAGATACTTGATTATTGAGTTCTGGGAGTGGTTTGATGTAGACATTGCGGGGCGAGGAGTTGGCCTAACCGCTAGGGCGGTCGACTTTGAATCTGGGGAACTGGGTTCGAGTCTCGGCAATGACGCTGAACATCCTGTGATTCTGGGCAAATAACTTCATCTCCCCATGCCTAACAAAAATGAATGTGTGTCCTCATGTAACGTAACTGGTGCTATGTAAAGCGCTCTGCTACTCGATTCGGGTCAAGTTCGCGCTATATAAAACTTTGCAACAAAAACAAAAATTTGAACTAATGAAATGAGATAATTGAACTTTGCAGCACTCTTTCATCGATGCTGCATGGGTTGGAGAAGAACGATGCTTATCCTGCATTTGAGGCTGGAATCTATTTAGGCAAGGATATTTCCTTTGATACACATATCACTTAGTCTGTCTCTGCTTTCTCTCATGGCTACATTGATCAGTAAATAGACCGCATTTGCTCTGCAACATTCCTCTTCCCCTGCTCCCAGCTCACACTTCCAGCATCCCATGGCCTCTTGAGCACCCCTAGTTTGTGCTTGACTTTGCTCCTTGTAATGGCTGGATTTTCTGTTTAGATGGGATCAGCCCCCAGGGGCCCCTGTGACCCAGCCAAAACGTACTCACCTTCCCTTCTTAGATCGTATTTACAATGGGTAGATATAAAGATGAATATACAGGTCGCACCTAAGAATGGGGAATGACAATATACATATATGGATTTTCTACAATATCTTATTCACATCAGTTGGCCTCGCGGTCGCCCTGACCCAGACCGTTCTACCCTAGGGCAGATCTGACACGCAATCCGGCGTGTCTACACACGGGCCTGCAGAACCCAATGCTCCCTTTTCCAAATCGTTCGCGATCCTGCGAAACTTACACGGCGGTATCCCTCCCGCCGCTCTCATTTACACACGGGCTGCAATCCGGCAGCCCTACACGCTGGTAATCCTCCCCAGCGCTCTCATTAACGCCGCATATCAACGACGACCACATTCCTATGAAACATTATTAGGATGATATCTTAGCAATCTACTTAGGATAAAACTAAAATAATAACTTTGGATATGGATTCAGATTATATAGTGTACTCCGTGCTTACGACATCAAAGGTCCACTCACTCCCTCTTTATTTGATAACTATTCGTCTGATCGGGATTTCTCATCCGTTCGTCTAAACAGTGCTCAACTAGGAGCATCATTTACCAAGATTGGACACAAGAACCAGGTACACGATAATTCTATATGAATTAGGGCATTTATTAACCATAAACATAAATCACATTACTATGCAGCATTACATTTGCACAAGAAATAAAAGAGAAAGATTAGGGTGCACGCACTATAAGAATCGGTCGGACTTCACCTGGTTAATGGGAAATCGGGACTCGGCAGTCATCTAGGCTCCTGTCTCGTCTCTGGGTCCTGGCTCGCCTTGCAGTCACCCTCAGCCGTCACAAGTACACGTCTGCACTGATAGGCTCAAACTCGTCTGCTCTCCCTCAGGACCTCGGAACCTTGCTGTTAATTAGCTACCGTCTCTCTCTCTCTCTGGGTTAGTGCGCTCCGCGCCACTTCTCGTTCAGTCTATCTTCAGAGAGTTTCGGTCTTAAATCTTTCTCCGACTTCAAAGATGGCGACTTGTCCACCATGAAAATGAATAATGGCAGAGATGCTAACGGCTAGATGCCGCCTACGGACTGACTGACTGAAAGACTAACACCTTTGCTAATATCAAAAGCCCGTTCCTTCATGGAAATTCACGGCCAGTAACCTGCCGCCCACCAAATTCTTGTACCTCCCCGTACCAAGGACACTTTCCCAGCTGGCCAGCCTGAAGTTGTGTCTTCGGAGTGGAGAAAAATACATTCCTTCGATAAGGGTCAGCCTGAACCGGTTCTCTCCAAGCGAACAACAGCTTAAAACTAAAACATCACTTTTAACCTAGAAAGCCTTCTCGAGCTACCAGGCAGAAAGCAAAATGGAGTCTGTCTCGCTTAAGGCCTACGGAGCCCATAATATGCATAGCTCCATGAGAAACAGATCGGCATGTTAGCAAATGAGTAAATCATGACTAATACTTATATATCTAACCCCTCACTTAAATTCATAAGCCTTACTCTAAGAGAAATGGCACGAAAATGCCCTTATATCTGTAAGACAAGGTCCCTGTTTATCGGCCTAATCCCTATGCTATGGGGGTGATAGGCTGGAGTCACTCTCCATCATTCTCCTTCTCCAGAGAGCTGGCAAAAAGACAGCCATAACACTCCTGCATCCTACACTGTCGATATTCAGTCTCCACTGTTCCCCCTCCCAACCTCCTGCACTCCTGCATCGCCTTGTACCTTCTTCGAACTCGACCTGAAGGTATTGGAGCGCTTTACATGAGCACCAGTTACATCACACAAGGACACATTTATTTTTGGTAGGCACGGGGAGATTAAGTGATTTGCTCAGAATCACAGGATGTTGATCCGAGGCTGAGACTCAACCTTGTTCCTCAGTTCCAAAGTCAGCAGCTCTGGCCTTTAGGCCACACCCTCTCCCATTCATGAAGTAACACAGTGAGTCCTGATTTCCTGCTGCAGTATATCCCAAACCAATGATAAACTTTACCTTACGTGAGGTATGTAAATGTAAATGTAAATGTCAAGGTACTTATAGAGCGCACTGTCACCAGACGGCCACCTTGCGGCGTCGCCTTTTGCGGTTTCCTGGCGCTGATACTCATACCGCTGTGGAACCCCTCCTGGCTTCCCCTGTGAAGTGTCCACTCCTGGGCACCCCCAGGGTAAAGCCAGGCATCCTTAGCGCTGTTGGGGCCGGTGCGGAGGCTAAGCAAGCTATTGCCCAGAGTTGCAGCGTGGGGCCCGTGATTAGAATAGGCACCGAGGCGAGAATAGACAGGTCTGAGGAAATTGAGCCCGAGCCCCGCCGAGGCGGGAATCGAACTCTGGTCCTGGCCAGAACTTTGCTTCAGGGTCTGCCGCTCTAACCATTGAGCCACACTCCTCCTATGCTAAGGTCAGGAGCATAGCTTGCCTTCGTGGTTGGTTAAGTTTTGCAGCTTTGCAGGTGCAGTGTAACATTTCACACGCCCTACTTTAGCACTAGAGGCCACCTGGCTAACAGCTCCAGTGGTCCTCCAGCAGCCCCTTGATCTGGTGCTGGGAGATGGAGGAACCCCAAAAGTCAAGCTGCACCGTCCATTAGGACGTCTCCTCCATTGCTTTAAGAGCGGAGTGGTTAGTAGCAGAGATTTCCAATTTTTACATGTGCTTCAATTATTGCTGTCACCCAGTTGCCACATGTAATGCCTGACCAGAATACAGTTGTAGGACTCAAATCTAAGTCCATAAGATTATGGCTTATATATTCAAAGTAATAGGCACAGCAAGAAAAAAAATGGAAATTAGAGGTATTCGTATATTAAATCCCAAATTCCACTAAAAGATATTTTTTATGTTCTTCAATGTATGAAGGTGTATTTTCATGTTTAGCCAGTAAAGAACATCTATTCAATTGAGTTACTTTACTATATTCCTTTAGTCATTATGCCCTAAAGACAGAAGGTGATGCAGTAATGTAAGAATGCACTAACCTGATTTCTGGACCCAATAGGATCCATGAAGTGTTCTGTACTTCTCTGTATCCAGAGCCTGCAATGCACAATAGAAATATTATGGCCAATAGGGGCTAATATAAGAACATTAAAAAAAGAGACATTAGATATCTTGTCACTCTGCTAAACACTGACATGTACTGGCTTTTGGTGAATATCTAAAAACAAGATTGGTGTTTAAAATACCACATCTTTATATTGAACTCTCAAATATTTGCTATTACAAATGTACCCCCAGAATATTATTATGCCGCAGACGGTCTGTGATATTAGCAGGGCCGGACTGGGAACCAAAACTGGCACTGGCAAAGTTCTTGGCTGCCCCCCGGGGGGTTGGGATGCGGCCGAGCTGTTTGTCAAGGCCGGTTTGGCCGATTTTGTTACAGGGGCTGATATTGCAGCCCTGTAAAAAAAATGGCACCCTGGGGGGCTCAAAACCAGCCCTCACCCTGGTGGCCCACCGGGGAAATGCCCTGTGCCCGCTACGGCCAGTCCGGCCATGGATATTAGTGGAACTCTGAAATTCCTGCAACTGAAATATAAGTTCTAGCTATGTAACTGGAATTACCTTAGTTTTGCGTAACTCACTCCTGTCTCTGGAAAGGCAAATACCTTCTGCTTTGTTAGTAAACTCAGATTCAGAAATACTTTTAATGATTGTTTCCTAAACTGTAAAATAAACAAACATTTATAAGGATTATATACTTCACATTGAATTAGTTTTCTACGCACAAACCCACTACCCTAAATACTATTGAAGCATCGGGAAATGTCAGACGACTTTTTGAGGTGATGCGGATCCTTTCCATTCCTTACATAATATTTAGAGCTCAATATTTCCAACAAAAATTTAACTTTTACGCTTCTTCAATGCTTTTGTCCGAAGGTACTTAAAATTATTCCAAAACATAATTTAGGGCCCGAATTAATTTTGACAGACGGAGTAATGTCCGTTGGCTTGGTGGAGGGCTTAATGTCTGCCAGGCCTAGGCTACTCCTCCGACGACCCCGCAGTTGTAAAGATACTACTCGTAAAATACCTTTGTGAATAGGAAAAATTCTTGAAAGTACACAAAAGTGTAAGTTTACCTTTGTGAATCTTGCCCATAGTCTACAGCTGAAATTCTAAAATTTGGTATTGATATTGTGCCTATAATATGCCTATAATGATATAGAGGACTATCGTAAATCACCTTCCCAACAGCATCCAGACAAAGCTTTCCAGTTCTGACTTCCCAGAAACCAATCATCGGGTGGTAGTGACTGTTGAGCAGCCCTGTTTAGGGTAGGAAAACGTCACTGAATTTCCCTGCCCTGGTATGCCATGCAATGCATGGCAGCCTCAGAAAGGTAAAACAAACAGTAGTCTTTACAAGGATGGTCATTGCTCTCTTGTTTCTCTGATACATACTGCTGCTTTGGGAGTTTGTCTCAGAAAACAAAAACAGAAGGCCGAGCAGGTAAACGCCAATTCTAGTTCTCCTTTAGTGCACAAATCGATAGATGTACTGAAGTCAGAGAGATCCCTGCTGGGCAAGTGGATATCGCAATTTGGTGGCCAGTTCCTTTGCTAGTCAGTGGTGGCCAAGGTCGCTGTTGCTTAGGCAGACCAGCAGGTCGTCCTCCCAACTTTAGATAAGGGTTTAAGATAAATCCTGAATAGTTGGATTTTTAAGTCTCAACTGGAAAAGAGAACTTTAAGGTTGAGTTGTAAAGCCTTGGGTAAGAGATGTCAGAGTCTTGGATCTTGACAAGAGAAACCTTGGTTGAGTGTTTTAGATTTATTTGTTTCTGGGATTTCAAGGAGTATTCTATTTTGCTGCTAGTTTCCGTCACTCCTGCAGCGATGTGTAGTATGCTTTTTGGATAAGTGAGGAGGCCATGGTTGAGAGCTTTTCATATGAAGGTGCTGTATCGATGTGGATTCTGGCTTAAAGTAGATCTCAAAGGTGATCTGTCAGAATGGTCACTTTGTGGGTAGCAGTGCTTCTTGAACCATGGATCTATGAGTTAATTCCGTCCTCTAGGCTGGTTCTAAGCCTGAATAGTTTGGCTGTAGAAAAGCATAAGAAGACTCCCTCAAAATTCACTTGTTATTCCTTGTTGGCCCTAAAGAGCCATAGAAGAGGACTACAGACCACTGAAGTACGCCAACCAGCAGTTTACTTCATCAATCCTGAATTAGTGACTCTGCCAGGAACGCACACTCTTATGACCTAACATGAACTTCCTTTGCAATGCATCCCAGCAGCTTCTATTTTCAACCTAGCGTGACATTAAGCTATGCTTGGATCAATGCCCCTGGACCACTTACTACTACACCAACAACTGCCACACATAGTATCTCCTTAACGCACCTGACAGAGCTGAGTACTAGTCTAGGGTATAGCCTGTCCAAGATTCTGAACTTGGCAAGTGGACCATGAAGTCCAACTCTGACGTTCGATCTGTCCAGTTTGAGGTTGAGAACCTAACCGTGGGATAAACCGGTGCTCCTTAGGGTAATCAAATGTTTCAGCCGGTATTCATGGATCATCAGATATTAGTCCTGGTAGCTGACTGGGGAACCCAACTGGGACTTCTTAGAAGACTCTAGTACTGGAGGGAGGAGGCACACATCATTTTTTGTGCACATCTGTTTATCATGGGAAAAACACATTTTACTCAAAATTAATATCATTTGTTGGACTTTGGTTTAGAAACAAATTATAAAATCACAGTGGAACCACAATAAGAAAAAAACTGTGAATCAGACACTGACAGCAGACTACCACACCCTCCAACATCATCCAGAAATGCTTAAGTCGCAAAATATTCGATGCCAAGAGCGGTGCCAAGGACTGAGCTATCAGTGGTGCTGAGCTGGCATAGAATAGCATTCCTCCTTTATAGTTTATAGTTTATATTTCTGAAAAATAAACATTAAAATGAACTACAGGTTAACGTAAACGATGAAAGACAGGTCTAACCCTAAGGCTATTTTTCTGAATATCTCTTGAATGGTTAAAGCATGAGATTTCACTCACTTACCCCTCTTCCTAAATCATACTGTACTTTTGAACTGCACTGGCATCTCCTCATCTGTGTCTTCAGAGGCGAAAGCAGCTTCTACGGTGCCTTCCTTCCACATCTGTTATGAGTTGCTTCTTGGCATCCAAAATTGTTCACACCACTCTCAAGTTAACCTTTAACTGGGAACTTGGCTTTTCAATTCCTTCTCTTGAGCCACCTCCAAAAAAACAGACTATCTTTACATTACTCTCAGTATACATTATATATGCCCAATTCAAAATCACTGCAAGTAACTCCAGATCAGATTCGACGGACGTGGAGCCCCTGTTTACTCTTATCCTGGCCCAAATTAGCCTTTTATGAGAATTGAGGAAAGCTAGGATATTTTCTCTTTGCCAATTGTTTTTCTTTAGCTCTGCACCGGTCCTGGTTGCTCTAATCCATCCATTTTGCAGCACATTAACTCTTATCTGTCTATCAATGTGTAGATGAATAGACTTCACATGCACTGGAAATGGGCATTCCTTCAGTGGCTCCTCCCATGTTTCTATGAGCTAAAAAAGATAGACTCATGCTAAAAAAGTTAGAATATTATTTCTTATTGAGCATGTAATTGTGCACTTTCTTACCAGGAGGTCAGTATAATCTCTTACCAGTTGATGTCTGTAATCCCTTATCAGGAAGTCAAAATAAACACACATCAACATACTACAACACAGCTGGAGAAAATCAAGAGATGAAACAGACAAGCGCATGAGACACTATAACAGAGCCTACAGAAGAGCCATCAGAATCACAACAATACACCACTTTTCCACATGCATAACAGAAGCTGAATGCCATTCTAAAAGTTCTAATATAGAATTTTGCAAACCAGAGTGCCAAAACACAGAAACACCACAATCATATGGCCTCTGTGACAAATTATCCAATGAATTGATCACAAAAATTGAAAAGGTTGAATATTACCTTAAGGAGAATGTGCATAAAAAACAAAACAAAACATGACCAATCCACCAGAGAAAGAGACAACAGTAATCATCCATCAATTGATATTTTCAGTACTCTATCACAGAAAGAAATCCTTGCTATTGCAATTGCAGTCAGACCATCAGAATCACCTTCCGAACAAGTACTACCAAAAACTTTTAAAGATATCCTTCACGAAACCTGTGCAGGAGACATAGCCAGATGTCTACTCCATAAGCCCCAGAGCAAAGCTCATTCCCACCTGAGCTCAACCCTTCCCTACTATGCCTCTCCTAAAACAATAATAATCTCAACCTTTACAACCCAGCAAACTACAGCCCATATCAAATGGACTACTGCTAGGAAATATTTGGAGAGGGCAGCGTTTACTGAACTCTCAAACTTTACAGAATATAATAACTCAAGTCCAGCTTCAGACCAGGCAGCGGCACAGAGTCAGCCATTACATCCGTCTAGGGTGATCTAAAACTCACAGTGGACAAGAATGAGTGCCTGCCTTGTTCCTTCTGGATTTACCAGCTGCTTTTAACACTTTCCTCCACAACACTCTACAACACAGACTCTATTATTTCAGATTACGTGAAAATACTCTAAAATGGATTGTTCTTACCTCACAGACAGACAAAGTGTAGTTTACCTACCACCTTTCACATTATTTCCTCGCACACAACACTGTGGTGTCCCACAGGGGTTCATAATATCCCCTCTAATACCCTTTGCGAACCTGCTGAAATCATTCAATCTCACCTGTAACTACTATGGGGATGGTACCAAAATTATTTTTAAAATGTATATCCCATTAGACCTCTACAATTCAAAGCGTGATGACTGCCTTTGTGCCCTAAACTCATGGAGGAAGAATAACCATCTAATGCTCCATATCGCAAAGACGGAGATTATCCCCTGCGGACAATGGCACAAATACTAGTCTACTGCCATATGGCCTACGGCACTTGAGGTGTGTCTAACAACATCTAGAGATCTTAGAAACCTAACGCAACCTCTGCCTCAGACTTATCATTGATACTACATGTTAACAACATCACAAAGAGTGACTCTTACACAATAAAAACTCTACGTTGTGTCTTTCCATAACTTGCATACCAACATGAACTGTAGGCCATCCTCACACTTGTAATCTCCAAGCTTGACTATGCCAACAGCTTATACCTTGGTGCAGCCACATTCATCATAGGCAAAATTCATCAAAAATGCTGCTGCAAGGTCTCTGCCTTCAGCCACGAAAGCACATGACTCCAGTCCTGCAAGCACGCAACTGGCTAGAAGGGCAAAGGTCAAGGCACTCTGGATTGCCCACAGAGCCTCCCAAGGAAAAAGACTGCTATACCTACAAGTTAAATTAAAGCAATACAAATAAAACAGAACCCTGCCTTCCAGGCTTGCACCACTTACCATCATACGATCTTACCATAAGAAATCTGTCGGAGGCACTGCTTTCTCAGTACAAGCCTCTAAGCTCTGGAGCCCACTGTCAGCCAGCATTAGAAGCATCCAGGAACATAAACACCTCAGTTGAAAACAGGGCTATCTAAAAGATAACTACACCACCCCCACGTCTCGGCAACAGAAGCCAGAAAGAGAGTCACACCCTCAAGTGCAATCTTCAGCTTACAGCCCACAGATTTGACACAACCCAATCAGCAAACTGCAGGTAAGCTAAGGACGGCTGACCTTTGGTTTGCCAGAGCATTATATAAGTATATATTTTCATATATTACTTTTATGGCCAACATTAATATTAGGCCAAGTGTAACTTATGCCTCTTCAATTCACATAAGACATATCTGCTACAAGGGTTGTCCATCACCAATACTGTACAGCCAAAAGACTCAGGCAACACCAATTGAACAGGCATGGAATAACTGAAGAGATCTGCCACACACTCCTGTACAATTCAGAAGACTTTAATCTAGTCCATCACTGCAGGTCACAAATATCTATGCACTCTGACCTCACCTTTACATCTCACAATGAACCTGAGATATGGGATAATATTAAAAATACCCATCCCTGCAGATAGATCTCTGCAGTTCTCTCTCCCTCCCACCATGCCAACTAAAGACCACAAATATACACAAAAATGCCAGATTGGAACACCCGGTGGAGCAGCCAGATAATTAAATTACAATCATAATGAATACCACAAAGATGCCTGGAGCTCTGCTCTGAACTGCCAGCACTCTGAAAACCAGAAAACTGTGCCTCTGTCTCTCGCACCTAATCATTCACCACTCTGCTACGCGCTGCGTCCCATAACACGGTAAGTGCACCTCAGTGGTCCTCACTCACAACATGGAAACACTTCACATATAGGATCAGAAAACAAGGATAGCACCCTTTCAGCCACACATCCTACATGGCATAGCTTGCTGCACATGAAGGTATGTGTTTTAGTTGCTCACCTACGGGTAGTAAGAGCAACATAAATGCTGCAATTCAATAATTGCTTATTCAAGGGATCAATGTAATTTCAATCAGAAGAGGTCCATATGTAATCCTGTACCAGGAGGTGGGTGGGATTGCTCATCCAGAAGGTCAGTACTTAACCTGTTAGCTGGAGGTCAGTGTAACTGAGTATCAAACAGATCAGCACAAGCTCTTAACTAGAGTTCATTCATGCTGCTTGTCCCTGAGGTCAGTGCAAACTATCTCTAGGAATTGAATGTACTTTCCTTTCCTAGTGGTCAGGGTGATCGCTAGCCTAGAAGGTCAGTATGTAATCCTGTATTGGCAGGTCAATCATTGCTGATCCTGAAGGTCAGTGTGCAGATCCATTCCAGGGAATCAGTGCAATCACTTTTCCAGGAGGTCAGTGTGCAATCCATCACCCGGAGGCCAGTGTAACTCTTTAGCCAGATGATCAGTGTCACTTTTGCATGAGATCAGGGTGCAAGCCCTTAGCAGAAGGTCAGTGTGCAATCCGTTTCTTTAAAAAGTTCATCAACTTTTGTATCCAGGAGGCCTGTGTGCAGTCCATCCAAGGAGGTTGGTGAAATTGCCCATTTTGGACATCAGGGTGCAATCTTTTACTAAGATTTCAGTGTGATTATGTGTGCTGGAGTTCAGTGATCCACACCTACCTGGAAGTTCAGTGTATATTTGTGTGTTGGAGTTCAGTGATCCACACCTACCTGGGAGTTCAGTGTATATGTGTGTGTTGGAGTTCAGTGATCCACACCTACCTGGGAGGTCAGTGTATATGTGTGTGTTGGAGTTCAGTGATCAACACCTACCTGGGAGTTCAGTGTATATGTGTGTGTTGGAGTTCAGTGATCCACACCTACCTGGGAGTTCAGTGTATATGTGTGTGTTGGAGTTCAGTGATCAACACCTACCTGGGAGTTCAGTGTATATGTATGTGTTGGAGTTCAGTGAGCAAGACCATATTGACGGTTCAGTGTAATTGTGTATTTTGGAGTTCAGTCTATTTGTGTATTTTGCAGTTCAGTGTTGAGTCATTTACAAGAACCTAACCTGTTGTTGCAGGTAGAGTTGAACTCGGTAAGCAAGAGCCTTCATGCCGCCTTCCTCCGTAGGGAGATGTCAGGTCCAGAGAGGCATCAACATCTTAAACGTGTTTAGGTAAATAAACCAGAGAAATTATACCCCTGCACATATTTTTAACCCTTGAGTTTCCCAAAGTAGAGCGTGTGGTGTTGCTGTACCACACTAACATAAAACAGAGAGTACCATGGGAAGATGAGACTGGCATGGGCAGTCAGCCTCACAGTTCTATAAAGATATAACACCAGACACAAAAAGGTGTGTAAATAGTAGAATCATTCATACTATACATGAACAAGTACATCAGGCATCATTACCCAGAGTGGGAAGAACCAGGTTAGAAAAACACAAGCACAGAGTACAGCTACATGGTGCCACTATAAACAAAAGACTACTCTATACTTTCCCCACATTGTTCGGGTTTATTGGTGTATACAAGGTACAAATTGATGTACTTAGTGAAACAGAAAGTGTCCCCCATGAAGAGGGTCCAAACAATGTTGAGCTCAGGTGCAGCTAAAGAGGCAAAACTATATGGGCAATAAGAGCAAGAGAAATGGATGAGTAGAAGAAAGGAATGAGTATTGAAATAATGATCAGTGGGATTTACACCTCCAAGGGAGAGAGGAGTTGAAGGCCATTCCCTCTCTGGTAACTCTCTAGCAGCAGATGGGTATTGGAGAAATCCTATTGGGAGCTCAGTGCTGCCAATCATAGTTGCAAAGATGGGGTGTGCAGGGGTGCACCAGCAAGAGTGGGATCCGGTGGTCTGTAGAAACCAAAGTCAATGAGGGAGCCCAGGGGCACTTCTGCACCCCACAAAGTGGCCTCTCCCTGCATAGTCCACCTTTACTAAAGCAATGGCTATGAATGTGCTGCTTACCAAAGCCTTGCCGGCCTCAAACGTTCAGCTGAGGCAGCTCTCGAAGCCTTTAAATCTTTCTTGTCCTTCGAGGGTGGTGATGCACTTCTCTTCTTGTGAGTAATTGAGCAGCACACCTGAATTCACTTCCAGGGTATAGAGGTTTCCCCATCCAGAACCTTCTGCAAAGAGATGATCACACTACTTGGACCCACAATATAGGACAGGCTGATCACACTACCTGGCCCTATCAACCCAAATAGTACAGGCAGCCAGCCCTCCTTTCTCGATCAATGTTAAGCATCTACCTGGGGTGTAGCTGTATTTGAGGCCTACATGATGCAGGATCCAAGGAAGGCATTTAACCCACACACAGATCAGCTCTGAGAGTGATGGTGCTCCAAGTCAATGAACTTGATGCAGAGTTGTATCAGAGTGCATTGCTCTTTTCTGCCACCATGATCAGACTCTGAGATACCTAGCACCTTTGTCTTCATTGGGAATGTGTAGAGCCAATGACCTCTTGCAGGCAGCATCTCCAGCCCTACCAGCCTACATAAAGCCAAGGCACAATAACAGGTCCAGGAGATTTAGGTGAGGCCGTCCCATGCAGGCCGGTGAGTGCCAAAAAGGGCCAGCCTTAAAAGAATGCTACTGATCAAGAGCTCAAGCGGAAAACAATTGCGGACAACGGCGGACACGGTAACCGCACTTTCCTGCTGTGTTACCTTCGTAATTGTGCCAAACAGTATGTCCAAACGAGTGTGGACATGCAACTCCAGCACCTGCCGTCATTGGGTGCCAACTGCCAGGCAGAGGAAGAACAGACCCAAAATTGGAGTGGTGCACTACTTCGAAGCATTAGTTGTATATCAATAAGTCATTTAGTCTTGTTGTATTGTATCAGTCAATCCTTTTTTTTTTTTCATAAATATCCAACAGTAAAAGATACCAGCCAACACAATTCGTTCATATAAAATGAACTTCTTCAGGGCATTGAGTGATGTATGATAGTGTGGGGGGGAGATGGTCCTTGGTTCCCCCAGGTGTTCTCATAGGCAAAGCGCGAACTTGGTCCAGTATATTCAATACGTGACACATCTCCCCCCCACACTATCATACATCAATCAATGCCCTGAAGAAGTCAATTTTATATGAACGAAACGCATTGGCTGGTATCTTTTACTATTGGATGTTTATGAAAATAAAGGATTGACTGATACAATACAACTAAACTAAATGACTTATTGATAAACAACTATTGCTCCGGAGTAGTGCACCACTCCAATTTTGGGTCTGATCAAGAGCTCACTGCAGTGTAGTTCTTCTCAGAGGATTGTGCACAACCGCCGGCCAAGTTGGTAAACGTGCAATCCCTTAGCTGAGCGGGAAACGGCATTTACAATGCAGGTCGCTTAAACTGAAGCGGAACAGTGCTTGCCTGAACCACACATTGGCCTTAACCACGAATATACGTGGTTAAGGCAGTCAGCGGTCTAGATGCAGAGCAGATGGGTGGGAAGAAGAACATGAAAGATCGGGAGAGAAAGAACAGGGATGAAGCTTGGTAAGTGAGGTTGGGGACAGGTTTTGGGGGGGTTGTGTTTAGTGCTGGGGACGGGTTTACGGACTCAGGACAGGGTGGTCGGGTCGTTTTTAGGGTTGGGTGGATTTTTTGGCTCAGAGCGTGTAGAAGGGGTAGTTTTCAATTCTGGGGGTCCGTTTTAGGGCTCAAGGTGGGGGCCTGTGGTCAGGGTAGTTTTTTGGCCAGAGGGCCGGGTTTTAGGGCTCAGGGTAGGGAGTCGGGCAGTTTTTAGGGCTGGGGCAGGGTTGGATTTCAGGGCTGGGGTATCTGGTTTTAGGGCTGTGGTGAGATCTTTATCAGGCATATCCTTTACCAATCACGCCTTTTACAACGAAATTCGTGGTAAAGGCATGTGTGATAAAGACACGGTCATGGTTCAGACCGCGTTGTTTAGGCATGCGTGGTTTACGCACGCGTTATTGTATCATACAACCTAGCTGAGCGAACTGTGTGCACTCTTCATAAGGAGACCATAATGCACTGCTTATAAATAATGTACAATTTGCTGTGACCAGAAGTAACCGCTGCAGCAGTAAATCATGTCTTCTTTGACACGCGCACAGATGCACCCAGTTGTTTTATTGCACACCACAAGGCTGTGCATCACTTACCCTTTTCAGCCATTGAAAACACCTTTTTTCTCGGCGGTTTCATGGCTCGGCGAATTCTTACTGCTGAGCTAATATAATTTTATGGAGGATGTCCCACCGAGCCACCGTAGACAGGCTTGTAATCTCACAATATAAATGTCCCTGAGCCAACGGGGTATCTTTGATGGCTGACTCCAAGCCCAGTATAATACCACCTCTCCTGCCTGGAGAAAAATGTTCAACCAGACGCTGTGTCATTGAAGGGGTCAAAGAACATTCACAACCCAAGAGCGGAGAGAGTGCTCTTATATTACATGGTCTGCGGTAGCGAGCTGAGCACGTCAGGCATCTCTCTTGCGGGATCAACCTTTATTATAAAGGTCCTAATTAGAAGTAGCTTGGAAAACCATAATTCACTCTTTGTGCCTCACCCCGGTATTACAAGTTGTGCGGTAATGCCCCACACCCATCACGTTTCCTCATGTAAACTTTGTTATGGGACACCTGGTGATGTTTGCAAGTGAGCAGAGGTCGAAAAGAGGGAAAATGTGCAAAAAGTATCTGTAGTAATGCATGTTTCCTATAATTGTGAGCTATTTTACACGGTAGCGTGATGTGGTGTCTCCACCAACCTGAAAGTGCCCTAACAGATTACGCCATGGGTGAAATTAATTTATGGTGAATGCTAGTTACTTTTAATGAGGGTGAAAAATCTTAAGCGTACATACTCTGGGGTACTAAATTCTTCGGTTCAGCAAACAAGGCAGTGATGCCTTGATACACACCATTTTTTTTATTTGATACTGGTTTCTGAAAGTATTTTTTCATTTGGATTTATTTTTGAATGAGAGCTAGTTTTCTTTTGTGTCTGGCTCCTTTAAGTTAATGTCTATTTTCTGTTCTATTTGTCAAGTAAAACTTCTTTCAGTCAATATTTTACCTGTTTTAAAGGCAATATTCTTACTAGGTAAACAACGTTTACCACAAATCTTCTTCCCCGCAGGGAATCACAACGTGGTTGTTACAACGACCGCGTTGTCATTCCGTATACCATTACTCCGCAAGTTGGAACAACGACTTGCGGAGAGGGGGGGAAGGTGTTGGATTTAAAATCCAACACCTTCCCTAGTGTCCGCAAAGACTGGAGTTGGAATAGTAAATTATACTATTCCAACATCCAGCTCCCCATCCGCAAGTCGTTGTTCCGACTTGCGGAGTAATGGTATGTGGAATCACAACGCGGTCGTTGTAACGACCGCATTGTGATTCCCTGCGGGGAAAAAGACTGCGGGATCAGAACGTACATTCTTCTTACTAAGGTTTTCAGAAAAGGAATTCTTCTTAGGGTGAAGTCACAAGCAAACCCTAAATGTACCTGTGCTCAAACCTCGGGTAGCGTGGCACCCAGCATTCAGGCAGAACTCAGAGGCAATTTGTAAATTATTTGTGCAAAACTTCAAACTGCTATACACTGCAAACATACCATAAAAGGATCCCATACCAGATGCAGAAACATTGTGTAATTTGTATCAGATAAAACAAGACCAAAACAACAAAAATCCAATTAGGAGAGCCTGAGGATTTACATTTGAAAGATTTTAATAAAAATAGTGCCAAAAGGCATAAAGAGCCAACTGTGGATATTTGGTCACGCCGGGACGGGGACAAAGTCACAAGTTTAGGCTTACCACGACGGAGCACGGCCCGGCTACAGAGAGCCAGTCAGGCCCACTGAACAAAGTACCCTCAATCGTGGTTTGCAGTGTGATGCAAGGATCCGTGTCGAAAATCCATTGTGCAGCCAAAGTGATGTGTCAGTTCCAAGATGCGGCAGGTCAATAGATTGGCTCTGTCAATGCTTGTTCATGTCTTCAGTGATGACACAGGGCTGATGCAGTAAAGGGAATGTCCCTCTGACCATGAATCAAGGCCAGCTTTACGGCCTGTTTGGAGGTGCGGATATGGTGGATGCAGGCGACCTCCTTCAAGCTCAACTCATCAAAACATAAAGTTCTGCTCCACCTCCCTTCTCATTCATTCATTGGCCACCCCTTGCGGTGATCTGTCCCACCAATGAAAACACATTGCGCCCCCTTTGCATCCATCTTGTCTAGCAGCATTACCTAATTCCCAAGTTTGCATTTGTAACACATTCCTGCTCCCACCCTCTGAATGTCCTTCAGTGCATCTTGCATTTTGTGAAATCCAGCCTGCTCATGCTGGTCGTCAATGCCTTGATATTGCCAATGATTGACTATAGGAA
This sequence comes from Triturus cristatus, assembly GCF_964204655.1. Classification (NCBI taxonomy): domain Eukaryota; kingdom Metazoa; phylum Chordata; class Amphibia; order Caudata; family Salamandridae; genus Triturus; species Triturus cristatus. The sequence continues at coordinate 1,092,751,555 of NC_140594.1, forward strand.
TAGTATTTATCTAAGAACAACTGAGAAAACCTTGGACTGTCTCCTGGTTCTGCAAAATGCTGATGCAACATTGCTCCAAGGGCTTAAGAAGTAGGGCTACATTTCAGTAACATTGCACTGGCTGACTGTCCAGAAGAGAATCCAGGGGCGTAACACAGGCCCCCGCATCCCCCGCGGTGCGGGGGGCCCTTGAGCTGCTGGGGGCCCCCTCAGCCCAGTACTAAGGCCTTAGAGCTCCGGATTAAATCCGAAGTGGGGCCCCTCCGTGTACCTTGCAGGGGTGCCCCCTGAGCTTTCGTTATGCCACTGAGAGAATCCAATTCTAGGCACCTCCCATTGCCCACAGAGCAGTGCAGTCTCAACCCCCTGTTTTCCAGGTGACAAGATTTAGCTGCCATTAACCCGTTTTCCAGCTTAGATCAGACAATTTGCCTTTCTTGATGTGTCAGTTCCCCTCTAACTGTGTGGGGTAAATGAAGCCTTCTCGTCTGTGGCTTCTTAGTTATATCTCTTTCTCTCTATACAAAATCTTCTTTCTTACAACTTGAAAAACTACTGAAAATATTGTTATTTTCTCGGTAATCACTGGCAGGCCTACTCTTTAGATGTGTTAGGGCTGTCTCCTCATCACCCTGAAGCTTACACGTACAGGCAATGAAAAACAAAAAATTAAATAACATAATACCACCAACAATAGCTTCAATTAAACTCCAAGACACACGAAAAGAAAGCAAGCAGTTTTTCATTCCCTGAACCTAAGGGAGAGAAGGTTATAGTGAATACACAATGACAAGTACACACCTACATTGTGAGAGCATGGCTTGAGAACTGAATAGCACTCAAACACAATAGTCTAGCCCTGATTTCATGCACTTACACTCTTCACTTTAAGAAAGTATGCTGCATGGTGGAGCATTCTTGTGGTGATTCAGACCCAAGTCTTGGCAAATAAAATAGTTCGGGCAGTCAAGTCACCAACCCAGGATGAAATGGCAGCCTGGGACGGTTAAAGAGTCAGGGATGGATGGGTGGTTGTGAAATGTTTAATTCTGTTCTTTCTAGTGGGGGGCAGACATAAGCAACAAATGAGTTACAACAGTCTGGAAAACAGTCACCTCCATATCTTACTCTGCGTAAACAAAGCAGTCTGATGAACTGGGATCTCTCCCAGAGCAATCGCCCAGTCTCACTGTGGGTGAGTAGGTCACGTGGTCCTGCTGGGCCGTCCAATACAAAGCAGAAGGAAATCAGGAAAATCTTGCATCCTCTGCATGATATTGTATTGTTTTACATTGATATTGTGTTTATGTAGCACTTCTTGTCCCTTACCAGGCGTTAAGGCACTTTACGCCGGGCAGCACACTGCTCTGCACCCCAAGGTTACTGCTTAATCCAGAGGTTGCTGCTGGTTATTGGAGTTAGTTGTGTGCTCTTAAAAAGATCATCCTGGCCGTTTTATCCAGCGTCTTCGTGGTGGGTTAAATTAGAAGTAGTCAGGCATGAACATTAGTGCGGGCGTATGTGGGCTCATGCTGATGGTGGGTGGGATTAGGAGATAAACTAGATGAGATGAGGTATTGGTGGGTGGCGGGGTATGCCTTTCAAAGAACAACGGGTAGAGATCTTTGAGATGCATATCAGCAATTTATACGCAACTGGAGGCAAGTTGCAAATGTATGGCCGGGTCCACATGCAGCTCCACACACTAAGGCCCTGATTACGGGTTTGACGGGTGGGTTACTCCATCACAAAAATAACAGATAACCCATCCGCCGTATTACAAGTTCCATTATATCCAATGGAGCATAGTGGAACTCATAATACGGCGGACGGGATAGCCGTCACATTTGTGATGGAGTAACCCGAACGTGACGGATATCCCGTACGCCATATTATGAGTTCCATTATATTCAATGGAATATAATGGAACTCGTAATATGAGTGGATGGGATATCCGTCACATTTGTGATGGAGTAACCTGTCAAACTCGTAATCAGGCCCTAAGTGGAGAAGCCTGCTGGCTGCACAATCCCCTTAGCGAAAGTGGTACTGTGGCTGTCATCACCACAGAATCTAAGGAAGTTAAGTCCACCCTGGTTATGCTTCATGGTACTGGAGAGAAGAATGAGGTAGGGCTCCTAACCTACAAAAGTTCTGCCTGGAACCACAGCTTAGCCCCTGGATAGATCCCATGAAGTACAGGCCAATTCCATGGTACAGGGTCCTATGCGCCCTCTCTCCCAAAGTGACACCTAGCAATGACAGCGAATCCCTGAGAATATGACGGCTCAGACTAATGTCAACTGAGAGTCCTTAATACCCCTACAGGGGGAGCAGGAATGAGAGGGAAGTGGGCGGCCTCTGATTGCTCCCATCCAATCATAATCAAATATGCAAAAAGGCAGTCAGGTCACACAGGTCTTTCGTGTGAATATTGCATGAATAATGGAGACCTTTACCACTGGTACATATGGCCATAAGTGTCGTGGGTTCACAAACAAATGTAAGGCGAACCCTCGTCCACCAACCCTGCTGGCACGCTGCATCACTGCAGCTGCCTCATTCGTCAGAAAGTATTACAGTGACCAATGGGCTCCCTGATTACAGGACGTATTTTTTAGTGTGTGATCTGTTATGAGAAAGTCTTAAAATCTCTGTAGCACAGCCATGAAGGAATTTTTTTCCACACACTGAGTGGAGCAGCATGGTAGCTCCAGAACTCACTCAGGGGCCTATTATCAAGAAACGGCGTTAAAATTATCGCTGCTTTAGCGGCAGAAAACTGCCACTAAAGCGGTGATAATGGGCTTGATAATATGCCCTTGAGAATTCCCATAGAAGCCCATGTTCTGGTGTCAACATGGGCTTCTATTGGAATTCTCAAGGGCATATTATCAAGCCCATTATCGCCGCTTTAGCGGCAGTTTTCTGCCGCTAAAGCGGGCGATAATTTTAACACCGGGCTTGATAATATGCCCCTCAGTGAGTGTGGCACAGTTAAAAATGAGTAGGCATGCCTAAGAGGATTATTACTCCTGCATCCCTTTGGTCAGCATGTTTCAGCCCCATATCATTAACACCGGAAGTGACATATGATAGGTTAGAATGACCACCTGGTGATCCCTTTGACGACCTGAGTATACCAAGCACTATAAGAGAGTGCCCCAATGATGCCCTAATTACTGAGTGATTAACATGATTTGATTTCCCTTCCCACTGCAGTGTAAGACTCCTCAGGTGTTCCCGCCATGAGGCTTCTATTCCGTCTGTTTCAGAGTAAATATATTTGAATACTGAGTGTAATGAGTGGTGCACTATTTGCAGTTTACGTTTGCACAAAAATGTTTAATGTGCCACTATCTGTATTCAATGAGTGAGATGACTTGTAGAACCTCATTTCCTTTTAATGTTCCCTTGTACATATGTGTTTTCTAATGTGTGTATTTTACAGGATTACCTTCACCAAGAGCTTAACATAGAATCGCAAATATTGAAGCACGCCTGGCATAAATGACATCTGGGGGCAGATTTACTAGTTAGTCTCGCAGCGCAGTGCAGCAACCACAAATGCTACGCTGCGCTGCGTGAAAAGGAGAGTGACATATTTACAAATCTATGGCACTCTCCTCCCCTCTCCCTAGTGCCGGTGCTGATAAAAGCTGCTGTGCCCCACAGAGACACCTTTGCCCAGGGTGCAAGAGTGTCTCCATGAGTCTAGCTTAGGTTTTGTACTGGAAGGAAACCTTCCCGTACAAAACACCTAACATTACCACAAACATTGCCTCTAGCAAGTAAGAATGCATTTAATCTCCCAGGCTTCACAAGACACCTCTGTACAAGCTCAAACCTGCCCTGATTTGCCCCTTTCTTAGTTGATTCGCTATTGAAGTCATTATTATTTTGGTGCCTGGACCCAATGCTTAATTTGTAATAAAATAAGTGACAGGGTCTCTCTTCACCAGGAGGCCACTGCAGCTTGTGGCACCCATTGCCCGTGACAGCGTTGCCAGTGTCAGTGCCAACACAACTACTAACAAGCACACTCCTCCAAGTGTGACAATTCTGACTATTCCAGGCCCCCAAAGGTATACGAATGGCCCAGGTGGCAGACATTTATATTGAATGAATAAGCAACTGTGTTGTGCTCATGTGTAAATTAGAAAAACAGCGCCACCATATGGCAGGTTGTCATAAGTGTTAGTGGTGTCAATTGAGTGCCAGTGCAGAGCACCAGAAACCACGGCTCAAATCAAGCAGTACCCAGACCTATTTTTCTGTCCCAGTCCAACCCTGTAGACATTGAGAGAAAGTAGTGACTTGAATGGGAGTATAGAGTTTAGGGACGCAGATGCAGGACTTCCGTCAAAAAGCTTCAGACGTAACATTCCTCTAATTTTCAGTGAATTGATGTCTATACACTGTAAATAGCATGGAGGGGTATCTGCTGCTTTTGGGCGTATGTCTCGCATCGATCAAACTCTAAATGCACCCTGTAGATTCAGTGGCGTCTGGCATCAACAGGCAGGAGGGGTGCACGCGCCAGCACGAATAAAATGTAAACAATTCAACACTTACCTAGTCCTCCGCACAGGACCACTTCTTTCTTCAACTGCAGCCCGGCCATTAGGAAACTTCCTTGACCAATCCTGGTGCTGCTCTCATACTGTTAACCAGCATGAGAGCAGCGCCCTGATTGGAGGAAGTGGCCTCACTCAGCGCGCCACAGCGCTCTGGAGGCCTGCACTTGCTTTAACCCAGCTGTCTTAAGGCAGCTGTATAATGTATAATGTATAAAGAAGCTTGTAAAGAGCTCGAATGCCAGACGGCGTCTTGGCGCTAAGGTGTGAATTGTCGGTGACAGAGGAACAGTACTAATGGATATTAAACAGCTGGGACTTCAGGGCCTTCCTAAAATGTACATAATTCTGCTGGAGTTGCATACCCACTGGTAGCTTGTTCCAGAGTTTTGTTGCACAGATGGCAAAAGAGCGACCGCCCTATCTTGCTAGTCTAAATCTTGAAGTGCAGATGAGGCCAAGACTGGCCGAACGAAGATCACGAGAGGGGGTATAATGCCTGAACCTATCCCTTCCATCAGTTGCACCCCCGCCAAAACGTGCACGGTGTACCAGACAGAGTGCCTTAAAGCTGGATCAGAGATGTTTAAAGTGCACATGTGTGGCTGGCTGTCACAAGACAGCCGGCCAAAAAGACATGGGCACTTTAGTGCACATACAGCCTGCCCTCCTCCCTGCTGCTGTCACTCAACAGGCGCCGCTCCATCCCGACGCTCGGTTCGGGATGGGGGGGATAAAAAAATAAAATGTTAATGAATTACCATTTTGTTTTTCATCTCTGGGGCTTTGGGGGTAATTTAAGCGGGGCGACGCTCCTCCGCCCCAACGGTGGAGCCGCCCCTGCGACTGGAGTGGAGAGTATGGAATCCTGGGGCGAAGTGGTTAAGCAAATGGAAGGGGAGAGGATAAGACTCGGGTGGATGGGGGAGCCCAGGGTGCTTCAGCCTGTGTTTTTGTGTTTACAGATGCATTGCAGAAACTGAGCAAATATGTTCAATTTTATTGCACTGGAGCACTGTGTACTTCTGCGGAAGTGAGGAAACTGAGCAGTAATGTGATACTGTGGGTTACTTTCTACCACTCAGTTTGTGGGGCTGGCAGGGGCTGGATAGCTGGGGTTCTGGCAGAGATGCAGGGGGCACCAGCTCTGATGGTGGGACCCCTGTGGAGTGATGACTCTGATGTGAACCAAACAAAAGCAGGATTGTAATATCAAGGCCCAGCACCCCTTTACAATTGCATTACAACCACATAAAAGTGATTATTTTCGCCAAATGTGTTTTTAGATTTTGCACTTGGCAATGATTTAAATAGGCCCGCAATTTCCGGTCCACATCTGAATTTGAAATGATATATGTTTCGACCAAATGTCCTTGCCTTTCAAATTTGACATTGAAACATTTGCCACCCTTTTTTCATGTTTCTTTGTTAGAGATTTTGAAGAGATTCCCCGAACCTCTGAATGACTCGAATTTTAAATTCTATATTAGACAGCTAAGTGCACTTAAAGTGCATCATTTGCCAGCAGATCCCCACCCTCCCCCCCAAGCCCTCTCCCCTTCTTCAACTGGATTTTTTAATTCTGTCCATTTCAGACCAACATTAACGTCTAAAGTGCGTTTAAAAGTGCCATCTGACAAACTTTTCATAAATATTGTTTGGAGAAAACACCCAACCCTCTGCGAATTGTTGGAAATGTCCCGCCAGCTTGTGTCTTAAAACGCGCCGTTTGCTCGGGTCGTTTCCATAAACGCGCTCGAGGCGCTACACAAACAGTATGGAGCTGCTCGTGAAAGTGCCCATTGTTTTAGCGCACATGTCCCTCGTTCGCCCCAGTTTGAATCCCCCGCCAGACTTTATGGACCATCAACGTGTCGTCTCCGCGTGACCGCGTCCCCGCAGAAGTGGCCAGCGTCCTGTCCCAAGGGAACGGAATCCACTGGCAGGCTGAAACAAGATTAACCATTAGAAACATTTTGAGATGTGCAATTAGTCCCCCGGGAGCCCTGACCTCCCCCGGGGGCCGTCTCTGCAGCCGCCCCCGGGGAGGGCTGTTATTTCAGCCCCCGAGCACTGTGCGCCTAATTGCCTGGAGGTGAGAGAGGCGAGGCGCTGCTGCGGGGCCCCGACGCCGGACTGCCCTAATGCGCGAGGATCGCTGCCCCGCTCGGAATTGCTCATTGCGTTTTCCACATGGCCACTTCCATCTGTGTCTGTGCATAATGATTTGTTCTGCTACATTAATTTAACACACTGCCGCGCGCTGGGAAGGGCAGGACCCCCAGCTTCTTAATTGTGTCACACAGAGTCCCGGGCACCCGTTCTTTCATCGGCAGCCAGCAGTTCCGGGGGATTGCAGGGGATTTTCACAGCTGCATGGAGGGGGGATTTGGCACTCGGGCCTCTGTAGGTGAACCGGATCGTGACTTCTGAGGCAGGACGGGGTGCGGGGGCTCTGATGTGCCCCTCTTGTTGTGCCAGAGGGCTTGAACCCCAGAGGCGCTACTTCTTCAGCTAGGAAGCACCGGGCGAGAATATAACACTCAGAGCTCAACGCTGCGCTGCACGAAAACATGAATTCAGTCAGTCAGAAGTTTGCCATGAAGCTCGTATCTTAAAGTCTGACTCCTATAGTTAACATAAAGGCACTGGAATTATGTGGCAGCAAAGGACCAAAGTATGTGGCACGATTGGCTAAACTGTATGGTAAGAAAAAGCAAAGTATGTGCCATAATCAGGGCCACTGGAATTATGCGGAAGAGGAGAACTAAATTATGTGGCAGGGTTGACTAATTCAGCACGACAAATCAAATTATAAGGCATAATGCAGCATAATTTGTCATTTTTTAACTTCATTATGTTGTGTTTTTTACTCACGGTAACACTTGTGTTGTTTACTCATGCTAACGCCCTCTGGGCAGAGTTCCCCTCATTAGAACCAGTCCAAAAAGCAAATACAGGAATAGGCAGCTGAAGAAATGACCAGTCACGTACGAAGGGCCTTCGACTGCACGGAAACACATGTTGTGACGTTTTAAGTAACTTTTGATCGGTTTGAGTCCGAAACAATTTTTTGGGGTTAAAATCTGCAGATTATTCAACATTTGAAAGATTATATGGCAAATCGGCCATCGCATAATTCCTGTGGCCCTGTTCATAATCAGGACATTCAGTGTCAATAGTTTTTCTTTCAGTGTATTTCCCCTAGTCTGCTTCATTTCGTTTTGTGCAGGCAGCACCTGCGGCCTCCATTGGTCAGTGGGGGTCACTTTGGATGGGGTATGCTCGACACAGCCCACCAAGAGGGGCTGGAAGCGTCCCTGCCCCAGCCAAGCCGACATGAAGTGGCAGTGCCAGTACCACTTGATGAGGAGATGGCAATGGGGTTGCAGCGCTTGTTGTTCAGTGGATGTTGCTGCTTGGTTTTTAGGTCTCGCCTGACCCAGCGCATGCGCTGGTCTGGCAAGACTTATTGAGAGGGCTCCAAAAAGTGCTACCAGGCAGCCTAGAGCTACAGTGCATGTGCGCGCGCGCCGAGTTTTACCGCGATTACTTTCACTTTCGCGGCCGCACAGCCGCTTTGATGTTTGATCGCGATCACTTTCGCGGCCGCACGGCCGCTTGGCATAGCCAGTAGGTCTCGCTTTTGGGACCTTATAAGTATTTAGTTATGCAACTGTTGCATGGCTAAACACTTATAAGGTCCCAAAGGCGAGACGTATTGGCTATGCCAATGCTTGTTTCCTCTGTCTCAATCACAGCTCCACCACCTGAACAAGCTCCCTGCCTACCTGAGCCGTAGCATGGCCAGTTTGCCATAGGCTTTGGTGCAAGGAAGGAAATGGTAATCTCTGAGACTGTTCTGGACTCTTCCTGCCATTTACTTATTCATCTCAGACTGGTTCAGCCATAGAAGGTGTTGTCAGTGCAAGCAAAAGGGTGGGGGTGGAACTGGGAGTCTCCTACCAGGGGAGAACCAACACAAGGGTACACAAGCACTGGCAAAGCCAATAGGTCTCACCCATGAGAGCTGTTGGCTTTGGCAAGGTTGTGTAGCCATGCTGTACAGCTCTCACAATTTGTTTAAGACACATAACTGCTGCCTTTGCCAGTTTCTTTTTATTTAGCCGTGTGCTCCTGAGGTAATCAAGAGGGCGAGAGGGAGGAAGGCACAGATGTGATGAGGGCAAGCAAGAGGGGATGGGAGCACAGGGACAGTGGAGGGTACACAAAAGCGTCTGGTGCAAGCAGACGGACAATGGAGGATGGGCTGCAGCAAGCTGATAGATAAAGAGGGAGGGCTGGAGTGGCTGAAGGAAGCACAAGGGCAACTGAAGTTGGGCGGGAGGGCCTCGGGGCAAGCACCTGGTCACACAGAGAGTGGGCTGGGTCAAAGAGATGGGCAACGGAGGGTGGGTATGAGTAGTTAGGGGCAAGAAGACAGACAACAGAAGGTGGTAGGGTAGGGTTGAGGACAAGCACATGCACAACGAAAGGTGTATGTGAGGCCGGCGGGCAACCACACAGACACCAGACCAATAGGGGTTGGGGGCAACCACATAAACAATAGATGGTAGTCGTGAGGAGCTGAGGGCATGCACATGATCCACAGAGGGCTGTTGGCAAGCGCTTGGAGAGTGGGTGGAAGGGGCAGGGGAACTACAAGTACAACCAACAGTGGGTAGGAGGGGCTAGGGCAAGCAGATGTAATATGCAGGGTGGGTAGGAGACCCTGGAGTAAGCAGGTGGACAACAGAGGCTGGGCGGTAGGGGCTGGGCAAAAGCACACGGACAACAGAGGGTAGAGTAGGGGCTGGGGCAAGCAAACAGGCAACTGAGGGAGGGTGGGTGCCAGGGACTGGATGAAGAATAAGAGGGGGGAAGTACTCATGGAAGAGGACTGAAAACCTCACACACTTTTGCAGAGAGCTTAAAAAGAGAGAAAAAAGTAGTGGCTGAAAAAGCAAGCAGGACACAGTAACGGACCTATGCTCCTGGGAAGAGACAAACACACGAAGAGGAAGGAAGTCCATGGAACCTGATGAATGAGTTGCAAGCAATTGAGTGTGACAATGAAGCCTCTAAGCCTCCTGTCAGATAACAAAAGGTCTTGCAAGAGACAGTGCATGTGCAGTTTTAGGTGAGACCAAAAAAGAAGGGGAGGTTTCTTTTAAGACGCTGCACAGAGTGATCTTCATGTAATCTTTATTAAGATGAAGTACACACAACCAAAAGTTCCAGCTTGCCAGTCAGCTCCCAGCCGCCAACTGACACCCAATAGAACATCACCTCCATTAAGACCATGAACATTCCTGGCATGAGCTGCTAATCTGATTTAAAGAGATAATGTACCTAACAGAACTACAACACATCCCCCTTACATAACAGTATATGGAGGAAAACAAGGTATAACATGCACCCTGTTAATTATTGCAAGAACCGAATAAGGCAAAAGCAAAATATAAAATCATTTTAGCAACTTAAGAAGTGTTACAAGCATAAAGAAATAGATAGTGCTGAGGTGCGACCCGAAAGCATCTGCAAGCACGTGCTATTTCATAACGTAATCCCTGAAACGTTCAGGTACTCTCCTAGGTCTCATGGTGGAATCACTTCCAGGAGTTTTTCTCCTGAATGAATCATTGGACAAAATCATTTTACCCCCCATGCATCCTTGCTCCTGGTAGGACAGTGTCACCTTTTCCATCTGGCAACTTGTTGCCCCTGTACTTCACCCAGCTGGCCAAGCTCCACCATCTCCCTGCGTGAGCTGTTCCCACATTTATCATAATGGACGTAATAATGAAAGGGCCCATACATTCAGTCACCCCTTTCCTCTACTTCTTGGTTTCTTTACCATGACCAGTTCTCCTACATTTCACTTTTTGTTTTTTACTGAGTTCTTCCCATCATATCTGAGTTTATACTTCTGCTGATAAGACCTGATTCTGGCAACCACCTCCTCCTTCTCCAAATTGGTAGGTCTCTTAGTTGGCAACCATTCAGGATTTAACTTGGAAACGGCTACCCTACCTCTCAAGAGCTCAAAAGGGAATCTCTGCGTCACACAATTGAGAGTGGTGCGATGTGCCCACCACATGTCTCCGAGTACCCCCTTGAGTGGAGTCCTCACTTCTGTGGCTCTCTGCACGCAGGCCTTCACTACTATGTCCATGTGTTCCACAAGACCATTGGCCTGCGGTGCATAGAGAGCCGTTCTTTGATGAGTGATCCCAAAATCAGTCTAAAACTCTTGCATTTCTTGTGAGGTAAACTGCACCCCATTGTCAGTGACCAGACACTTGGGTACCGCTTCATTTACAAACTTATGCCTGAGAAATTCTAAAACTGTCCTAGAACTCACTGTGCACACACACCTCATGGATACCCATTTTGAGGTGCAATCCACTAACAACAAAACAAATCTCTCAGTCGGTGGCAACAATTCAGACAAGCCCATTATATCCAGACCTAACTTGGGCCATGGCTTCTCCCGCACAACAACTTGCGATAGGGGAACAGAACTGGAAACCCAAGTTTTATAATTAGAGGTACACAGATAGCACTCCTTGACCACCGACTCCACCTGCCAATCCATGCCTGGCCACCAATACTTCGCCCAAACCCGAGCTTTAGTGAGACTCCTCCCGAGATGTCCCTCATGACCCTGGTTTATTATCTTGGACCTCATGTTCATGGGAGGAACAACTATTTAATTTCTCATGAGGTCACCTTGATATAACGTGTGTTAATTCCTTACTCACCAAAATGGTTTCAAATCAGAGTTTAATCACTTGTAATTAGGTGAACCTTTAACAACATTAACCCTGGGCGTAGTTCGCGAAGTAGCGCTACGCGTAGCTACGCAAAGTGCACTTTACACTACGCGAGCTATGCGTAGCACTTCGCGAACTGCGTAGTACCCTGTTCGCACTGTGCAAGATGCCGTTTTCAATGATTGCACAGTGCGGACAAGCATCCGGCACTGTACAGTCATTGAAAACGGCATCTTGCATAGTGCGAGCTGTAGTTTTTTGCCGCTCGAGAAGATTTTTACTCGAGCGGCAGCTTTCTCAACACAGACTGGTAGTTTGTCATCGCGAGCGGTGCGAGCATACGCGACCACTCGCAATGAGAAACCTGACCTCCCCACGTTGAGAATCTCGCCGGGAGGTTTATTTTCCACGCTCGCGATAACCAATTAGATGTTGCTGATCGCGAACGAGGAAAAAGTCTCGCCGGGATGTAATTTTGCTTGTTCACGGTCGCCAACTTGACGTTGAGGACCACGAGCAAGTAAAAAATGACCGCTGCTCTACGCTACGCTATGCTACGCGTGTTTGCACTGTGCTACGTGCAATTTGCGTAGTGCGAATTAGCGCAAACTTCGCAAACTACGCAAGCGTAGCGTAGTGCTTTGCCCAGGCTTAAACAACATAGGTTTAAACTGTTGGAAACAATGCATCTTCTTCTCCACACTTTTTCCACTCCTCTTTTGTAATAGTAGGCTCCCTGACCCAACTCACGCAGTTAAATCAATAGTGGCCACTTCACTTTTGGTTTCTAACGGCAACCGTGACAAGCAGTCAGCCACCTTGGTAGCTACACAAGGAAGATATTGTACGTAAAAATGTTATACCTCCAAGCCATTGCTTCAACACTTGAGTCGAGGGGTTAACCCTTAACTTTGGCTGCAGAAAACAATTTGCACTAGTAACGGTGCTCTGTCCACACTAAAAAAGTAATAACCCACAAATAGAACCTGAAGTGCCTCACTGCCCAAACTATAGCCAAGGCTTCTCTTTCAATGCAAGATTAGTGTTCTTCCGCTTTCTTAAGTGCCCTAGTGGCAAACACAACCACCTTTTCTTCACCACTATCCACTTGAGTGAGTACTGTACCCAACCCCTTAAGACTGGTGTCAGTCATAAGGATGGTTCCCATGCAAACTTGGCCCCGTTTTTAAGCTACACTCTGTTGGGTTCCACTACACTAGCAAAACTTCTTATACATTTCTAATAGAACTTTGCAAGTCCAAGGAAAGACCATACTTGCTCTTTATCACAATGGAGTGGGAGCATTCACAATGCTGTCTGCCAACTCCAATTTGGGTTGAATGTCCTCACCGATATAACATGGCCTAAGTATGTGACTGACGTTACTCCAACTTTGCACTTCTGCCTTTTTACTGTGAGACCCTTGTCTGCCAGTCTTCTCAATACTTTTCTCAAGATATCATCATGCTTGCACCCATCTTTACTATATATATAAGAATGTGGGGGCATATTATCAAGAAACGGCGTTATAATTATTGCCGCTTTCGCGGCAGAATACTGCCGCTAAAGCGGCGATATTGGGTTTGATAATATGCCCTTGAGAATTCCCATAGAAGCCCATCTTCTGGTGTCAACATGGGCTTCTATTGGAATTCTCTGCGGCATGTTATCAAGCCCATTATCGCCGCTTTAGCGGTAGTTTTCTGCCGCTAAAGCAGCGATAATTTTAACGCCGTGCTTGATAATATGCCCCGTCATCCTGAAAAAATAAGATGTTAGGTACTTCCCCTAGAACAATTTTCAGAATTATTTGAAGACAGGCTGCCACCGAGGCTAGCCTAAATGGCATCCTCACAAATCGATAAGCACCCAGTGGAGTTATGAAGGAGGTCAATGCCTCAAATCCTAGTGCAATTTTACCTGGTGGTATGCTGAGGAGAGGTCCAGTACACTAAAAGTCTTTGCCCCCTCCAACATAGCAATGGACTCAGCATTATTACAGAGTGGTTGCTTATTCTTCTCAAGTCCACACAGATCCTGATAGACTTGCCACCATCCTTGGATGTCAATACCACTGGTGCCAACCACTGCGAGGATTCACTCTCAATGACTTTCAAGCCTAACAATCTGTCCAATTCCCCCTCAAAGGTTCGAGCATCATATTAGGAACCTTCCTTTCTTTGTGCACAGAAGGCTTAGCATGTTTCTTTAGCACCATACAATGCTCAAAGTTCTTGAGTAGTCCCAAATCATGACTAAATATCTACGGGAACACTTTGAAGACATTTTTACCACCACCGCAATCATCAATTAGAATGACTTGATAACATCTATTATGTGCATTAGGATTTAAAATAATCCCCAAGTCTCTTTGATGCCTCCAATCTAGGAGACAGTCCACCCTTGTGTCAACATACATTTTTTCAAATGGTCTCTACTCTTAAATTCAATCCCCATTACCACATAACTCAGGACATCAGTGTGTGTCCAACCACAGCTATCGGGGTTGACATTTGCAGGAAGTCACTTTTCATTTGGAAATGTCTAATTCCACAACTCATTTCCAATCATGGTAAATGGGGAACCTGAGTCTGCCAGAATCCCAAACAGGTTTTCCTCCAATATCAACCTCACATTCTGGCATGATTATCACCCCAGCATCCACTTCACCACCATTACCCTTCACATTCAATAACACCGCCCGTAGGCCATCCGTTATATTTTCTTAAATTCTCTACCATTCGTACTCTCCCAGTGGTCCTGCAGGCCCGTGCGTAATGTCTTCTGAGGCCACACTTGAGACATGTGGAGTTCTTTGTATAACAGTTTGGACAACTAGAAATGTGATGAAAACTCCAACAATGGCAAAACGTAAGCTTAGTAGCTTACGAAAAAGTTTTAACCACCCCTCCAGGAATCACTTTAAAAATGTTCCCCTCCACATCTTGCTGCACTTCCCTTTCCACTGCTTCATGTCTGCTGCTTGGCGTGGGAATGTTATCAGATACCATCATGACTATTCATCTCCTTCAACCAGCCAGATGTGTTTTCCAGTCCTTTGACAATAGCAATCACCTTTTTGAGTTAGGAATTCATTGACAGTAGTATCTCCTGTACTCTGCTGCTGTTAGTACACCTCACCAATTGATCTCTCACAAGAGAATCTTTTAAGTCATCAAATTCGTACTTGCACGGTAGTGTCTTTAATGATGCAATGTAGTTGCTGACTTTTTCATTAGGCTACTGTGCTCTTGTGAAAAATGTGTGACTCTCCAACACAACATTTATACGTGGATCAAAGTACTGTTCCAACATTTTCATGGACATTTCAAAAACATATGCGTGCTCCCCATCCATAAATATTATGGCCATCAGTCCAAAGATCATGCAGGAAAATAGCCTGTTTCCTATGTGCAGAAAAGTTCTCACGTCCAATGGCTTCCAAGTAAGAATCAAAAAGCTTCGTCCATCATTTCAATGGAAGCACTGGTTATCCTTTCTCAGACAGAAGGGCCGGGGGCTGAGACTTTACTAACAGACAATACTGCAAGGCTGTATTAAAACAAGCTGCATACAAAAACACGTTTACCTTAATATGGTATATGGCATGCACACAGCGCTGTATTGTAATTGCTCCTGATTTTTCAGTGTGGGACAAACTCCCGGCACTAAAAATCAGTGCGAGCAGCGTGAATTTACAGATTCCACTACTGGCGGAACTCCATGGTGTGTGGCAAAGTTTTTCTGGCACTTCGCAGAGTTCCACGGAGTAAAACTCCGTGAACGCTGCACAGGCCTAAAAATTATATCCGACATACATGGGTTCTCAGAGGAATTGGTGATAAAGATTGTGCCCAATCAAGCCACGCTTGACACCAGTGTTAAGACGCTGCAAAGAGTGATCTTCATGTAATCTTTATTAGGCTGAAGTACACACCATCATCAGCTGTAGCTTGCCAGTCAATTCCCAGTCTCCAACTGACACCCAATAGAACATCACCTCCATGGAGACCGTGCACATTCCTGGCTTGAGCTGCTGTGCTCACTTTAAGAGATAATGTACCTAACATATAACAACAATAGTTTATTACTTAACTATGTATTGACCTATGGAGTGTAGCCCTTCCAGTGAACGCTGGAACCTCTGTCTCCTCTACATGTGTCACACACCATACACACTCATCCTCTAAACACAGAAGTAATATGTACACATGAGGCAGCTGTATCCCAGATGGATGAGTGATGGACTTGTTTGTACTGGACTGGCACACTCATTTAACCAGAGTAGAAGAGGCCAGTCAGTGACTCTCCCTTGCATAGACATGTAAAAAGACCTGTCTTGCCACTGCAATGTTATTGGTGTGTCCATTGTCAGTCCTCCACTCCACCTCCTGAACTGACAGCTGTCACACCTGATATGGAGGGCTTAGATGGTGTAATCTTCTAAACCACTGAGCCTCGCTCTAAGTCACTATCGATTTCACAGAAAAGGCTTCCAGCGCACAAACATCCAGAGCTTGGATTGCTGAATTCGACTCAGGGTTGCGGATTCTTGAGGGCCATGCAGGGGACCTTTCTACTTCACAATAGTCTTAAAAAATGTGTTGCTGTTATCCTATGGCAGAGAATTGTGGTCTGCAAAAATGTAGTTGAAGTTTTCATCTTAGGGTCAATGCTCTTATTGTTGTCGGCCTCAAAGACCTGCTGTACCTTTAGGAATGCATGCAGCTTGTTGTGAAACTGAAGGAGAGTAGGTAACAGTCCTGGCCCTTTGAGGCTGGAGAAGAAGGACTGTCAGCCGCTGGACACTGCGTATGCAGAGCGAAGGTTCTCCCTAAGGGGTGGAGGGTAAACAATTCCTGAGCGCAAGGTAAGTGGGTCTATTTATTTCATTTTACCTATCCCGTTGTCTGTCGAATTCCCCCCCCAACCCCGTCTCATGCCACCGCTCTTACCTGGGCCGGCCGCACCTGGATGTAAACACCAAGAAAGAACCGCAAAGGGTACTTTAAGGAGCTGATGTAGCAAAATTGAATCTAAAAAAATACATTTGAGGATGACTGAGTTCTCAGTCTATATTCTTTATTAGGTCTGTCCTTTACACTGAAGAAGTCTTAGATATTACCTAGAGGCCTAAGCTCAAGAGGTTTGATGTGGAGCAGGTTGAGGTCCAAAGCCGTCATCAGAAGGGGATCATGAGCTCTAAAGGTTTGATCAGGAAAGGATTGATCAGGAAAGGATTGATCAACACAGCATGATGATTTATCTTTAAAGTTGTAAAATATGGAAGGCACATTTTAGAAAACACTGATCACCAACCAACACTTTTGAGCTGTGCTGTCAGCAGTTGATTAATAAACAACCTCAAGCTGTCTGTTCATTTCCTCCTCCTTAGTTGCTTGTATTATTCTGTATGCTGCACACACCATTCTTGCAGTCTTGGGCCCATCCTCAGCAGTTTACAGGGGCAGGAGATTACACCAGCAGGTGGGAGGCCAAGAAGAGCTTTACTGAGTTAGCAGCAGAACTTGGGGGCATATTATCAAGCATGGAGTTAAAATTATCGCCGCTTGATAATATGCCCTTGAGAATTCCAATAGAAGCCCATATTGTCACCAAAACATGGGCTTCTATGGGAATTCTGCCGGGCATATTATCAAGCCCATTATCGCCGCTTTAGCGGCAGTTTTCTGCCGCCAAAGCGGCGATAATTTTAACTCTGTTTCTTGATAATATGCCCCTTGTTCCTTATAAGAGTCAGCTTTAGGCTTGCCTCCTTTTGCAGAATCCCGGTAAGGCGTGGGATACCTATTGTGCGGAATTGACAATTGTGAATTCACGCTGCTCAGTTTTCTTGTCAAAGTATCTGCAAACTCGAAGATACAGCTGAGTTGGAAAATCAGTGTCATAGTGGGTGCATAATGCAAAACCAAAGAGTAACTCTTAAAAGTAACCGCTAAAAGCAAACCATATGTGACGTGTCTTACTATATCCGGGCTGATCCTTTAGGCTGTGCTTGAGCAACTACATGGAAGCTTGGATTCCAAAACTGAGAATGTGCATGTGCTTTTAACCCTTTCCTTTCAAGGTATCCTTCCAAACCATACCCTCCCCAATGCTCCTCCCCCGTCTGGCCTATCGGAACCGCTGTAAATCCTTAATTCAGAGTCAGTGCGGCCTTGAAGGTGGGCTTCCTGAGGGTATGGCTCCCAGTGATGGCCATCATGGCTCGCGGGTGGCAGGGCGGGAGCAGGGAGGATCCTGCGGGGAAGGGGATGTGGGGGAACCGCGCATGGTGCAAATATAAAACAAATTAAAGGAAATGATGTAATGCAGCCTGCATGGAGAATGGGGAAAGTACGCATGACTTGTTTGAGCGGCCCGGGAAGGCCGACCAAACAGTCATTGCGCACTTAGGAGTGGGCAAACCACTCCTCCCCTTCCCTGCTCCAAAAGCAGAGCTGTCGTCCGCAAAGCAGCAGGAAGCAGCAAAAAATGATAATAACGCAAAGTTATTATCATTTTATGTTTCTGCTTCGCACTGCTTAAAAGTAGTTGGGCGATGCTCCTCCGCCATGGCGGAGGAGCCGCCACTGACTGCTCCTGAGGAACCAGGCTTGTGACAAGGACGGGAAACAACCTTTACAGCGCACTCATTACAACGCAACATCCTTTACATTGCATGTCATTACAACGCAGCCATTACATCGCATACCACTACAACACATATCATTACAATGCATGTCACTACAACGCAGGCATTACATCGCAAGTCATTACAACGCATACCATTACAACGCATAGTACCCTTACACTATCCAACATTTACCCTACTGTTGCACTCACTGAAGTTAGAATAGTAATTATTACCCCTATACTATCCAACACTTACCTTAAATGCGATGTAATGGTATGCATTGTATTGGTATGCGTTGTAAAGGTATAATGCGATGTAATGGAATGCATTGTAAAGGTAGTTTCTGAAAATGCGATGTAATGGCATGCGATGTAAAAGAATGCGTTGTAAAGGATGTTGCGATGTAAAAACTGTGTTGTAAATGCATGCATTGTAAATGTATGTGTTGTAACATCATACATTCAACAAGGACTGGCTAACTCCAGAGTTGATGGACATTTGTTGGCTGGTGTGATCTGGAGGTAAATGCCTAGTGGTCTTCGCAGGAGCAGAGGAGGGTCTGCCATTATTAAGGGTAGGTTGATAACTCATGTAGTTGTGGTTACCCGTGGAGCTGAGTAAATATTGTCACTACTGTAATGTGCAACAGGCAGGCACGGGAAAAAGCAGATGCCAGATTAAGAGGTAGAGCGTCTGCTCTGAAGTGGCAGGCGCGCCTTTTATTATGGGTCAGGGTGAACATACTGAGAGAATCAAGCATTTGCACTTCATTTTCTTGCTCCTCTTGTAGGAGTGGAGCCTGCATGCCTGATCCTCATGCAAACCATGTCTTTGTATTGCAGCCTCCTCCAGAGGCCGTTACCACTGATGAGTCTCTGATATTGGGGCCACTGCCAGGCATTAAGCTCCCCCACACCACCTTTATAAATGCAATATGTACCACATAATGAAGAAACCTCCTCTTAAAAGAAATGTCGGAGTCAATAACAATGATTTTGGAGGGGGAAAGGATGGTGGATGGACCTCATGTGACCTTTTTGTGAGGACTCCCAAACTCCTCTCCGAACTTCTCAGACTCTGGAAATGGGCAGAGATTAAGTCAAGGGCTAGAATAAATATTTTTCCTGGGTGGGAAGGAACAGAAAGGGACTTGTTTATGAGTCCCTTTCTGTCACCAGAGCATCACTTTTTTGACACTCTGGTGGCACAGTGTGCTGACCCATATTTATAAAGTCATGAAAAGACACCCTGGGTGGGGGAACAACCTTTACAACGCAACTTTTACAACGCACTACCATTACAACGAAACTGTTACAACGCGAGTGCATTGACAACGCAGGACATTACAACGCAAGTCTTTACATCGACTTGCACTAGATGGCGTGCTAACATTAAAAATAGTGTAGTTTACTATCCCAACACCTTCCCTACTGTTACGTGGACCGGAGTTGGAATAGTAAATTACACTTTTTTAATGTTAGCACGCCATCTAGTGCAAGTCGATGTAAAGACTTGCGTTGTAATGTCCTGCGTTGTCAATGCACATGCGTTGTAAAACTTTCGTTGTAACATCATGCGTTGTAACAGCATGCGTTGTAACGTCATACATCCCCCTGGGTGACTTTTCATGGCGTGTTGATATTGGCCCATTTCATGCAGTACTCTGGGCGAAAGGGGCATTCCATGGGTGTTGCTGTGGGTGTTCCAACGCAACACCCATGGAATCTGATGCATTCCCAGATTTACAAGGTTTTCTAAACCTGGGAATGCGTCAGATTCCAACGCCTCCCCTAAGGGAGGAAAAACCAGAAGAAATTATTTCTCCTTTTTCTATGTGTGCTTCAACAACTTGTTATTGTTTTTGTGCAGGAAGGAGTCCTTTCCTGCACAAAAACAATCATCCTTGCAACGCAGACACTCTTGCGCCATGGCGCACGGGTGAATGTGTTGGAGCATGGCACCCCATTGTGCACCAGCGCAGGGTAAAAGGACAGGAGTGTGCCGTATCTCATAGATAGGGAGCATTTCCTGTTAATTTCTTTTGACGCACAGCAGCGCATCAGAAAGGCTTGCTACGCTGCCGTGCGTTGAAAAATTGTAAATGAGGCCCAGAATATCTTCAAATTTTTTGAGGGTGTAGAGGAAGGAATTTCTTCACAGAGAAAAGTGTTTAACCCATAGGGGACAAAAGAAAAGATGTGCAATTGCCCAGACATGTTGCCTTTTACTCAATGCAGATTGTACTTTGCTTAAAATCTCACACTGTTGAACAAATTGTTACAAAAATGTGTTATAACTTTCCCAGGGGGAAGGCTAAATACCTAATACTTGAGGACCTTTCCAGGCTTACTCATGGAAAGATGTGTGAATTGAACTGAATTCCAATAAAAAGTAAAAGTACATTCAAATGGAACATACTTTTTACATTTGATTTCCTCACTAGGCTCCTAATATTTAATCTTAAAATAATCATTCTGCACATTCCTTTTGCATGACATATAATGCACATTGCCTTCAGGGGCAAATATACAAGCCCTCATCGCCACCGGAGCATCACTTTTTATGTTGCTCTAGTGGCCTAGCGCCATTTCCCATATTTACAAGATGGCGCTAAGCCGCTTTGTTTGTCTCAACGCCAGCTTGTAAATATGCCCCTTTCACAGCAGTCCTCTGCGACAAAGGGGCGTTCAATGGTTGTTGCTGTGGGCGTTCCACCACCATTGATACTGCCCCAGATTTACACGGCTAAGACAGCGCCAAAAACGAACACCATGGAATACCAGGCACTGGAATGGCAAATGGAGGAGAAATGATTAATTTCTTCTGGTTCTTTGCTTTTTCCGTGATTTGCAGCACACATAGATGGGGCAAATTCCCATTATTGATTGTTTATGTGCATGAAGGTGTTCTTTCCTGAACATAAACAATCGTCCCTGCAGCGCAGACACCTGTGCAACATGGCGACAGGGTGCTGGCGCTGCCGCTAGGCTGCTGTATTTGCCTCAGGGCTAGGGGAAACACAAGGGTGCGCTGTATTCTTGTGAATACAGTGCATCACTAAGTTTTGAAAATGTCAGAGCACGGTGCTGCCAAATGTGGCGCAGCTCCGCGCTCCGACATTTTATTGTTAAATAAGCCCCTAAGACTTTTGTCTTTTGGGTAGGCAACTTGTCTCATCCTCGCGGCTTAGCCTTGCTTCTTGTCTGGCTATCAGATGCAGAACCGAAGCTAGCCGCCACCACCCAGGCCAGGTGGCATCATATGCATCCGTGAATCAGCAATTTTGCACTGGTGACCAGAAATGTTTTCTCACGCATTTGGACAGGCTAACCAGTGCAAAATGACATTTGCAGTAACCGATTAAAGCAAGAACTATATTTTGCACTGAATCAAATTGGAATTTGAAGCTGATCAGGCATTACGAATGTTGGTGCCAAATTGCTTGGCCGCCAGTGAATATTGCTCGGTCACTGTTGCAATGCGTATAAAATGACCCTTTTTCTTGCAGCACGAAGACTACAGAGTTCAGCAACTGTGCCCATGTTTTCCGAATAGAAAAACTGAATTACTTAGACCTTGAAAGTGACCCCTCTTTCTCATTCACGTTAAATTTCAGTCAAAAATCTGCCAACTTGGGGGCATATCAACAAGGGCTTTATCTCTGCATTTTTGGCTTTAAAAGCCAAAAAAGCAGAGATAAAACTAGCACCCTATCAACAACAGGGTGCTAACACGCAAATTTGTATGTTAGCACCCTTTTACTCTACGCTTCCCCTTGCATCTCTAATGAGATGCAAAGGGGGCGTTCCAGAGTAAAATAATAGGAGAAATGTCGCTAAGCGGCATTTCTCCTATTATCAAGAATGTCGCTAACCCTGTTAGAGACAAAAAAATCAGCGCTAACCGCGCTTAACGCTACTTTTTTACGTCTGCTAATTTTCAGACTTAGCCATGATATCCTATGGAAGGAGGATATCATGGCTAAGTTTGCCTGTCCCTATCAACAAGGTAACGTGTGATTATCGCTGGGTTTCCAGCGATAATCTCACGTTAGCCTGTTAGCGTGTAGATTTTTATCGCTATTGAGATAAGCGTTGCTAATAGCACGCTATCTCAGCGATAAAAATTCACGCTAGCCGGCGATAATTATCCTCACGCTAAGAGCGCTGAGCGATAATTATCGCCGGTTGTTGCAACCGGCGATAATTATCGCTCAGCGCTCTTAGCGTGAGGATAATTATCGCCGGCTAGCGTGAATTTTTATCGCTGAGATAGCGTGCTATTAGCAACGCTTATCTCAATAGCGATAAAAATCTACACGCTAACAGGCTAACGTGAGATTATCGCTGGAAACCCAGCGATAATCACACGTTACCTTGTTGATAGGGACAGGCAAACTTAGCCATGATATCCTCCTTCCATAGGATATCATGGCTAAGTCTGAAAATTAGCAGACGTAAAAAAGCAGCGTTAACCGCGGTTAGCGCTGCTTTTTTTGTCTCTAACAGGGTTAGCGACATTCTTGATAATAGGAGAAATGTCGCTTAGCGACATTTCTCCTATTATTTTACTCTGGAACGCCCCCTTTGCATCTCATTAGAGATGCAAGGGGAAGCGTAGAGTAAAAGGGTGCTAACATGCAAATTTGCGTGTTAGCACCCTGTTGTTGATAGGGTGCTAGTTTTATCTCTGCTTTTTTGGCTTTTAAAGCCAAAAAAGCAGAGATAAAGCCCTTGTTGATATGCCCCTAAACCAGCCTAAATTGGCGCTGGCGAGTTTCGCCGCAGCGGCTCCTCTTCTGGGCAGTAATGAGGATTTACAACAAAACTGAAGCTTAAACGGATGACCCAGAGTTGCTCCTATGTTTTTTTTACTGCTAAGGAGCGTCTCATGTTTTGTGGTTGGAGTTCACAGTGGTAAAGTTTTGATTCCCAGAATTGTTTCTGACAATACATTAAACCGCCAGCAGAGGGTGCAAGGCTGCAACCTCTCTCTTGTGCAAAAATGGCCTCCAAGGATCAGAGTTTATTTTGTTTATTTATTTATGCGTTTTTATATAGCACGTACTTTACCCGGAAGTGTCAGAGCACTTTACAATAGAACCAGATGCATTATATAAGGACTTCAGAGTGCGTGGATTACATACAAGATACGAAACAGTTACATGCGTCTAAACACAGAAAGAAAACGTTACAATGGAGCGTATGAAAGATGTGCAATTTAAACTCACAGCATAGATATAATCTGCCAATGTTGGTGGGAAGTGAGAACAAAGAGTATTGGCAGGAATTGAGCGCAAAGAATATAGAAATAGCATAAAGATGTTATATAGCATAGCATTATGATATACAAAGGCAACAGTGTATACAGAAAGAATGTAATGGACAGTATACAAAATGATATACGATGGAAGTATATGATGATCCATTTTCAAACAGATGGTGGAGGTATACACATGCCAGTCCCTATGTCTGCAGCCATCAGGGATGGTGCCCCGCGAGCCTACAGTATTCCAGTTGTGTCAGACATACATTACAATAGACCTTCAAGAAGAAGGAATAGTCCTTCAGAGTTTTTGTGTCCTTATTGGAAGGGAAAGCCTCTAAAATGGCTGCCTGTTGCTGAATAGATGGTGCCTAGTCCTACCCCAGTTTTTTCTAATTGGGGTATGTATGCGTTGGAGTGGACATGAAGGGGGAAAGACTGTGTGAACAAAGATGGCCTGTGAACAAATATGGCCGACACCATCCTGTTTTGCAGTCCGTTTTGACTGTCAGCGATGCTAGGATCTCCAGTAAACAGTGTAGCGGGTTGAGGCCACCCTCCCCTGCGGCACGGGAGTGGCGAGGGCGACGTGGTGCCGGGACGCCCCTGGCTGACTCCTAGAGCCACCAGCATCCGTAGAGAGGCAGAGCCATCAGCATCCGTAGAGAGTCAGGGGTGTCCAGTGTCACTGAGCTTCACAACCGCAAAACTCTTATTAAATCTGCCTAAGCACGAGTCAACCTCTAAGGAAATTCGGAGACTCCAGTGGCTTCCTGTAGCATGTTGCGTCATGTTTAAGACGCTATGCTTAGCCTATAAAGCCTTCAATAATATGGGACCTGTGTTCCTAAAATATATTTTCTATTGGTATCATCCTAGTAGACAGTTACGTTCTACTGGTACTAGGTGTATGATGGTTCCTAGGATTCGCACCTCCCGTTGGGGGGCCGAAGCATTGGTTATGGCACGGCCAAACTATGAAATATGCTTCCAAATCATATTAGGTCAGCAAGTTCACTAGCCTCATTCTGAAAGAGTCTTAAAACCTGGCTATTCCACAACTAGTTCATGATCTTTTGGGCTTACTTTAGTTTCAGCGCCAAGACACCTCCGGGTATTCATGCGCTCAATAAGTTATACTAACATAACAGTAGCCACGGGTTTCACCAGGGGCCATGGATGCCATTGCAGTCGGGAGTAGTATGCCATGGCTACCTGGTGCGACATTGAGGTAGGGGGATTCGCCGGATTAGCCTTAACTCACAGTGCGGTGTGTCAGGGGAGCGATTCCCGATCAAGAGGAGCCCAGCATGGCAACACCGCCATGGTTTTGTTAAATGGTAGCGGCAGGTTCAGTCGATAACCTTTCAAGTATTGCCCGGCGGTAATCGCCTCTTATACCATTCGATGATTAACCAACAAAAGAGGCAGGCGCCGGAGACTGGAAGGCAGGAAACACATTTTTATTCCGTCAGAGCAGAACACATCAGATCGGACAGCAAGGTATCGTCTCGAGGTGCTCTAACCACATCTCTGAGGCCTGGCCTCTTATACACAAGTTTATTGCTTTATTACACGTGACACATTCTTGTTGAGACTTTGATGTACGGAAAGACATCCTTGGAATCCCCACTTCAAGCTCGTTCCCACACATATCTACAGTAAGTGATGGCTATTCCACAGCAGGATACTCTGTCGATTCCCGGAACGGGGTATCTGATCGGATCGCACGGGGTGGGAGGCCTATGATTAGTCGGAGATCCTTTGAATCGGGGCAACTGCTTACAGGAAGGGGGCCAATAAATGGCAGCTGCAGGACCAGGTGGTGGCTTGGGAGCGGGGCAGGGCAGAGGAAGGGGGTTCATCAGAGGTGCTGGCCCCGGGGTTTTTTTTTTCGCTTCCGAGGTAGGGTCGCGCTGGGGAGGGGTGTATGGTCAATGCACGAGAGAGCGGGGGGTGTTCGCAGCGCCAAGGGAACGCGCTGGTGATCGGCGAGGGGCAGAGGGGCCATGGCACTTTCAAAATGGCTACTGCTTAAGTGAGCGTACGGGCCAGAGAGGGGACAAGGTGGCGCCGATTATGTTGACATCGCAAACCAGATTTTAACAGTCCTCCCTTTTCAACATATCTAGCCAGCTTGTCTAGCCGACATCCACCTTCGTTAAATTCTTAGCCACGACATCGTAAATGCTTTCATGCGTTCCTGTTTTCAAAGTACAGAGTCTTAGGACAGACAGGAATAATCTGACACAATTGTACATAATTACATGTAGTTGATGTGATAGGCGAGGAGGTAGCACATACAAAATTACATCAGCTGCGTCATATGTCAGACCCGGAGATAGGAGGGGGGAAGCTCGCTTGAACACAAACATGATACCGTAAAAAATGTTCTGGCAAAACAAGGAATATTACGTACATTACTTAAGGCCTAGACTTCGTGTGGATCAAACTAGACAGCACAGTCATGTGCACGGCTGATGTTATACAATTGTCATTATACAAAGTTAATGTTTCTTAACTATCAGTGTACAGTTGGGAGTGACCGATGTAATATCTTGAAAACTCAATTGGAAGATAGTCAATACGAAAGTGGTTGGGAGAGGAATTTAACTCAACATGAGTCACAGTCAGAGGGGGGGGGGGGCAATGTCCAAAAGGTAGTTCTTCTTTCCAGTGTCCTATTACAGCGAGCCATCACTGGTAAGCTCTCATTGTTCTTCTTCTTTCGTTGGCACTGTTGAGCACCGGCGGTGGAGCTAAGGTCCAG
This sequence comes from Triturus cristatus, assembly GCF_964204655.1. Lineage (NCBI taxonomy): Eukaryota > Metazoa > Chordata > Amphibia > Caudata > Salamandridae > Triturus > Triturus cristatus. The sequence continues at coordinate 1,092,777,580 of NC_140594.1, forward strand.
CTCAAATCCAGGTTTTCACGTTGCAGGGTGTGACCATTCTTTGCTCTCGGATCACAGTCCTGTTTTGTCCTGTTCCCTAACTGATCTTATCATAGGTACTTTGAGACGGGGTACCCGCATTTCGTTCTTCTTTTGTCAAGTCAAGTTCAAAATCCCATATGAAAAAGGGGGGGGGGGATAGGGGCGTGCTTTGGGAGGCCGAGGGAAGAGGGGGTGGAGTGGGATCGGATCAAAAAGCGGACCAAGGAGAGCAGAATCTTTTAGCACTGAGCCCATCAATCGGGCTCGACGGGCTGGGACTTCAGGCACGAGCTGATCAGTGAGCAGGGGGGCTTCGGGATAGCCCTTCTTTCTATCGCTTTCCATGCTGAGAATGGTGCCTCGTCCCGCATCTTTTTGCTCCGTGGCTCCCCCTTGGTCGAGGCCATAGATGTTCCATGATCCGCAGCCAGGCTGTGCGTCACGTCCGACCCCTCTCCTCCGATGACCGCATGTTATCTTTGAATGAGTACAAGAAACAAAATTTTAGAGAACTGGTAGGGAAGACGTTTACACACTTCATTCTCTCTCCCAACCCCAAGTAGTCGGGGAAACGTTTATCGGTCACTCTATGGTGGATGTCTATTAACTCTCATGTCGGTGTATGCTACTAACTCATTAATCATTGCTGTGGTGCAGGTTTGCGAGTGTTCCTGCAAATTTCCATCATCAGGTCTGCTAGGTGTTGATTCCTGTACCTTATAAACGTGGCAAGAAGTCTGACATCTATCAACTTCCTGGTCTATGAAAATTCGAACCGGCTTCTCCGGTAGAGACTCGTCTTTCTAACACAAGCCCTGTTGATTCATATTTTTCTCCAGGGACTGCTAAGTTTATGAAAAAGTGCGAGGTGCTACTGTCATGGGCTCACAAATATCTGTTTCGGGGAGGAACACAAGCTAAACATTTTTCTTGCTGGAGACAATAGTTAACCTTTATCATTTTTAGGCGATGTATCTTTAAAAATAAGGTCATCAGCTGTATTGCTTAAAATATCCAGGGACGGCTAGTACAGAACTGGGACTTATTCTGGAAGGACGGGGTGCTTAGACGCTCTATTTCTGTGCAATGGGCGGGGTGATTCTGGGCGATGGAGGTGGAGTCGTTAGAGCCCTAAAACAACAAAAACCACTGACATATAGTTCCCGTTATAAGGGCCAGATTGGGAGACATCAGTCGTCTTACCTGTCCTTTCTTTCTCAGCCAAGTAAGTTCCATCATTTTACAAGAAGGAGAGGTAGTAGTGTGGCAAAATACGGTCGTTTTGCTTCTGTCAATTTGTTCGAACACTGTCGTGTTTAGGCCAATTATACATATACTGAGGAGGTACAGTGTCGTCATCTATTCAAAAAGAGGGCAAGGGAGCCTTCAGCGAGGGAGAGAGAGAGAGAGGGAGAGAGAGAGAGAGAGAGAGAGAGAGTGACAGAGAGAGAGAGAGAGAGGGAGAGAGAGAGAGACGTGTGCATCAAGTAGGCTATTTGGTACACGTACGACATAAAACGAGAGAGAGTGAGAGAGACAAACGTGTACGATAATAGGCTACTTGGTGTACACACAACATAGAGCAGCACGGGTCAGTTTTACGTACAAAAACACAAGCTGGGGGAAAACATAAATTCAACGTTCACGTACACACAAATACCGGATAGGGTGTAACAGTACATACATCTAGCACAGAAACCTAAGACGAAGACACATAGCTATTTTGGGTAAGGGGACCTTTCCTTTCCTGTCCTTTTTCTATGCGTGCTGCGTATTTTCAGTATTTTCCGTAATTCATTTTGGGGGGGGGGGGGGTCGGACTTTTTACTCCCCTCCCTTTCTGGGCAATTTTGTTGGAGGCCTCATTTAAAAAAAATACTTACTCCTCTTTTTCCGGTCGGACATTAGTCCAGTCGTGTTTATACTCACGGTGGAGCCTTCCAACCCCTGGGCAGGCGGTGATCCAAACTGAGGCAGAGGAGGGGTATCGGTCGGACGTTCAATGGTACAACTCTTATTTTCTAAGTGGATGGAAGAAGAAGTGGTGAATCTAAAACATGCCAGTATCCCTAACTTCTGGCCTGAGGGGGGGTTTTGGATGAACCCCGACCTGGGGTATTCTTAACTTCTCTTATTTAGTCAGCACACGAATCGACTCACTGGTGGTACATTTGGGTTATCAGTTGGAGTCGGGTTCGTCGTACTGAAATGACCCTTCAAGTTTCTGGTGTAAGTCACCCTCCAATTTACTAGCTTCCGGGAGAGGGAGAGTCGTTTCTTCAAACGAGGAGTTACCATATTCGGGCTTATTTTTCCATCCCCTTGATCGATAGACAAGCATTTCAGTCATACAAAGACGTTCTCTCCAGCGACCCAGGCATATGCAATACATACACATTCATACCGTACAATCAGGGCACGTACGCACAGTCATACCATACAGTTTTTCACGTTCCGTGTGATGGTCTGCACTCCACGCACCATCTCACAGCGCTTGTCTATGTCTTTCCCTACATGGAGCACGGTGCGGTCCATGTCCACTCCATTCTTCAGTCGGAACTCCGATGTAACCTACAGAGAAGAAAAGAAGGGGGGGCAGCATTCAAAGCACATCAGCGCGCATAAACACGAAAAAGTTCTACTTACCACGTACCAGACTAGCTGCAGGAACGTATAATACCACAGATCTTTACTATCCTTTTCGCATTTTTTTTTTTGTGTACTATATCCTTCCTTTCTACTATACCAACAATGCTTCATTTTATTTGTCCCTAAATTCGAGTTCCCTCTTCGTGCATTTGTTTCTCAATTAGTCGTATATTATGGGACAAAATACCATACCTTACATTCGGCAGATACCTTAAGCTACAGTCAACCATTTTCTAACAACTCTGGAAAAAGACAGGTGTGATGGATACAAATTTTCATCAATCCAAAATTCAGGCAAAGGGTCTGCATTATCTGTCTTCTATTGTTTGGGAATGACAGCCATTATTCAAAACCTTACCAACCTAGGCGATTGTTATGACGCTGATTCCATAATTCCTTCGAAAACCCTTTATTGTGAAAATGTCAGTATACAAATACGGGCCTACAACCGTATAGGCCGGCCACGGTGCAAGAGGCGTCGAGTATCATGAGCAACACTACCTTAACGCGAAAATAAAAATAATCAATAATGAGAAGACCAGCATCAATAAGGTTGTTCGCATGCCCAGTCAGTACCCTCCCCGTCCCCCGCCCGCCATGTGCAAAAAGACCGTATACATATCCCTTAACATCAATGCCAAGTAACCGGAACGCCATAAGGAGTTGTAGGTCCCTCCTAAATCGGCGCCATTTTGGGGCGAGGTCGGGTGGGTCCAGGGTACAGTCTAAATGTTTCCACTAACTAGCGGCCGGACCAGAATCCCTTTCTGCAGTTCAAAAAAATTTTCATTAACGCCAACAGAAAGAACAGACAGCATGAACCGTGACTCGAAGGTGGGGAAAGCAAAGTTTTTTCCTACCGGGTCATGCTGAGGTTCCACCGGAACTGATTCGAGTTGGTAGTCTACAGTGTCTCCTGGTAATTCAAACAGAAGCTGGCGTCAGCATGAGGGCACCACCATCTCGCAGCAACGCCGTGGTCCTTTCGGAGAGCGGGACAGCAGGCGTGTCTCTCTGCCGACGCCCTGAATCAGTCTCTCTCACGGCACCAAATGGGGACAAGATGGCTGCCGCCCGGGGCAAAGACAAGTTAATGTGGAATGATCGAGCAATAGTGGCGGTTGCCCCCACCGGAAGTCCGCGGGAGTCGAGGGCCAATGAATCCCGTAGAATCTGCAAAGCTGAGAGGACGTCTTCAAGGGTGGGGCCCATGCTCGAGCAGGCAAGCTTCTGAGTTCCAAGGTAGCCCAGAGCCATCTTAGTGGACCAGGCCCGAATCCGAAGAGCCGGCCGCCATTTTGAGAGTCCTGTGGCAGCAGCAGTTCTCCACCACAGCCACCGGAGTGGGTCCCCCGACCAACCAACTGCGGGGGCCCACTTCTTGGGTGGAACGCTAATGGAAACTTGGTGCAGAAAGGAACCTCCGCCTGGGTGGTCGTCCGGCAGGTGAAACGTTAATGGCTGTCCTGCTGCAGCTGGCCGGCGAGGGAAACGATAAGGGGCGCTCTCTCAGCTGGTCGGCGAGTGAAACGCTAAGGGGTGCCCTACTGCAACTGAGGAGCCTCCACCTGGGGTGGCCCGTTCGCGTCGCCTCCCCCCAGGGCACCCCACGCCGTCTTTCGGCGCAGCATTGTAGGATGGCCAGACCAGCGCAACAACTTGCTGGACACCACCTCGGTGCCGTCCGGATCTCGGTGCGCCGTGTTGCCTCCGGCCTATTCGCACAACAGTCCGCCACTGATGCCGCCTCACAGCCCGATGGATTTTGTAGGCGTGTTTATAGCCCAAAGCCAACTAAAAGACAGACCAAAGCAGCCCAATGTTGCTACTCCGAGGAAGGAGGGACAGGGACTGTGTCAAGCGGACGGTGAATGCTTTGGGATGGATGTTGCAGCAGGCTGCCATGTAAATAGTTGTTTAAAAAGAGTGTTTTAACGTGTTTACCCTGTTGGAGTGTTGCATATACCTACAAGTTTTTAAAGCGTTTTAATCATACTACTTTGTTGGAGTGTTGTACATATTTGTAATCTGGCAACGAGCACAAAGATGTTACTGCATAACCAGAAAAAGACATAGCCCAATTGTGCGCGATCTAGCCCAGTTCGGCGACGCCGATGGTGGGTATCAGCAGACTTCCATTTGTGTAGGGTTTTGTCGTTTTATTGGGCGGGGTGGGTGGTAGGGCAGACATGCTTAGGCAGCGAGAGCGACGGAGCCGAGCTACCTCGTGGCCATCTCGACCGTGAGCTTGGCTCCTTCCCCTAGTTTCATATTTTTCGCGAAGGGCTATTTCCTAGTGTTTCTTATTTTTGCAGGGTCAAAAGGATCCCATCAGTGGCCTACTGGTTTTGCTCGATTCCTTTTGTTTTTCTATAGCGATTTTTAGGCCATAGTTTGCTAGAAAGGTACAGCGGCTAATCCGTATTTTATATGTATGTCCTCTTTATTAGGGGTGCCCTCCGGTGGGGCCGGACGAGCTACCTCTAATAAATGGTCCGGGTAGAACCAGAATAGACAGAATATCTCTATTCCACGTTATTTGTAAGCAGAGAATACCTCCAAAGAACCAATATTGAACAACCAGTGTTCGGACAATCAAACAATCAAATGGTGAGAAAGAGATAGGCACGACGGGTTACAACAGGGGACAAAAGTCTGCGTTACCTATCCTTCACTATCTGCAAAGACTAGACAGAATATTTCTATTCTACGTTATTTGCAAACAGAGAATATCTCAAAAAGCACTATTCGTCAAAAACAATCAATGTTCGGACAATCAATCAGTGGGGAGAAAAATAGGCACGACAGATTACAAAGGGGGACAAAAGTCCGCGTTACCTACCCTTCACTATCTGCAAAGGGAGAGAGAGTATTTCTACTCTTCCCCGTTTGTAGGCAGCGAATATCTAAAAAAGAACAATCAAATAAGCAATACTAGTATTTTCAATCAATCAATCAATCGTTTCGCAATTTGTCGTGTTACACGACCTTACCCGGACCGCATGGACAGTTTCTCGTCTTCCGCCTCCAGCGCCCGATCGTCCTCTACTCTCCGTATTTGCCGCGGCACTCCTGATGGTTCCCAGTCAGGACCGTAGATCACTCGAGAGAGGTCTGCTCGGAACCAGTGAAGTTCGGATGATCGGCTGCCAGACGAGGGTCTATCGGGCAGGAGCTCTTCCCGATCGTTGCAGTCGTTCACTCTGTCGTCGGGACCTCTCCCGTTGGATCCACGTGTCGCTGATGAGCCCCACGTTTGGGACGCCAATTGTTAAATGGTAGCGGCAGGTTCAGTCGATAACCTTTCAAGTATTGCCCGGCGGTAATCGCCTCTTATACCATTCGATGATTAACCAACAAAAGAGGCAGGCGCCGGAGACTGGAAGGCAGGAAACAAAGTTTTATTCCGTCGGAGCAGAACACATCAGATCGGACAGCAAGATATCGTCTCGAGGTGCTCTAACCACATCTCTGAGGCCTGGCCTCTTATACACAAGTTTATTGCTTTATTACACGTGACACATTCTTGTTGACACTTTGATGTACGGAAAGACATCCTTGGAATCCCCACTTCAAGCTCATTCCCACACATATCTACAGTAAGTGATGGCTATTCCACAGCAGGATACTCTGTCGATTCCCGGAACGGGGTATCTGATCGGATCGCACGGGGTGGGAGGCCTTTGATTAGTCGGAGATCCTTTGAATCGGGGCAACTGCTTACAGGAAGGGGGCCAATAAATGGCAGCTGCAGGACCAGGTGGTGGCTTGGGAGCGAGGCAGGGCAGAGAAAGGGGGTTCATCAAAGGACGGGGAGGTGCTGGCCCCGGGGTTTTTTTTTTCGCTTCCGAGGTAGGGTCGCGCTGGGGAGGGGTGTATGGTCAATGCACGAGAGAGCGGGGGGGCGGTGTTCGCAGCGCCAAGGGAACGCGCTGGTGATCGGCGAGGGGCAAAGGGGCCATGGCGCTTTCAAAATGGCTACTGCTTAAGTGAGCGTACGGGCCTGAGAGGGGACAAGGTGGCGCCGATTATGTTGACATCGCAAACCAGATTTTAACAGTTTTGCCCATCCAGGAAGCCCTCTCACAGCAGAGATGCAGAGTTCTTGGCTGTGCTTGGGGCAATGAAGCAGGGTGCGGGGTTTCATTTCAAGGCTCATCTGCTTCTTGGCAAGGGATGAAGCGAGGTAGGAAATCGGTGGTGCTGAACCAGGCTGGTGAGAGGGGAGTGGCGGACTCACCGCTGGACGCCATGTCGGTGCTGCCTTACAAGCGCAGTGGGTTCAGGGTAAGTTCGATCCCCGCTCTTTCACTGTGATCCCGTTGAGGCCCTTGGTCGATTCCAGCCATTGCAGTTGTTGTTCAGACGAGGCCCGAGGTTGCCCCAGGTTGCAAGGCTCGTTGCAATGTCCAGTTGTATGGAGGGTTCTTTCTTTAAACACCATCTGTCTGGCACTTACTTTCCCAAGTTTTTCAATCTTGGGCAGAGGTATGGTGGCAAGGCATCACAGGACATTACACTAGAAGCGATCCCTGGCCCCGGGGCTGCCCCAAGGCTGCTCCTTCTCAGACAGTCAAAAACCAGGTGTGCAGTTCCTTGGGAGGAGAGGGGGGGGAGAGGGGGAGAGCGATTAGTCTCTATAGAATGCCCTCACACACCTAGCAAGGTGTCATGCTTCATCATAGGGCTGTGCTCCTCCTTATAATGCTCCCCAGGGAAGTAAAAAGGTCGACATGTTTCTTGCCCTGTGCCCAAACGGGTCGGTGGCAATTCTTCAGGACCAGGTGAGAGAGTGTTCAAAATAATCTCTACTACATAGTGGGTGACAGTAAAATTAGTACATCACCTCCCCTTTTTGTAACCTTCTCAGACAGTCACAAGTGCTTCTACATGGCTTCGGTGCATTGGAGCATCATGTGGTGGCCAGGACCTCTGGTGCTGTGAACATATGTGGGCTACTAGTTGGTCTCTGACTCTGTCAGCACTAGGCCGAGGTGAAATTTAAATTATACCTGCGGAACTGGCAAAATTACAGCATTACGTCACTTCACATAATTCTGCAGCATTAGAAAAAAATACTGCAAGTAGCAGTTCCTCACTGTGCTTTTTTATTTAATGCATCCCTACGCCAAAAATTGATGCAAGGATGCATTTTGCTCTAGCGTATAAAATTACGTGTTTATATTTCGAATAATGTAACGCAATTTTGCTGTAATTACACAAAAGCAAATTACGCAAATTTCGTGAACCCCTAGCACTGGGTTCATAAAGACAGCCCACTAGAAGGATAGAGGAGGAGCCAGAAGAAATGTAACAGGCTGCTGCCCCCTTGTACTGCAACATGTCCCATGCACATGACCTCTCTGTGCTGCCTGTCATCGACAGTACTCAGGCTCTGTCTTGGTGTACACGAGGAGACCCTCTTTCCTCCATAAGACCTGGGAGCGTGCAAGTCTAGGGCGAAGGCTGGGCCTCTGGTGCACATGTGAGAAAACCTCCTCCTGCCTCTACTTAACTACAGGTCTTTGTTGGCAGCCATTTTAGAGTGCAGGTTCCGCCTTTGATGCTTTTTTTTTTTTCTTTTGTGTTACTTTGTTCCTGTTCTTGTCTGAGTTGCCTGTTTGAACTACTGAGATGCCGGTGGTGCTGAGTGCCAGCTCCTAGATGGCTAATCAAAGGCCTACATTTACTAGGAATCATAGAATATGAAGCTTTGCGCAAATCTGAAAAGCACATATGCCAGTAGCGGCCCGTGGAGGGAGTGCCGCGGGGTGGTGAGCCGGGGCAGGGGAGGGGCACAGTGGGGGGTAGTAAACTCCGGCTCACGGCCAACCAGAGTAATGTATGTAAATAAATAAATAAACTGAATTTTATTGCGGGCGCTGAAACGCCAAAAGCGTTTCAGCGCGCGCAATGATAGATTTCACTGTGCCACTTCTACGAGGCCTTTTACGGGGGAACGCCCACCCTGCATACATTATACCTGATGCAGGTATAATGTAGCCCAGGGCTTTCCAAAGTGACACATCTGCTTAGATGTGTCACTCTGTAAATAGGGCGCAACATGGCGCATTTTGTACGCCGCCGGTGCGTCACAAAAAGGGATCCAACGGCACTGGCATGGTGTCTGGCGCTGGCTGCGGTCAGAATATGGATGGGTGAAGACGGGCTTGACTTTAGGCGCGCCAGTGGCCCTTTTGCGGCCATGCTTATATTCAACTAACTATTGTTGGTACCTGAAACACTAGAGTGCTGCCTCTGTGTTCAGTGCCCCGCTTCTGATGTGACCTTACCGTGTCTTAAAGCACGTGCAATAGTGCTAACCCGAGTGCTAGTAAGTGTTTTAACTCCGATGCTTTGCGAGTGTAATAATATGTTTAAATAGTGATTTTAGATGGAGCTTGAGATATTTATAAAAACAGTAGGCTTTTAAAAGTATGAAGGTGAAAAAATAGCGCAAAAATCTATTCAGTTTGTTTGCAATCAAATTTAATACACATTCAATATACAGTTTTTTCAAATAAAAGTTTGTCTCGGAACGATGTTGATTACATCCTAAAGGCCGATTAGCCGAGTGGGTCCACACTATGGCAATGCTTATATTCCACTGATTACTCTAGGCACCTAAAACCTTTTCATTTATTCAATCCCTGGCAGCACAGCTCCCAGGATAATGTTCTGCATGGCTAAACACTTATAAAGTCACAAAGGCTAGACCTATTGGCTATGCCTATGCTTGTTTTTTTTGGTTCGAGTAGTCAGTGCCAAGCGATGCCCTGCCACTTTGCATGACTTTACTTGGTCTGGATTTGCATGGAATCCTAGATATGTTTGTTATGTGCCCAAGAGCACACTTTGCATAGAATATCAGTGGTTCACTCTAAGCAACACAAGTGCATAAGGCTCTGCCCTGGTGTCACATTTGTTTGCAAACCATCCGTTTGTGTGCAGGTCTTGGATTCCATAGCTGTGCATTGCATGCATACCTGTGCAAATATTTGCTAAATCTGCACAACAGACTCAATGAAGAAATCAAGCAGTCTATGGAATCCAATAGACGAGCAAAGCTGAGCAAAGGGATAGGTGCACGTGGAGAATGTCACCAGGCCTATTAGAGGAAAGTACCTCAGGAGAGTCACTCATGCACTGCCAAATGGAAGAGATTGGGAGTAAGTGGCAGGGCAATTGCCCCAATGAACAGTGAGTGTTTTCTTTATTTGGGGTAGGCAACACTTATCTCTATCTGTCACTATCTTTGCAGGACCAGCTCCCTCAACGTTTCCCCTGCTGCAGCTGTCAACTATATGGGGGCAGGAAGGGAGGACAAAGTGGGTTGTCTCCTAAGGAGGGAAACATCCTTGGAGGTGCACAGAGGGGACACCACCGAGGCTTGTGAGAAAAAGTATTAAGAGGGTAGAAGAACCTGATCTCAGGCTGGCAGAGGCCTTGTGAGCAGCTTCCAAGGGGATGGCACATCTCTATTTTTAAATATTTCTCTTTTTATATAGTGACCCAATGAGAAAACATATCCAGATGATGGAGTTTACCTCCTAGTGCTACATAATGTTTTGTTTAAATAAAAAAAATACAGTACCGATTCACAAAGATAAACTGAGACCAAAGTATAACTTTACAACTTTTGGTATTCACAAAGGGTGTTCACGAGTAATAAAGTTAAACTTTTGTCTCAGTTCAACTTAAGTTTTGATTTTAAGCTTAACTGAGACCAAAAGTATCTGGTCTCAGCTAAACTTAAGACTAAAACTGAAGTTTAACTGAGAAAAAAGTCTAACATTACTACTCATGAATGCCCTTAGTGAATCTGGTGGGAAACAAACGTTACATCACGGTCATTAGACCACATTGCCATTACAACGCGGTCATTACAATGACCGCTTTGTTACCACTCAATGCCATTACTACGCAAGTCATTACACCGACTTGCCGTAGATTGCGTGCTAACATAAGGAATAGTATAGTTTACTATTCCAACACCTTCCCTACTGTTGCATAGGCTGGAGTTGGAATAGTAAATTATACATTCCTAATGTTAGCACGCCTTGTACTGCAAGTCGATGTAATGACTTGCTTAGTAATGGCATTGCCTGGTAACAACGCGGTCGTTGTAACGGCCACGTTGTGAAGACACGCGATGTAATGTCATATTCAAATCTGGCCCAACATTGTTAGTTACAGCTTCTGCCGATCAGCCTGAGGGTTAAATGTTTGCCACATTAGGAAAAACACTGCATTTGTTGACATGGCTATATTATTACCAAAAATGTGAATTGGGATCATGTAGATGATGTGCATGGGTACGTGTAGACTGTCAATGATGGCTTTACTTGCTCTCGTTTTTAATACAACCTATTACTATGCAAATGCTTCTCCATTGAGACCCATTGTATGTTAATGCTTCTTATGAATATTCATTGTAGATATACTGGATGGGTTCTTGACTGTGCCACTGTTCATGCGGTATTGTTCACTGGTGTGGGTGCATGGAAGGAATACATCTTGAGAAAAAAGTGTTGTACTCAAGAAAGATAAACATGAACCCTTGCATAGCACCCGGGACCCAAGAATGAAACTGGGGACCCAGAGATGAGAGGAGACCTTCCTTCCTCCATGTAAATTCAAAAAGAGAGCTCAAAATCTTGCTGGATGCGGTTGCCTGAGAGAATCTGAGGAGTCAGGAACTTTGAACAGACACACACATGCACATACAGACATACACATATGTCTGTAGGAGACGCATTGCTATCATCACAGGCGAATCACTGACAGAATATCGACGTCAAAAATATCGGAGCCGAAATATTGGTCAAAATATCGAAGTCCTATCTACATTATGGTAAGTTAAAAAATATCGGAAAAAAATATCATTGTCAAAAATATTGTTGTTAAAAATATAGTTTTTTTTAATGTTAAAAAATAATGTCAAATAAAGTAAATAATACATATATTTAAAATAAACATAGTTAAAAATATGTTTAAAATTATAAGTAATACATATAGGTGCCGATTCCGATCCGTTAAAAAAAAATTCCGTACGACTCGTATCTGTATTTTTTTCCGTACGAATCGTACAAGTCACGTCCGACCCGTGAAGTACAATTCGTACGGGAAAAAGTACATATGGATCGGCCCGATCCGTACGAATCATAGCGGGAAAAGTTGTACGAGACGTACCCGGACACTTTTCCGTACGAATCGTAAAAATACAGTCCGAGCGTACAAGTATGATCCAGACCGGCTATCCGATTTACGAATCGTACGGAAAACGTCCCGTACACGGGGAATGACTCTACCCGCTACGAAGCGAAGTTTGTACGACTTGTAGCCCGGGAAAAGTTGTTCCCGGGGTACGAGTCGCACAGGCACCCCCACCCCACCCGCATATGTACGCTCCGTACCCCCCGGGGCGTACATACGGGGGGGGTACGGTGCCTACATACGGGGGGTACAGTGCGTACATACGGGGGGTATGGTGCGTACATACGGGGGGTACGGTGCGTACATACAGGGGGTACGGTGCGTACATACGGGGGGGTATGGTGCCTACATACGTGGGTGGGGTGGGGGGCCTGTACGACTCATACCCCTGGGGACTCAGCTTTTACGGCTGTTACTGGCTCCCATAAAAAAAGAGCTGTACAGAGTGCCGTAGGGACGGATCGTACTTGCTGGGCCGTAAAACACTGCTTACATACGTACGGGCGTCGCGTACAGGCTGTTCCGGATCAGATTCATAGGGTTTTTTTACCCGTACAGTCTTTTGTACGATTTGTACGGAAATAGGCTTTCTGTACGAATCGTATTTCCTAGGTTGTACGGACAGTTTACCGGGTACGAGTCATACGGAGAAAACGCTCCGTACAACGATTCGTAGGGCCTTTTTACAGGATCGAAATCGGCACCATAATGTAAAAAAGAAAATGAACATATACATATAAAATATAATATATATACTTACTTATTTACAATTAATTATTGGAATAACTTATAAATTGTTTAAAAACATTTGATAAATTATAAATACATACATAGACATACAACAATAATATAAATAAAAATATAAAAAATATATAAAGCAAACTAAAAAATGTTTTAAAAAATAAATTATACACTACATTAACTAAAACAGGAAATATTGGATAGCGTAGGGGTAAAAATTACTATTCCAACTCCAGAGAGTGCATCAGTAGGGAAAGTGTTGGATAGCATAGGGGTAAAAATTACTATTCCAACTCCAGAGAGTGCAACAGTAGGGAAAGTGTTGGATAGCGTAGAGGTTAAAATTACTATTCCAACTCCAGAGAGTGCAACAGTAGGGAAAGTGTTGGATAGCGTATTGTAAATAAATAATAATTTAAGTATTAAATAACAATAAATTAATTAACAATACCAATAAATAAGTACTTAAAAATAGTTACCAATTAATAATTAATTAACAATTAAATTGATGATAAATACAAGTAAATAATTATTATAAAAAATTAATTACCAAATAATAATAAAATAAAAAACAATTAATTTTCAATACGAAAAAAAGTATTAAAAAATATTTACCAATTAATAATCAATTAACAATAAATTATTGATAAATACCAATTAATAATAATCAATGACAATTGATCACCAATTATTAATTAATTACCACATTCATTTCTACAACATAAAAATATTAATTATTAAAAAAGTTATTACCAATTAATAATTAATTAACAATAAATTATCAATACTCAACAATGAAATAAATAATTACTTAATTACAATTAAATTAGTTCCCACCCTACTGTCCTATAAACTCCAACACACTTCAATAATAAATTGATACACTAATATAATTACCAATTAATCAATTAATAAAAAATAATTACCAATTAATAATTATTTAACATAAATTAGTTATCAATACCAATGAATACAAATAAATAATTAAATAATTACAATTAAATTACTTCCCACCCTATTTCCCCATAAACCCACAACCCGCTACAGAACTAAAACGCAAATTTTACTTAAAAATAATTACTAATTACTAAAAAATTTAAATTAATTTAATATAATTAAATTACTTCCCACCCTATTCTCCTAACCCCACAACCTGCTACGGTACTAAAAGGCATCATTCACTTAAAAAAATGTTACTAACTTCAAAAAATGTTATATGTATATTCTAAAACTAGTATAATAATTAACAAAAAATATAAACACAAACATATAAAATACATAATAAAATACACAAACCTAATATAAATATCGATGTTAGTAACATTGATATTTTTGCTATCGATATTACTAACTTCGATATTAACAAAAACAATATTTCTTACCTTCAGGTCGATATTCTGGTCGTCGATATTCTTGACTTCAATATTGTGTCCCTACGATATTTCAAACTCGATATTATTGTAGGTCGAAATTAAAAACTCGATATTTAGACTGTTTACCGATCACAGGCAATAAGACGAGGGCAGAAATCAGCACAATACACGTAGAGCGAGGATTGGAGCACTCCTGATAAGATGTGTAATGCACTGGTTGTTTTTCGGTTGGTACATGGTGCCAAATCAAACACAAGGAGATGATGGATGAAGCACTGAAACTTTTCAGACACTCACCCCCAGTCACTGTTAGATCTGGGATGAATCCATCATCGTTCTTTAGCTCACTTCGCCGCCCCAGTTCAGACCCAGCCATGTGCAAATCAGTCTTGACCCTGCACCTCATGAGAACAGTCCAGCCCGAAGTGCAAGCCAGGTCTTCCCTGGACCGAAAACAAGCATCCTGGGATCAGTTTTTGGTGCCAGATGCCATGTGCCCCAGAATTGTCAGAGAGCAAAGTAGCTCAATGTCCCTGAATGGCGAAAGCTTGTGTACTGATTTCCGAGGAATGGAGAGTATGGTCAAATCCTCCAAAGTTAAGGAGTAGGGGGAAGTGAGCTCGGTGAGTGGTAGCTATGGAGGGTGGGTTATTCGTGGAGTATTCAGATGGTATTTATCTCAGTTCTCTCTTTAACAAGCATTTACAATGCAATGGACTCGGCATTGGTAAAGTTAGAGCTATTGGCATTGCTCATGACATTATTTTTGTTTATGTTTTTGTTTTTAAAACATTTAAAGAAACGGCATTGTTATTTACAATGTCAATAGCTTAATCACTCTTAAATGCGAGGCCTATTGCATTTGCACCCACACACAGAGCCACCTACTCACACACTGATTAAGCTATTGACATTGTAAATAACAATGCCGTTTCTTTACATGTTTTAAAAACAAAAACATAAACATAAAAAATGTCATGAGCAATGCCAATAGCTCTAACTTTAACAATGCCGAGACCGTTGCATTGTAAATGCTTGTTCGCTAGCCGAGACCTAAAAACTAAATAAAACATGTTCCGCAGAGGAAAATACAAGCAGTCTTCATTTTGTGTTCAGGCAGTGTTCTTGAGTGTGTACAGTTTTCCCCTTTCAGATGGTTGTGAAATCTATGATGGGGTTTAGTGGATATGTCACCTGTAGGATTAAGAAGACCTGTGTTGTTATCCTGGCTGTCCTCACTTGACCGGATTGTGGGATCCTACGCATGACTAACCCATCCTGTTACTACGGTGGTGCTGTATTGGAATCACAACCCTTCCTGTTGCCCCGTGTGCAGCGCCTCTTCTGTGTTCCGGTCTTGGCACAGACATGCCTCTCGTAATAAATCACTCATGCATACATCAGTGTGCTCCTCGCAGATGCATTCTCTCAATTATTTACATTTTCACCTACCACTTGCTCTGTGATTTATCCTGGGGGTGTATCCATCCCTCCATACGTGATTAACATAATTCCGAACGAGAACCCATTAGTCACATCACACTAAATCACCATTTCACCTTCCACAATAAACACCCTCCCAGTCTGCAGGCAATAATAAAAGAACCAGATCTTCTTGTCCTATCCTGGAATTGCTCACAGATGGAGAGTTCATTGGGGTGTAGCTTGAGTCATGGGTGCCCTGAGCAGCGATGGTGCCTGGAAGCTCCTTGTCTGCTCTTGCTGTGAGGTTTTGGTGGGTTAGCCGCTGGCTGGAGGTAGGGCTGGCATGATGGTGGTTCAAACCTTCTGGCCCTACACCAAAGTTGCCCACAGATGGACAGTTCATCAGGATGTGGCTGGGGACAGTTAGAGGTGCCCCTAGCAGGGATGCAGCCCAGGAAGTTCTCATAGCTTTCACTTGTGAATAATTGATGCTATGTTGCCTTATGATATGCTATTTAAAGAATGTTGTCAGGTATCTGAGCCTGCCTTGAGGGGATGTAATTATAATTCTTACAAAGTATTACAATCTTCTGCCATTAAGAAGTCTGTAAAGAAAGAATGCGTAAACTTTAACATATCTGGTGTTTGGATATAAAGTAAAGAAAGCTATGTCCTACAATGAATACCAACAGACTGTGATCTTTCGTCTGTATTTTATATGTTTTGGTATGGAAGGTGTATTATCAACTGAGTACACAAGTGAGAACATTAAGATGTCGGTGTGACGAGGTGCCCACAACAACCCAAGAAGGGGTGAGGTGGAACAGCCTCTAGGAAACTCATTTTTTCCTACAAAAGGTACCTCTGAAAGGCTATTAGGACTGGAGAGTGTCCGTTCCTAGTCAGGAACCTTTCTGGTAGGGGGTGTTTGCAAAGGATTCATCGTTGGGAAGGGTCAGTTTGAATATTGACTGCTAGGTGAGGGATACAGTTCGACAATGTTTATTCAGTCCATGAAGAGGCGTTGGAGAGGATGGATGAAAAATGTAAATTACACAATAGGAGACCAATGGATGAAAAAGGCTAACTGAAAGCCTCTACAGGTATATTATTCATATAATGTTAATTAAATAAAAAAAAAAAAGGTCAGGTCTAAGAAGATATATAAACGCTGACAGGGCTTCGACGGGACTCATTTAAACCAATATACTTAGAAAAACACACATTCAAACGGGACCATGAAGCCTCACTATGTAACGATATGTGTAGCTTAACGAAGCAACCTAAAAACCAAGGTGCATTCCGGGATAAATAAATTGTGCAAATGAGGCAGTCACATTTTCCTCCTGGCACAGTATGCTCCACCTCTGGGTCTTGCTATACCTGGCCGAAGAATCCCTGTTCCGAGGAGACCACTACTAGTAAAGCTTAGTCCTATGCGGCTTCTGAAACAGAGAAAAGCAATGACAGACTGGAGACACACCGGGGGCGCCTGCAACTGGCAAGAATGTATAGTCGATATTTACTGCCTCTGTAACGAAAAGTTCTTAAAATTGCCTAGTGGTAACCACCTAAACCCCAGTTTAGCCTCCTACGGTAACGGGGCAGTAAGCGCTATGTAAATGTTAGAATACGAAACAATACAATACATTGGTGCCGTAATCACCCCGCATTCGGCTGTCAGCCCCCATAAACTCTTCAGCAACATTGCCACACCTAAGATGGCCTCCGCTTTACGGCCGCGCTTCACCCCACTCAAGCGTGTTCATACGCGCTTTGAATTTCGGCAGTCCTACCTAAGCCTCCATTTTGCCGAATTGCCGTCCGGTGCTGCGCACGTTTAAATGTGGATTAACCTACCTACCTTGTATGTCAACCGAGTATAAATCACGAACGTGACACTTACCTCCCACTGGCGTAGCATTAAGGTCCGACTGCAGCTACTTTCGTTTAGACTCGAACTATTTGGAAAACTGGGAGTATGGTGAGCCAATCAGAATGCCAGCTCACAATGACTGATAGGGTAAAGGGGATACTAGGGGAGGCTGGTGTGCGAGTCGCGCAAGTATAATATTTGATGTCCCGCCATGGGTTAGAGCAACTCCTGCACCTGTTCAGGACTCCACTTTCCCCGCGCACAAATTCGCTGCTCCGGTCTCAAATCAGCTAGTCATTGAGAGATTTATCCAAGCCCCGCCCCTCACTGAGTCACAGAAAAGTAAACAAAGAAGCACACCGAAGCACACCACCGCCTTTCTCCAAGGCAGAGCAGAAATGCCTCGGAGAAAGGCAGCGTCCTTTTCGGATTCGGGGGCGTGTTTTGCTGTTGTCTCCTCCCTGAGACTTTTCGCAAAAAACACGCCCCCCGATCCGAAAAGGACGGGGCCTAATCGGAGTGACTGACCTCTTCTCCAGTGGCTGGCCAGCATTTACGAGGCCAGCCAATGGAGAACAGGGGAGAAGAGGGGCGGGTTCAAGCCCCTCTTCTCCAAGTCATTAAATCTCGGAGCGAGACTACGCAAGCGCAGCCTTCGCAGCCGAGACCTAAAAACAAGCTACAAACCATTTGTGAGACTGTAGGAGCAGACTCCTCAGGCATTCGAAGGAGAACATGGTCCCCTGAGAGGTGGGCCCTCAGCCCTGACCAGTAGCCAAAGTAGAATAACCGGGGCATAGGAGATTTGGAGGGGGTCAAAGATCCCCATCTCCTACAAGCACAAGATACGGAACCTAGGATAGAGAAAGACAAAGGACAACCTTAATCCTCTGTGCAATACAGCCGGATGTGGAAGGCTTGTGCCACATGAACCGAGCAATGGGAAAATCGATTGTTCCCTTATTGGTTTGGGTTTGTCATTTAATAAGTGTTGCAGGAGCATGACCACATGTCTGAGCACTGTATTCAATATACTTCAAGAAAAGTTTATACATTTTTACTAAGCCCCACAGTGGGTCTCGAGTACAAGTCAGGGGTCTCAGGATGCTTCACAGAAGCTTAGGATCACCTTAGTGGAGGGACTGCTCTCACACAACAACATGAACTCTAATAACTAAGCATAACAGTCATGGTGGGTGGACATTTGGAAACAATCAGCCTAGGCTAATTACAACCCTCACAAAAGACTTACTGACTGTGACTAGCTTATCCAGTCCATATTTGAGAAGGAGACATAAGACTCTACAGATATTGAAAGACAGTGAAGGGCAAGAAGTATTAAAAAAAATATGAACTCGCCTTATCCCACTAAGCAGGTCTCAATTGAACAGATTGGGGCAGCCGATGAAGTGACGCTTTATAGAGCTCGTGAGGTCACCGTCCATTTTTGTGTGTCTACTGCTGTAAATCCAAATCCAATATCTATTCGCAAATGGATAGCATCAGTGGGAAGGGACCTTCACGAAGAAGAGTCCCGGAGCACCAAAACTATGCTTTCTCTAATTCTGCCCCCCGCCCCACCCATCGTCAAAGAGAGGAGCCCTCAATGTGTCCATCCTCTTTTATAAAAAACTACAAAACAAGCAAGAAAAATAGGTTCCAAACACACAAGCATAATGAGCGTAACAAAGCCTGGCTGCAAGTCAACTCCAAATGTAAAAGTTTGACATGAGGGTCAATAAACGTTCAGAGCCTGCTTCCTGAGGAGCTCTCTTTGATAAGGCATTGAATTGTCTGACAAGGTTGGACCAGAAGTGACCTGATGTCAATACCTGAGGACCCCAAGCAGAATTTATATCCCAAAATAGGAATCCAAATTGATCTTCTCTTCACTGCTGTCACTAAACCCTCATGCAAGCAGAATCCTCAGCCAAATGGTAACACCGGAAGTATATTTTCATCTTGGGATTCACATCAAGGTTACATTTTCACTCCCACCTCTGATCCCCCTCCACTTATTTGTTTATTCTTATACCAGTCTTTCTAGTTTTCTTTTTCTGTGATCAACATTGGTAAGCCAACAATGATATGAAACAATAAACATGTTCAGTTCTTGAAGGAAGACTAGATCAATACAAATTCAGTACTAACTACATTCACATTCAACTAAAGTACATAAAAAAAAGCAAAATGTATGTGAGAGAAAGTGTATAGGAGTCAAAGAGGACGAAGATGAAAAGGCGCGGCAGAAGGTACACTTTTCTTCTCAGAAGGATGGCGCACCCCAGCATATAGTCAATGACTGGTGGATCCCTCACAGGAGGTTGTCCTGGAACATGAGGCAGAGGAGACCATTCGCTTGATTTCTGCCTCCACCCTCCTACACGTTGGCCAAGGTTTATAAAGAGTTTGTGTCAGGTTTTCATTACTTGCTTAACACAACGCGATGCAAAATAACGATTTGCATTGGTTTGTAACTCAAAGGAACGCAGCACAATGAGCAACTTTGCATCAAGGGGGTCTTCCATAGATGGTGCATGGCCGTTCCCATGCAACCACCCATGGTTTTTGACACAAATCTCTATCTACAAAGAACTGTAGACAGGGATTTGCGGAAAATCCTTCATCTCCCTGAGGTCGGCGTAAGAAGGAGAAATGTTTTCAATTTCACTTGTTTTTTCCTCTTGCATTTGTGCTGCATTCAGCAGGAAACATACCAAGAGGAAAATGCCTTAATGCATACTTTTTGAGGCGTAAGCACCCTTGCCTACACAAATCTATGCTGGCTACAATGCAGACCCCCTTACACTATGGAGCAAGCATGCTTGCGTTGGCCTATGGCAGCCACAAGTGCTCCAGCGCAGGGAAAGAGCAGGACTTACCCACTTCCAAGTACTTATGGTGAAGTTCTGCTCTCTCCCGTTCATGTCATATAGCACAGTAACTTTACTTGCTGTGCTGCGCTGCATGAACTCTTTGTAAGTATCTGTCTTGTAATAATCTTGATTTTAATACAAGGCTAGGGGCTAAATTTCAGCAAATTTCATTTATTTCTACTCCCAAAGCAGCAATAAATTGAGTAAAAATAATTTCAGAACCCTTGGAAGCTTATTAAACCCAGTCATCCCAGAGCACTGCCTCTTTTATTGCTGCTCTTCAGACAACTTATTCATATTTTGACTATTCTTTTTCCTTCCTGCTGCCACGAAAATCCAAACACTGGCAATGAAAGTTATGCCACCTTCAGCCTGCTTGACTATCTCTGGACTGGCCTATACATTTCCATCAATGTGCTTGACATCCTGTGTGGTGACTGGGAATACTTCAGATTATGCTGACATTCGACGGAAGGAGAACACAACTGTACTAGACAGTGCATTCAAAGTTCACCCACGTCTAGGGGTGTAATGCAAGCCCCTGAAGCCCCTAACCCTACAAAGGACCACCATTCCTTTAACGGGGCCTTATTTACCTCAAGCTCATTGTATATCTGTGAGATATGGGTGACTAAGGATCCCTCGTCACATTCTGTATGGGGTCCCCCACCATTTAGCATTAAGGGCATGATTACAATATCGGGTAGACGTACCGTTGCAGTCGCAGAACGGACCAACCTTCGGTCGACGGTCCCGACACCGCAATTACAATGCGACCGCACATGGTGCAGTCGCATACTCCCATTTCACTATGGAAGCTTGTGCTGCGGGCGTAAACTGATACCTGATACTTGCTGAGTTCACATCTCCCTCGGTTTTCCATTGCGGTGCCACTTCATGGACCTACCGGCTTGCAGTTCCCCTTCTTGACATAGAGCCCATCCAGGCTCGAATCCGGTTATACGCTGCTGGCCTCACACTTGATTGTTCCCGGACGGGAGCGTCGGTTACCCTCAATTTAACTTGACTCGAATGCTTCAATTCTCCGGCTGCTTGCCCTTTACGCTGCATCCCCTTATTTTGGGACTCCGAGGTCTAGCTCGACATACCCCATCAGCAACTTCCCAGGCACTTGTTTTACTGCTTAGTCCTGATGAGATCCCTATACCTCAATTGGGATCGAAACATCTTCAACTCTATACTATAATTTGTATCCGAATGTGGAGTATGAGATGTAACCCTGATTGTGACTTTTTGCTTACCTACATTTTCACAAATTGAAAAGTCACTTTTTAAGTCACTTGCCTGTGGCAAGGGAATCGGCTGATCTCCCTTCACCCTGTCACGTCTTGCTCACTCACTTTTTTGTATATTATCATTGCGTTGAACTTAAGTGTTAATTAAAATCCATTTTTTGCATCGATACATTTTGTAATTCCAATTTTGATTAGTAAATTGTGATACTGTAACTATCCAACTTGTATGGGACCATTGTTTTGTTCAGCATGCGGCCATAAACTGGCCGTAGCACAAGCTCTCATAGAGAAATGGGAGACTGTGTAATCCCTGCACCGTGTGGCAGGCACCGTGACGGTGCAGGGATTTACAGGGGGGAGGGCCTTTCCACGGTGCAGGGATTTATGCCGCCTAAACTCCCAACCGGAGAGCCAGAGGGGAAAGGGGTCCTGCTAGGGGCCACCAAAAGGCACTTTCCAACAGCAAATCCATTTTGGAAAGCCCAACATGGATTTGTTCTCGGAAAGTGTCATCATAGTCCTGGAGGCGGAAACACGGTTTGAATTTCGACCGCTGTAATGGTAATATGGCTGTCGAAAGTCAATCCAGGTATGACCCTTAAGGAGCAGTAGGAAGGGAGAGGAGTGCTGAATGTGAGGGGTACGTACAACTCAATATCTTGTCAAATAACCTTTTTAAAGACCTTTGAAACGGAGACAAGAGTATGCGGGTGGCTGTGCGTGAGCGTATTTGTATGGTAAAATCCCAAGTGAAATCCGACAAACACCACAACATACCCGATTTATATTACCTGTACCCAACTGTTTACTACATAATACATTTATTAGGAGGGTGTTACACAGCAGCATTCCCCCTGAAGTTACACCCCTGTTCATGACCTGTCTCTGAGTGAATAAACTGCACTTGGTATGAGTGAGACCCTACACCTGAAATTCGACCTCACTGAAAAAAACTGGGGTTACGTGTACACAATACTGAATAATGGTGGACCCTATAAAATCATCCACAGTTTATTTTACAGATTTTGCAGAACCATCCATAACAGTAATAACACCCTCTAAGATCCCCTGGAATAAGCCATAACTACTCGACTTACACTAAGTTTGCAGGACGTCGCATGTTTATCCAGCTGGAGTGTAACTGTACCTGAGGGCCTGGGCTATCGGTGGTAAGTGATGACACTACAAACTATGGTTAACTATCCGAAAAACACTGAGGTGCCGATCACGATCCTGTAAAAACCGGGTACGAAGCGTCGGACGGAGCAAATTCTCCGTCTGACGCGTACCCGGTCGTCAAAATGTACAACCATGGAATTACGATTCGCACGGAAACACCATTTCCATACGAATCGTACAAAACCCCGACCGACGAAAATAAACATACAAATGCGATCCGGGATAGCGCCGACGTGACGTCGGGACGCACGCAGCCTGTCATTCACGAACCAGGAATTACGATTCGCACCGACGTCATCCCGCACGGTGAATATTTTCCGGCTGCTAAAAACTGCCGGGAAATCAGGACGACGCGAACAAGGAGTACCTGTACGCGACGGACAGACATGGACCCGAACCTACGTGTCATCCCGGCCCTCATAGCAGTCGACCTCCTCTACAGGTTCCGACGCAGACGCCGCAGAAGGTCAGAACAACTAAGGGAGGGGGGAAAGGGGGGGGGCAGGACCAGGGGCAGGCCACAAAACCACCACCAATGTCACACAGCACACATGCCCTGGACATACCTGACCCCCATGCCCTGGTCACCACGAGGGGGTGGGGGCGTGTCCAGCAAAGCCTGCGTCCGCCACAAAGGAAGTGCCTGACGACGCGAACCGGCAACACAACTATACAGGTACGTCCCGTACCCATGCCTTAAGAGCGTGGGTACGAGTCGTACCACGCCCACACCTACGTCACCACAACAATGGCGGGACGGCTGTACCCACGTGGCAAAGGCCTGGGTATGGGTCGCACAAGCATCACATAGCGTGGGGACGGATATGTACGGACCGTACCACCACCACCGTATGCATGGAGCGTACCCCCACCCCAACAGTGTGAGTACGACCCGTACCCTCACCCGCGGACGTATGGAGCGTAACCCCCACCCCAACAGTGTAAGTACGACCCGTACCCTCACCCGCAGACGTATGGAGCGTACCCCCACCCCAACAGTGTAAGTACTATCCGTACCTGTTAGAACCGGCCCTCGTAACATAGCCAGACCTGACCCCTGCACCTCACACCAGCCCCCGAGCCACGGCCTAGCCGATCCTTCCCACCAGAACACACACACCCGACCTGGACTTCCCCGTCCGCGGCCTCCCTCCTTTCGGCCACACCGGGCCCGCGTGCCCACTTCATGCACCAAGATGGCCGCCCGGCCCCAGCGCGACCCTGGCCTAGAGGCGCCACTCCGGCTGGAGGACATCGCGCTCCCCTTGGGATGAGAAAGGGAGGAGCAGTTTCCATCACACCTCTGCGCTTCCCTGGGAAGGTGGGTTTCGATCGACCCGCCGGCCTCCCCGAGGGCTGGCTCCACGCCTGCTGGGTGTCTGGGACTCCTCCCGACCCGGCCCTGAAAGGATCAAAGGACAATGGCAGGAAACCCCAACAAGCGACCCCCAGGTGACAAGACCCCTGCCTGCACAGACTCCGGACATCAAAGAGGAGTCGCCCTATAACAAGGGGTGCTCTGGGACTGTCCGGCATATTCGCCTTGGAAACACCTGAGCCCTGCTGAGTGACTCGCGGCTCCCTGAAGATCGTAAGACCTCCGAACTTGTGCTTGAGCCCTGCTGAGTGACTCGCGGCTCCCTGAAGATCGTAAGACCTCCGAACTTGTGCTTGAGCCCTGCTGTGTGACTCGCGGCTCCCTGAAGATCGTAAGACCTCCGAACTTGTACCTGAGCCCTGCTGAGTGACTCGCGGCTCCCACAGATTCTCTTGGTCCCGCCGGACCCCACGACGACAAGCGTATCCCCCAGCTTGAGGATTGTGAGCTGTGCGCCGGGTACGCTCCTGCATCTGATCCATATCCCCAAAGACTGTCCCGCTACCTCCTACCCCCCCTCCAAGACTTTGTGAGCCCACGCTCCACTTGTATATATTTGCCTTGCTGATCATAAAGATCCTACAACTCCGATCTGATATAGATTTAGTCTTAAGAACTCTCGGTGTGGTGTCTCTTTGTCGTGTGGTGCCGAGTGTACGATCCTAGATACGAGATTTCTCCCCTGAGGAGTCTCCCGCCAGTGCCCGGCTACGATACTTCGAGGGTGGGTCTCAGGACAGTCAGGGCCCCTTCCTGGCCCCTCTGAGGTCGCCTTCTAACATTGGTGGCAAGCGACGGGATTCGGGCCCATAATCTAGAGATCGTACCGTGAACGGCTGACGCACTACCGACAAAGATGGCAGAAGGAAACGCCGTGGTTCTCACAGAAAACGACACCAGTACCGTGTTCCAGGTGGAACAGCTGGAAGAGTACACACACAAAGAACTGAAGCAATTTTGTAAGGAACTCAAAATCGCTACCACTGGTCTCAACACCAAAGAAGATATGCAAAAGGCACTGAAAGCTTGGGTGGATTCTGGAGCCTCCCGCCCAGAAGGAGCGGGGGAACCCCACGACGAAGCTGGACCATCCCAAGGAGAACGCAGCAGCAACCAGGTGCGAGGCTTCGTACCAGACGGGGGCCTATCCCCGGAGGAACTCGCAGACAGAGAAAGAAGTCGCCATCACGAACTCGAATTAGCCAAACTCAAAATTGAGGGCGAGTTGAAATTAGCCGAGAAAAAGCTAGCGGTGGAACAACTGCGAGTGCAGGGAGAACTAGAAGAGAAGAAACTCCAACGGGAACACGAAGGAAGGAGACTTCAACTGGAACATGAACGCAGCTTGAAGGAAATGGAGCTGAAAGCAAAAAGCGAAGAAGCGCGGCCCCCGGGGAACCGAGAGGCGGCCTCCCCAGCGGAGCAGAAGGTCCACATCCCCAAGGATGTGGTCAAAGAATATTACAAAAACGATGACATTCAACAGTGGTTCCGGGCCTATAAGGTCGCCATGACCTTCCATCGGGTCCCGCAGAAGGATTGGGGGGCCGGGTTGTGGGGACGATTCCTGAGCGAAGGGAGAGACACCCTGCTCGACCTACCAACCTCCATGCAGACCTCCTATGACCACATGAAAGCGGCCCTCCTCACAAGGTACGGCCTCACCCCGGAGATGTACCGCCAGCGGTTCCGGGACTGCAGGAAGATCCCGGGTACCACCTGGGTGGAGAATGTGAATTTCTTCAGCCGCGCCTTCGATGGGTGGATCAAGGGCAGCAAGGTAACCACCCTGGAAGAACTAACAGACCTTATGTTGTGGGAACACCTGGCTGCTTACTGCTTTGTGGAACTGCGCCAGCATCTGCTCGACAGCAAGCTCACGGATCCGAGAAAGCTGGCCATCGAGGCGGATCGCTGGACCAACACCCGGGTCTCCCGGGGCCCTGTGGGAGAGTACCCCCGAGCCAGTCAGGCACCACCCCGCCAGAGAGGGGGGGAAACCAGGGAGGGCAGAGAGAGTCCCAGTCTAGTCCCCCGAAGTCCCAACCTCCGCCTTTCCCGGCACCCCCACCAGCTGTATCCGGCCCCCCCCTGAGACGGGGGCACCGGGTGACCATCACTTATTTCCGTTGTCAGAAGCCCGGGCATTACGCCAACGACCCTGAATGCCCCATGGCCCCACACACCACCCAGGCAGCACCCCCCGCTAGACAGATAGCCAATGTAGCATTGGGGGAGGAGGTTGAGGAGACCGAAGAGTGGGAACCCGCAGCCATGGCCCTAGTATCCTTAGGAGATAGAGAGATGGTCCCTGGAAGCCTCCTGCCCTCCAACACGAAGAAATATGGGCAGCTCGTCACGATCAATGGCCACCAAGTAGAAGCCCTCCGTGACACCGGGGCCAGCATCACCGGTGTCCTCAGTCATTTAGTCCACGAAGACCAGGTCCTCCCCAACGTCTTTTGCCCGGTCATTTCCGCCGACAACACGGAAAGCCTATGTAAGGTAGCCCTGGTGCCTTTTGAGTGGGGAGGGGTGGTCGGTAAACTGAAAGTCGCAGTGAGAACCTCCCAGCCAGTCGACTGTCTCCTGGGGAACGACCTGGAAAGTTCCCCCTGGAAACAAGTCGATGGGCCTCCCTGAGTGGGTGTGCGTCACCACTCGATCCATGGCAGCCCGACTGACCCCCCTGAGGGAAGTCGACGACGCCCCGACCACTGAAGATAGGATGGTCCCCGCCGAGGGTCCCCACATCCCCCCACCAGAAGGGTCGGTAGCCAGTGACGAACCCCCACCCAGGTCACCGAGTTAGGCGATCTGCCCGAATTGGCCCAGTGGTGCCACGAGGGGGGCCCCTCCCGAGAGGAGTTCTGCCGAGAGCAGGCTACCTGTCCTTCCCTGGTCGGGCCCCGGCAACAGGCAGAGGCCCAGGCCGCAGGCGACCAGACTGGGACGCACCAGGTGTATTGGGAGAATGACCTTTTGTACAGCGAGCAGAAGCCGGTGGAGCTAGGGTTCGGCCGGGTGCTGGTGGTACCCCTACGCTTCCGAAACCTCCTCCTGGGCTTGGCCCACGACGTTCCCCTCGCAGGCCACTTGGGCCAGGACAAAACCTACAGTCGCCTCGTGACTCACTTCTACTGGCCCAGAATGAAAGCAGATGTAGAAGCCCACTGCAAGTCCTGTCCCACGTGCCAGGCCAGTGGGAAGAGCGGAGGAAAGCGCAAGGCTCCCCTCCAACCCTTCCCTGTCGTCAGTACCCCTTTTGAGCGGGTCGCGATCGATATCGTGGGGCCTCTGGACCCCCCAACTTCCCAAGGGCACCGTTTTATCCTCGTCCTGGTGGATCATGCCACCCGATACCCTGAATCCCTCCCCCTGCGCACCGTCACAGCCCCCGTGGTGGGCCGGGCGTTGATGGGAATCTTCTCCCGCATGGGTTTTCCCCGCGAGGTCGTCAGCGATCGCGGTACCAACTTTATCTCCCGATACATGAAGTCCTTATGGCAACAATGCGGGGTGTCCTATAAATTCACCACCCCGTACCACCCCCAAGGAAACGGCCTGGTAGAGCGGTTTAACTGGACTCTGAAGGGGATGATCGCGGGCTTGGAAGAGCCCCTCCGGCGTAAGTGGGACGTCCTGCTCCCCTGCCTCCTATTCGCCTACCGAGAAGTTCCCCAGAAATCCTTGGGGTTCAGCCCCTTTGAGTTACTCTACGGACAGCCCGTCAGGGGGCCCCTCAGCCTGGTCAAGGAAGGGTGGGAGGCAGCGCCCCGAGGCCCCCCCGAGATGTGTTCCGTTACGTCCTGACCCTCTGAAACCAGACTAGGAGGTTCCGAGAGATGGCCGAGGCCAACCTGGAGGCGAGCCAGGAGGAGATGAAGCGCTGGTACGACCAGAACGCCACTCTGGTCGAGTTTCAGCTGGGCCAGCAGGTATGGGTCATGGCCCCCGTGAAACCCTGCGCCCTCCAGGATAAATGGACCGGGCCCTTCAAAGTGGTTGAGCGGAAGAGCCAGGTCACGTACTTGGTGGACGTCCAGTCACCCCGGGACCCTTCCGGGTCCTCCACGTGAACCGCCTCAAGCCCCACTTTGTCCGGACGGAGCTGAGCCTCCTACTGGCCACTGATGACGGGTCCGAGGAGGAGTCGGATCCTCTCCCTGATCTCCTGTGCACCAAAGAGAAGGACGGCTCCGTAGAGGGAGTGAACCTCTCCCCATCCCTCACTCCCCAGCAATGTGAGGATTGCCGCCAGCTCCTAGGACAGTTTTCTGACCTCTTCTCCCTGGTCCCCAAAGTCACCGACTGGTGTGTCCATGACGTGGATACCGGGGACAGCCCACCGGTGAGACACCGAGCCTACCGAGTCCCTGATCGGGTCCGGTCCTGTATTCAAGCCGAGGTCTCGAAAATGTTGACCCTAGGAGTGATCGAACCCTCAGACAGCCCCTGGGCCAGCCCCGTGGTCCTGGTCCCAAAAGCAGCTGCCCCCGGTGTCGCCCCAGAACTCCGCTTCTGCGTGGACTACCGGGGACTCAATGAAGTCACCCGAGCCGATGCCCACCCCATTCCCCGAGCCGACGAGCTCATTGACCGGCTCGGGGCTGCTCGGTTCCTCAGCACCTTCGATCTCACCTGCGGCTACTGGCAAATTGCGCTCACAGAAGGAGCCAAGGAGCGGTCCGCCTTCTCCACCCCGGATGGGCACTATCGCTTTCGCGTGATGCCCTTCGGGATGAAAAATGCCCCGGACACCTTCCAGCGACTGGTAAATAGAGTCCTGGCCGGGCTGGAAAAATTCAGTGCTGCATATCTCGACGATATCGCAGTTTTTAGCTCTGAGTGGAGTGAGCACCACCAGCACCTCCGGAGGGTGCTGACCGCCCTGCACCAGGCAGGCCTCACCGTGAAAGCCAGCAAGTGCCAGATTGGGCAAGGTTCGGTAACCTACCTGGGGCACCAGGTCGGAAGCGGGCAGGTCGCCCCTCTACAGCCCAAAATCGACGCCATCCTAGCCTGGGAACCCCCCACTACCCAAACGGAGGTCCGAGCCTTTCTGGGCCTCACGGGCTTCTATCGGAGATTCATCCGGAATGACGGCAGCCTGGTCGGTCCCCTCACGGGACTCACGTCCAAGAAACAGCCCAAGAAAGTGCAGTGGTCCCCTGCCTGCCAAGAGGCGTTCGATGCCCTGAAAGCGGCCACGTGCACTGCCCCGGTCCTCCAGGCCCCCGACTACTCCAAGGAGTTTGTGGTACAAACTGATGCCTCCGAGCATGGCATCGGGGCAGTCCTCTCCCAGGTGAATGACCAAGGCCTAGACCAGCCCGTAGCCTTCCTCAGCCGAAGGCTGTTGCCCAGGGAACAGAGATGGAGCACCATCGAGCGCGAGGCGTTCGCC
Organism: Triturus cristatus; assembly: GCF_964204655.1. NCBI lineage: Eukaryota > Metazoa > Chordata > Amphibia > Caudata > Salamandridae > Triturus > Triturus cristatus. The sequence continues at coordinate 1,092,806,977 of NC_140594.1, forward strand.
GTAGTCTGGGCCCTCAAGAAGTTACGCCCTTACCTGTTTGGCACCCATTTCAAGGTCCAAACCGACCATCGCCCCTTGCGATGGGTCATGCAGATGCGAGGAGAAAACCCCAAGCTACTGCGGTGGTCAATCTCCCTCCAAGGGATGGATTTCACCGTGGAACATCGCCCTGGTACGGACCACGCCAACGCCGATGGCCTCTCCCGGTTCTTCCGCCTCAGCGAAGAGAACCCCCAAGAGGATGGGTAGTTCTCTCCGGCTTTCAGCTGGGGGGGACGCGTGTTAGACCCGGCCCTCGTAACATAGCCAGACCTGACCCCTGCACCTCACACCAGCCCCCGAGCCACGGCCTAGCCGATCCTTCCCACCAGAACACACACACCCGACCCGGACTTCCCCGTCCGTGGCCTCCCTCCTTTCGGCCACACCGGGCCCGCGTGCCCACTTCATGCACCAAGATGGCCGCCCGGCCCCAGCGCGACCCTGGCCTAGAGGCGCCACTCCGGCTGGAGGACATCGCGCTCCCCTTAGGATGAGAAAGGGATGAGCAGTTTCCATCACACCTTTGCGCTTCCCTGGGAAGGTGGGTTTCGATCGACCCGCCGGCCTCCCCGAGGGCTGGCTCCACGCCTGCTGGGTGTCTGGGTCTCCTCCCGACCCGGCCCTGAAAGGATCAAAGGACAATGGCAGGAAACCCCAACAAGCGACCCCCAGGTGACAAGACCCCTGCCTGCACAGACTCCGGACATCAAAGAGGAGTCGCCCTATAACAAGGGGTGCTCTGGGACTGTCCGGCAGATTCGCCTTGGAAACACCTGAGCCCTGCTGAGTGACTTGCGGCTCCCTGAAGATCGTAAGACCTCCGAACTTGTGCTTGAGCCCTGCTGAGTGACTCGCGGCTCCCTGAAGATCGTAAGACCTCCGAACTTGAGCTTGAGCCCTGCTGAGTGACTCGCGGCTCCCTGAAGATCGTAAGACCTCCGAACTTGTACCTGAGCCCTGCTGAGTGACTCGCGGCTCCCACAGATTCTCTTGGTCCCGCCGGACCCCACGACGACAAGCGTATCCCCCAGCTCGAGGATTGTGAGCTGTGCGCCGGGTACGCTCCTGCATCTGATCCATATCCCCAAAGACTGTCCCGCTACCTCCTACCCCCCCTCCAAGACTTTGTGAGCCCACGCTCCACTTGTATATATTTGCCTTGCTGATCATAAAGATCCTACAACTCCGATCTGATAAAGATTTAGTCTTAAGAACTCTCGGTGTGGTGTCTCTTTGTCGTGTGGTGCCGAGTGTACGATCCTAGATACGAGATTTCTCCCCTGAGGAGTCTCCCGCCAGTGCCCGGCTACGATACTTCAAGGGTGGGTCTCAGGACAGTCAGGGCCCCTTCCGGGCCCCTCTGAGGTCGCCTTCTAACAGTACCCCCACCCGCGTACCCCCACCCCAACAGTGTAAGTACGACCCGTACCCCCACCCGCGGACGTATGGAGCGTAACCCCCACCCCAACTGTGTAAGTACGACCCGTACCCTCACCCGGGGATGTATGCAGCGTACCCCCACCCCAACAGTGTAAGTACGACCCGTACCCTCACCCGGGTACGTATGGAGCGTACCCCCCACCCCAACAGTGTAAGTACGACCCGTACCCTCACCCGCGTACGTATGGAGCGTACCCCCCACCCCAACAGTGTAAGTACGACCCGTACCCTCACCCCCGTACGTATGGAGCGTACCCCCCACCCCAACAATGTAAGTACGACCCGTACCCCCACCCACGGGCGTATGGAGCGTAACCCCCACCCCAACAGTGTAAGTACGACCCGTACCCTCACCCGCGGACGTATGGAGCGTACCCCCCACCCCAACAGTGTAAGTACGACCCGTACCCTCACCCGCGTACGTATGGAGCATACCCTCCACCCCAACAGTGTAAGTACGAACCGTACCCTCACCCGCGTACGTATGGAGCGTACCCCCCACCCCAACAGTGTAAGTACGACCCGTACCCCCACCCGCGGACGTATGGAGCGTAACCCCCACCCCAACAGTGTAAGTACGACCCGTACCCTCACCCGCGGACGTATGGAGCGTACCCCCACCCCAACAGTGTAAGTACGACCCGTACCCTCACCCGCGTACGTATGGAGCATACCCCCCACCCCAACAGTGTAAGTACGAACCGTACCCTCACCCGCGTACGTATGGAGCGTACCCCCCACCCCAACAGTGTAAGTAGGACCCGTACCCCCACCCGCGGACGTATGGAGAGTAACCCCCACCCCAACAGTGTAAGTACGACCCGTACCCTCACCCGCGTACGTATGGAGCGTACCCCCACCCCAACAGTGTAAGTACAATCCGTACCCTCACCCGCGGACGTATGGAGCGTAACCCCCACCCCAACAGTGTAAGTACGACCCGTACCCTCACCCGCGGACGTATGGAGCGTACCCCCACCCCAACAGTGTAAGTACGACCCGTACCCCCACCCGCGTACGTATGGAGCGTACCCCCACCCCAACCGTGTATGTACGACCCGTACCCTCACCCACGGACGTCTGGAGCGTAACCCCCACCCCAACAGTGTAAGTACGACCCGTACCCTCACCCGCGTACGTATGGAGCGTACCCCCACCCCAACAGTGTAAGTACGGCCCGTACCCCCCATGGAGCAAACCCACACACGTGTATGGACTAAGCGTACATATTGTGAAATAGGAGGGGTGTGTGCCAATCACTCCCAGCAGTGCCCAGAGACAGGAGGAGTGTGTGCCTATCACTCCCAGCAGTGCCCAGAGGCAGGAGGGGTGTGTGCAGAGTCCTCCCAGCAGTGCTCAGAGTCAGGAGGGGTGTGTGCCTATCACTCCCAGCAGTGCCTAGAGACAGGAGGGGTGGGTGCAGAGTCCTCCCAGCAGTGCCCAGAAACAGGAGGGGTGGGTGCAGAGTCCTCCCAGCAGTGCCCAGACACAGGAGGGGTGTGTGCAGAGTCCTCCCAGCAGTGCTCAGAGTCAGGAGGGGTGTGTGCCTATCACTCCCAGCAGTGCCCAGAGACAGGAGGGGTGGGTGCAGAGTCCTCCCAGCAGTGCCCAGAGTCAGGAGGGGTGGGTGCAGAGTCCTCCCAGCAGTGCCCAGACACAGGAGGGGTGTGTGCAGAGTCCTCCCAGCAGTGCTCAGAGTCAGGAGGGGTGTGTGCCTATCACTCCCAGCAGTGCCCAGAGACAGGAGGGGTGGGTGCAGAGTCCTCCCAACAGTGCCCAGAGTCAGGAGGGGTGGGTGCAGAGTCCTCCCAGCAGTGCCCAGAGTCAGGAGGGGTGTGTGCCTATCACTCCCAGCAGTGCCCAGAGGCAGGAGGGGTGTGTGCAGAGTCCTCCCAGCAGTGCTCAGAGACAGGAGGGGTGGGTGCCTATCACTCCCAGCAGTGCCCAGAGACAGGAGGGGTGGGTGCAGAGTCCTCCCAGCAGTGCCCAGAGACAGGAGGGGTGTGTGCCTATCACTCCCAGCAGTGCCCAGAGACAGGAGAGGTGGGTGCCTATCACTCCCAGCAGTGCCCAGAGACAGGAGGGGTGGGTGCCTATCACTCCCAGCAGTGCCCAGAGACAGGAGGAGTGTGTGCAGAGTCCTCCCAGCAGTGCCCAGACACAGGAGGGGTGGGTGCAGAGGCCTTCCAGCAGTGCCCAGAGGCAGGAGGGGTGTGTGCAGAGTCCTCCCAGCAGTGCCCAGAGACAGGAGGGGTGTGTGCCTATCACTCCCAGCAGTGCCCAGAGGCAGGGGGGTGTGTGCAGAGTCCTCCCAGCAGTGCTCAGAGTCAGGAGGGGTGTGTGCCTATCACTCCCAGCAGTGCCCAGAGAGGAGGGGTGGGTGCAGAGTCCTCCCAGCAGTGCCCAGAGACAGGAGGGGTGTGTGCCTATCACTCCCAGCAGTGCCCAGAGGCAGGAGGGGTGTGTGCAGAGTCCTCCCAGCAGTGCCCAGAGACAGGAGGGGTGTGTGCAGAGTCCTCCCAGCAGTGCCCAGAGACAGGAGGGGTGGGTGCAGAGGCCTCCCAGCAGTGCCCAGAGGCAGGAGGGGTGTGTGCAGAGTCCTCCCAGCAGTGCCCAGAGACAGGAGGGGTGTGTGCCTATCACTCCCAGCAGTGCCCAGAGGCAGGAGGGGTGTGTGCAGAGTCCTCCCAGCAGTGCTCAGAGTCAGGAGGGGTGTGTGCCTATCACTCCCAGCAGTGCCCAGAGACACGAGGGGTGGGTGCAGAGTCCTCACAGCAGTGCCCAGAAACAGGAGGGGTGGGTGCAGAGTCCTCCCAGCAGTTCCCAGACATAGGAGGGGTGTGTGCAGAGTCCTCCCAGCAGAGCTCAGAGTCAGGAGGGGTGTGTGCCTATCACTCCCAGCAGTGCCCAGAGACAGGAGGGGTGGGTGCAGAGTCCTCCCAGCAGTGCCCAGAGTCAGGAGGGGTGGGTGCAGAGTCCTCCCAGCAGTGCCCAGAGTCAGGAGGGGTGTATGCCTATCACTCCCAGCAGTGCCCAGAGACAGGAGGGGTGTGTGCCTATCACTCCCAGCAGTGCCCAGATGCAGGAGGGGTGTGTGCAGAGTCCTCCCAGCAGTGCTCAGAGTCAGGAGGGGTGGGTGCATAACACTCACAGCAGTGCCCCTGCAAAGAAACGGGTGGAGTAGCCACAGATACCATGCCCACAAATGTCAGTCAGGTGCACAAAGACCCTGCAGTACATGTACCACATGTGTGCGAGGCTGGGAGTGTACGCATGCATAGCACAGAAAAGAAAACATGTCCACATGAAGTCATGTCAATAGTCCACATACACAAGTACAATGACTATCAAGAATGCCACGAATGATGCAGGTTGTTGGACAGGCCACACGAAGGGCTGGCTCCCTCCCCGCATGACAGGGCCCCAGCCCAGGCCCACCAGGCGTGACCCACAAGAATCACCCGCACCCCGTCTCCCGACGGAATTCCTGCCCTCCGACCTCCATGTATCACGGACCCAAGCCACCACCGGCTCCCCCGGCCGGGTCAAGCCGCCATCTTGGGCCCAGCGCCACGAGGCCGCGTGGCCTCCATCCGACCCTAACCCTGGGCCTGGCCGGCCCCGACATCCCGGCACCACCATCCACCCAGGAGGTGAGCGGACCACTTGGCAGGTCAATGGGAGAACGAAGCGCCAAGGACTCTCCCCCGCCAGGTGCCGATCGCCTCCAGCTCCCCCAGGCGCTGGCTCCACCCCCTGCTGGGTGTCTGGACACCTTCATCCCGGACCCTCCGACCTCCCAGTGCGAGGGTCCGGACATCAAAGGGCGCCTGCCCTATAACTGGGGCAGCTCCGGAGCAGGGAAGCAGTTGTATCCTGGAGTCGAGAGACACCGAGAGAACTCAGCCTTGATGGACTACTGGCGCTGCCGTAGCCCTACCTTGCGAACTATCGTCCTGCCTGCTGGCGCTGCCGCGGCCTTCTGCAACATCCATCCTCGTCGGGACCTGCTGGCGCTGCCGCGGACCGTTGTAACGACCACCTTCACCGGGACCTGCTGGCGCTGCCGCGGACCGTACCTCGACCATCTTCACCGGGACCTGCTGGCGCTGCCGCGGACCGTGTATCGACCATCTCCACCGGGACCTGCTGGCGCTGCCGCGGCCCGTACCAGCTAAACCACCCAGCTCGAGGATTGTGAGCTAATCACCATATCATCCGAACTACCAGACTGGTAAACAGACTGTCCCGCTACCCCTTTTCCTATCTTGAGAGACTTAATCGAGGGGACCCCTGAGTCCAGACCTCCTTGTACCATTTCATCGTACCTTAAGAAGTGCATATAAAGAACGCTAAATCTTATCCTTGTGTGGTATCTGTCTGTGGGGGGGAAGTTATTTGTCTGTACGATCGCTGGAGACGGCTCTCCCCGGAGACCTCTCCCCTTGTCCTCGGCCGACCCTCCCGGTCCGTCTAACATTGGTGGCCAGCGGCGCGATCCGAATCAACGCGTAATCGTACAGAGAGTAGCTCACCCCACGACAAAACCACGATGTCAGCCAAGGATAGCGGTTCCACTGAAAAGTTCCAAATGGATAAGTTGGAAGAATATAGCCACCGCGAACTTAAACAATTCTGCATGGAACTAGGCATTGCTACCACCGGCCTGAGTACCAAAGATGATTTGAAGCACGCCCTTGAGTCGTGGACAGAAACTGGGATCGCCGGACCCTCCGACCAAAACAGTGTCGCACCAGAGGGGAACGCCACGGCTCCCGAGGAGCGGGGAACGGGCCTCTCGCAGGAGGAGATCCAGGAAAGAGAAAGAACCAGACTACACGAATTGGAAATGGCACGACTCAAGATGGACGGTGAACTCAAGTTAGCCGAGCAGAAAATAAATCTAGAGCATCTGCGTCTCCGAGAAGAGCGAGAAGAAAAGCAAAGACAGAGAGAGCTTGAGGAAAAAAGAATAACACTCGAACACGAGCGCAAACTGGCGGAAATAGAACTTCGGAAACAGAATAAAGAACCGGGGATGCCTGAGCGACCGCACACCCCGGGGGCAACCGAGAAAAAAGTCCACATCCCCAAGGATGTTGTCCGAGAGTATGTTCGAGAAGACGACATACAACAGTGGTTCAAAGCCTACGAGATCGCCATGACCTCCCACCGGATCGACCGGAGTGATTGGGGAGCCGGACTATGGGGGAGGTTCGTCAACGAAGGCCGTGATGCCCTGCTGCAGCTCCCAGATCACCAAATGTCGTCCTACGACCACATGAAGGCTGCCCTCCTCACCCGCTACGGCCTCACACCCGAGATGTACCGCCAGAGGTTCAGAGATTGCACCCGGATCCCGGGTACAACTTGGGTGGAGTACGTCAACTATTTCAGCCGAGCCTTCGAGGGTTGGATCAAGGGGAGCCAGGTAACAACCTACGAACAACTCTTTAACCTTATGGTATGGGAACACCTGTCAAACAACTGTTTCGTCGAGCTCAGGCAGCACCTCCTCGACAGTAAACTGACTGACCCCCGGCAGCTCGCCGCTGAGGCTGATCGATGGGAAAGCACCCGAGTGGGCCGGAGAGGACCACACGAGCAAAACCGAAGCAACCAAGGCCAGCACCGTCCCCGGGGAGGAGGAGGAGGCCAGGGGCGAGGGAGAGACAGCCCCCCGGCAACAACCGTGACCAGCACCCCGCCCCCGACCGGCCGGGGCAACCCCCCGATGCATCCTGGGTTCCGAGCCAACGTCACGTGCCACCGATGCCAGCGAGTCGGCCACTACGCCAATGACCCGAGCTGCCCGCAGAACCAAACGCCCAAACCCCGCCAGGTGGCTGCCGCCGCCCTGGGGGAAGAACGACTATCAGAGGAACAGGAAGAGTATGAGCCGGCCCAGCAAGAGTGGGAACCGGCCGCCATGGTTCTAGCGTGTCTAGGGGGAAAAGACATGGTCCCGCGGGCTCCCCTACCCGCCAACACCAGGAAATACGGTCAGTGGGTGACCATTAATGGGCATCGGGCCGAGGCCTTACGTGACACAGGCGCCAGTGTGACCGCCGTCCGCTGTCACCTGGTGAAGCCCGAGCAGATCCTGCCGAACATTCTCTGCCCCGTCCGCTCAGCCGACAACTCCGAAAGTCTGTGTCAAATGGCCTGCGTCCCCTTCGAATGGGGAGGGGTCTCCGGCCTGTTGAAGGTGACGGTCCGGGATGATGCCCCCGTGGACTGCCTCCTGGGGAATGACCTTGAGAGTTCCCCGTGGGCCACCGTCGAGAGAAGAGAGCACCTGGGGATGCTGGGCCTCCCGGACTGGGCCTGCGTAACCACCCGGTCCATGGCCGCCCGTGCCGTCCCCCGATCCGAAGAACCGGAGTGGCCAGCACCTCCGCCCCCGGTCGCCCCAGTAGAAGACAACGACGAGGCCAACCCCCCGGAACCAACGATCGAAGGGGACACGCAACCCCAGGACTTACCCGGCCTGGCTCAATGGCGTCAAGAAGGGGGGCCCACCCAGGAACAGTTCCGCCAGGAGCAAAAGACCTGCCCCTCCCCCGAGGGACTCCGCCAACAAGCCAGCGCCCAGAGCGCAGGGGACTCCACCGGAACTCACTGGGTCTACTGGGATAACGACCTGCTATACAGCGAACAAAGAATCGCGGAGCTAGGGGCCGGTCGAGTACTAGTGGTACCTCTCCGCTTCAGAGACTTTCTGCTCAACCTGGCCCACGATGTACCCCTGGCTGGACACCTGGGCCAGGACAAAACTTACAGTCGCCTGGTAACCCACTTTTTCTGGCCGAAGATGAGGAACGACGTCCTGAACCACTGCCGGTCCTGCCCCACGTGCCAAGCCAGCGGGAAGAGTGGCCGTAAGCTGAAAGCCCCTCTACAACCCTTCCCTGTGGTCACTACCCCGTTCGAGAGGGTAGGGATAGACATTGTGGGGCCCCTGGACCCCCGCACGGCGCAAGGACACAGGTTCATCCTAGTACTGGTGGACCACGCCACCCGCTACCCCGAGGCGGTGCCCCTACGAACTGTGACCGCTCCGGTGGTTGGCCGGGCCCTAATGGGGATCTTCTCCCGGGTGGGCTTCCCCCGAGAAGTCGTCAGCGACCGAGGGACGAACTTCATCTCCAAATACATGAAGTCCCTCTGGCAACAGTGCGGGGTCACCTACAGATTCACGACCCCCTATCACCCCCAAGGGAATGGACTAGTGGAGCGATTCAACCGCACTCTCAAGGGGATGATTGGGGGATTGGAAGAGCCCCTCCGTCGCCAGTGGGATGTACTACTCCCGTGCCTCCTCTTCGCCTACCGGGAAGTTCCCCAGAAATCCCTCGGTTTTAGCCCTTTCGAACTCCTGTACGGGCACCCTGTGCGAGGGCCCCTCAGCCTAGTCAAAGAAGGTTGGGAGATGGCCCCCCTAAAGACCCCTCCAGACGTCTTCAAGTACCTCCTGGCCCTACGCAACCAGACTCGGCGCTTCAGGGAGATGGCCAAGGCGAACCTCGAGGCCAGCCAGGAAGACATGAAGAGGTGGTATGATCACAATGCCTCCTCCGTCGAGTTCGAACCTGGTCAACAAGTGTGGGTGATGTCCCCCACCGAACCATGTGCCTTGCAAGATAAGTGGACGGGGCCCTTCAAAGTGGTCGAGCGCAAAAGCCCCGTCACTTACCTCATCGACATGGGGACCCCCCGGAACCCTCTTCGGGTCCTCCACACCAACAGACTCAAACCACACTTTGTGCGCTCAGAACTTAGCCTCCTGATGGCTACGGACAGTGGGGCAGAGGAAGACTCCGAACCCCTCCCGGATCTACTGAAGGCTCAGGAGAACGACGGTTCCGTGGACGGGGTCCGGCTCTCCGATGCCCTCACCCCAGAGCAACGCCAGGGCTGCCGGGACCTCCTGCTGCAGTTCGCTACACTGTTCTCCCTCACCCCCGGGGTCACCCCTTGGTGCTTGCACGACGTGGACACCGGGGACAGTCCCCCTATCCGACACCGGGCCTATCGCGTACCAGATCGGGTACGGGCTTGCATACAAGAAGAAGTAGCCAGAATGCTCACGATCGGGGTCATCGAGCCCTCGGACAGTCCCTGGGCCAGCCCGGTTGTATTGGTACCCAAAGCCGCTGCCCCCGGCACCACACCTGAACTGAGATTCTGCGTCGACTACCGGGGCTTGAACGCTGTCACCCGGACCGACGCTCATCCTATCCCCCGGGCGGACGAACTGATCGACCGGCTGGGGGCCGCCCGCTACCTCAGTATCTTCGACCTAACAGCGGGCTACTGGCAGATCGGCCTCACACCCCGGGCTCAGGAACGATCTGCCTTCTCTACCCCCGATGGCCACTACCACTTCAAGGTCATGCCCTTCGGCATGAAGAACGCCCCCGCCACGTTACAACGTCTTGTGAACCAGGTCTTGGCGGGACTCGAAGAGTTCAGCGCGGCCTACCTGGACGATATCGCTGTATACAGCCGCCACTGGTCCGACCACCTCCTCCACCTCCAAGAGGTCCTACAGGCCCTCCAGCGGGCCGGCCTCACGATTAAGGCCGGCAAATGCCAAATTGGTCAAGGGTCCGTGACCTACCTTGGGCACCAGGTGGGAAGCGGGCTGGTGGCCCCGCTGCAACTTAAAATTGCTGCCATCCAGTCCTGGCAGCCCCCCGTCACCCAGACCGAGGTCCGAGCCTTCTTGGGGCTCACCGGCTACTACCGGCGGTTCGTGAGGGACTACGGCAGCATTGTGGGGCCCCTCACGTGTCTCACGTCCAAAAACCAACCGAAGCGGATTAACTGGACCCCCGATTGTCAAGCGGCCTTCGAAAAGCTGAAGGCCGCCCTGTGCACCGCCCCTACACTCCAGGCCCCCGATTACAGTCGGGAATTCGTGGTTCAGACAGACGCCTCCGACCACGGCATCGGGGCGGTTCTTTCCCAAGTGAACCCCGAAGGTCATGACCAGCCGGTGGCCTTCATCAGCCGACGTCTCCTGGCCCGAGAACAGCGCTGGAGCACAATCGAGAGGGAGGCCTTCGCAGTGGTGTGGGCCCTCAAAAAGCTCCGGCCCTATCTCTTCGGTACCCACTTCCGGGTACAAACCGACCATCGACCCCTGCAGTGGCTGATGCAGATGCGGGGGAAGAACCCAAAACTATTGCGCTGGTCCATCTCCCTGCAGGGAATGGACTTCACCGTGGAGCACCGACCGGGCCAAGACCACGCCAACGCGGATGGCCTGTCACGCTTTTTCCGCCTCGACGAGGAGAGTCCCCAAGGAGATGGGTGACTCTTCCCGCCTTCAGCTGGGGGGGACGCATGTTGGACAGGCCACACGAAGGGCTGGCTCCCTCCCCGCATGACAGGGCCCCAGCCCAGGCCCACCAGGCGTGACCCACGAGAATCACCCGCACCCCGTCTCCCGACGGAATTCCTGCCCTCCGACCTCCATGTATCACGGACCCAAGCCACCACTGGCTCCCCCGGCCGGGTCAAGCCGCCATCTTGGGCCCTGCGCCACGAGGCCGCGTGGCCTCCATCCGACCCTAACCCTGGGCCTGGCCGGCCCCGACATCCCGGCACCACCATCCACCCAGGAGGTGAGCGGACCACTTGGCAGGTCAATGGGAGAACGAAGCGCCAAGGACTCTCCCCCGCCAGGTGCCGATCGCCTCCAGCTCCCCCAGGCGCTGGCTCCACCCCCTGCTGGGTGTCTGGACACCTTCATCCCGGACCCTCCGACCTCCCAGTGCGAGGGTCCGGACATCAAAGGGCGCCTGCCCTATAACTGGGGCAGCTCCGGAGCAGGGAAGCAGTTGTATCCTGGAGTCGAGAGACACCGAGAGAACTCAGCCTTGACGGACTACTGGCGCTGCCGTAGCCCTACCTTGCGAACTATCGTCCTGCCTGCTGGCGCTGCCGCGGCCTTCTGCAACATCCATCCTCGTCGGGACCTGCTGGCGCTGCCGCGGACCGTTGTAACGACCACCTTTACCGGGACCTGCTGGCGCTGCCGCGGACCGTACCTCGACCATCTTCACCGGGACCTGCTGGCGCTGCCGCGGACCGTGTATCGACCATCTCCACCGGGACCTGCTGGCGCTGCCGCGGCCCGTACCAGCTAAACCACCCAGCTCGAGGATTGTGAGCTAATCACCATATCATCCGAACTACCAGACTGGTAAACAGACTGTCCCGCTACCCCTTTTCCTATCTTGAGAGACTTAATCGAGGGGACCCCTGAGTCCAGACCTCCTTGTACCATTTCATCGTACCTTAAGAAGTGCATATAAAGAACGCTAAATCTTATCCTTGTGTGGTATCTGTCTGTGGGGGGGAAGTTATTTGTCTGTACGATCGCTGGAGACGGCTCTCCCCGGAGACCTCTCCCCTTGTCCTCGGCCGACCCTCCCGGTCCGTCTAACACAGGTGGAGACATCGCTCAGCATGCATGTGCAAAGTAGAAGGAGTCCGTCACACACCCAGCTAATGTACACACAGCTCTGCACAAAATATTGGTAACACCCTGCAGGGAAGATGTCAGGGTACACAGAGGAAGGAATACACCTTTGGACAATTTCACCATGCAGCAACTGCTTACATGAACACAGAAACCTAGCTAACACCGTGTGATGGCACACAGATCCCAGGGTCCCCCCTATGACCAGCACACTACTACATTTCCCACACAACCAACACATGATCACCACCCAAAACCATGTAGCAGCCCCACCGACAGCAATATCAGAAAAGCAGTAGTGTTCAAACGAAACAAAAATGGCTTTAATCAGCATGATCAAAAATTGTATGTTCGTATAAAGTTCAATATTTACAAAGCCCATTGGGCAGTCCAGAAGTCACAGCTGGATGGGGGACACAGTGGGATGCGTGTCCCCTAGCTTGCCTGCACAGTTACATTCCGTCGTCTTCCACAGGGGTGAGGGCATCATGTGGGGGGGAAGAAACAGGCACCGCAGGGACAGGAGGGTGAAGGGTAGGCGTCGTGGGTGCAGGGATGGAGGACTCCACCACAGGGGGTGGGGCAGGGCCAAAGGTGGAGGCCAGGAGCTCGCTGCACACCTTAGCAAGGTCCTCCAGGGAATCCCCTGCACCCGAAGGAACCACAGGCCCCAAGGAGGGGGGGGGTCAGAGGGATGGGTCGCAGCGCGACTGGGGGAGGGTGTAGACAGGGGGGAATCAACCACCCTGACCGAGGACTTCCTTGACCGCTTGCGTGGTGGCGTCACTGTGGGGGTCAGGGACAGAGCGGCCATGAAGGAGTCTTTGGGGGAGATGTGGCCAGGAGAGCTGAGGGGAGGGGATTTGGAGGGAGTGGATTGTGTGGAATGCGGACTCCCACTCTGGCTGCGTGTCACACGTTTGCCCCCCGACCCAGTGGGTGTGCCTACTTCACCCTGTGTGTGCGTGTCAGGAGGTGTGCGGTGGACCTTCCCTGCTGGTGTGGTGGTGGGTGCATGCTGACGTCTGGGTGTACGTGGGACAGGCATGGGAGAGGGAAGTGTGGATGGGGCAGAGGTAGGGGGTGGGACGTAGCGCTGCAGGAGACCCACTGCTGCAGTCAGTGTCGAGTCTATCGACCTCAGCAAGCTGCGTTGGTCAGCCTGCGATGAATGAATGCCCTCCAAGTATGCCTCCATGTTGTGCAGCACTTGGCTGTGGCCATGGAGGACATTAAGGATCGCAGCCTGACCAACCTTCAACTGCCGCTGGATGTCCACAGACTCGGCATTGGCGGCAGCAGTGGAGACAGGGGCAGGGGTGCAGTGCCTGGCAGGAAGGAGACATGTGGTGACCGGGCACGTTGGGAAGGGACACAAGCAAGTGGGAGGCGGCTGATGGCAATGGAGGGGGCGGGGCGAGATGTAGTGCCGCTGTCAGCTGCCGGTGCAGCCGCCGCCCACTCGGAGAGATCATCCTCGGACCCGTCAGCTTCATACTCTGTTGTGCCAGTCGACAGGTCCCCGGCTTCACTCTCCTCCACCTCAGTCCCACTTGATGTGCCAGCCCCGATGTCACCGCTGGCACTGGTGCTCGGTCCCTCTGCTCCGTCTGTGCCCATGTCTCCCTCCGTGTCCCCCGACGATGCTGTGGGCAGGGTGAAGAGACAAAAATTAATCATACACCTGTATACATATGTCACATGAGTCCAATCTACATAGGTCACAGTGCATAGCCAAAAGAAGAGTTACATCTACAAAACAAGGTACCTATGTAGGGCATGCAAGACACAGTTGTTTGACCCACCATGCCACCTAAAAACTATGGAGAGCATGACACAATAGCAAATGAGATGGAATGGAATTTTGACTGAGGAGCAAGGCCCTGGGGACAATCCAGCACTGCATCTGCACCACACAGCGTGGCAGGAAATAGGGATGAGCAGGGACCATATCCAGGAACAAGAGGCACATGCAGCATAGGTTATACTGAAAACATGCCCACCATGACTGGCCCACTGCACCTTGAGTGCATGTCCAGACAAACATCACACACTGGCCAGTCCTAGCAAGGAGATATCAGGTTGTGACATGAAGGCCATGCCCGCACCACCCACCCCCTACATGAGACTATTATTTGGAGACACAGGAAGCACTTACATCCCTTAGTCTGGGTGAAATACATATGGGATGCAACTAATCAAGGTTGCACACAAAATACCCAAGGTGCGCCTGTCCAAATAATCATGTACAAATGGGCATCATCAGATGATTGTAACAAGACACACAGGCAATGTCCACCGTGAGTATGAACAAGGAAAATCAGGTCAGGCTGTACAGTGGACACTTGTACCACATTTCACGTCAATATACATTTGGCCAGGGGACAATAGCACAGAGAACAACATAGATTGTCAACATATTCGGATTACACACATGATACCTAGGAAAATATGCCCCTGGGGACAGTAGTGGCCACACAACTCCATGCTCCTGAATGGGAATGACTGCAACACACGCTACCATCCCCGCACTATGCGTACCGCACACTCATGCACATCATGTCACAGGCCACCACATAGGACATGCGTGCTGTAAGGCCTCACACTTGAGAGACTAACTCTCATGTCTGGACTCATCATTAGTGCCAACTGACATGGAACCCACAAGATCAGAACTGGACAGGGCACAGGCAAGGTCCCAAAACCTGTTACACACCACCCCCACACATGATGCTGCAGGCATTGTACACGTGGAGAAGGTGCCAGGCTACATAACCTTGTGATGGAGTGACTTCACACAGACCAGGGAACACATTGCAAGGAGGGGAAGGGAGGCAGGAGAGCACTGCAATACTGTGGGTAACAGGATCTGCACAGCACCATTAAACCCTGGCAGTGCATCCATGGAACAGTGCACTTACAAATGCTGGTGAAACACAACAAACACACATGTACCTACCCCCTTCCTGCTGCTGCATCTCCTGTAAGCGCCTCTCCAAGTCTGGAAAGACCACCGGCAGCACACGCTTGTGGATGTGGCTCAGTCGGCGGCGCCCGCGGTTCTTATGGCTCTCAGGTGAGTCCCCCAGCAGGACCCGTGCGATCCTCCGCTTCCAGCACCGGATATCCTGCCAGCGTTTCCTCACCTGGGACAGGCGCCGCTTGCGACCATCCACACTCCTCACGGCACTGACGGCGGTCAGCCAGATCTGCTCCTTGGCAGAGGCGCCTACCTGTGAGGATGAACAAGTGACACTACATCAATACACCTGCAACATGTCACAGAGACACATATGAGAACAAATTAGCTGGTTACAACAAGGTATGTCATGCAGCCAACGCATTGCACCTTTGCCATAGGGACATACTCCTCTGGGGAAGGGCAAAAGCAGTACGTGCCAGTGAAAGTACACAGGTGGAATGAGGGCAAAGACACAATCAATAATAAAGGCTCACACTGTGCATCACACCCACCCCACCTGTCCCTGGGCACTGCTGGGAGTGATAGGCACCCACCCCTCCTGTCTCTGGGCACTGCTGGGAGGACTCTGCACCCACCCCTCCTGTCTCTGGGCACTGCTGGGAGTGATAGACACCCACCCCTCCTGTCTCTGGGCACTGCTGGGAGGACTCTGCACACACCCCTCCTGTGTCTGGGCACTGCTGGGAGGACTCTGCACACACCCCTCCTGTCTCTGGGCACTGCTGGGAGTGATAGGCACCCACCCCTCCTGTCTCTGGGCACTGCTGGGAGTGATAGGCACCCACCCCTCCTGTCTCTGGGCACTGCTAGGAGTGACAGGCACCCACCCCTCCTGTCTCTGGGCACTGCTGGGAGGACTCTGCACCCACCCCTCCTGTCTCTGGGCACTGCTGGGAGGACTCTGCACCCACCCCTCCTGTCTCTGGGCACTGCTGGGAGACGTCAGGCATTCCCCCCCCTGGGACCCCACCTACAGTACATAGCATGTGTGTCACACCTGGACACAATGGCAGAAGTCACAGTCACAAACAAAGGGACACAGTCTGTGCTAGTAGCTCTGCACTCACCTGATACCCTGGTCGCCCATACAGCATGGGGTACTGTGGGAGGATCACATCCAGCAGAGCCATGTTCTCCTCCAAGGTGAAGGGCTGTGACCTCTCCACAGACCTTGACATGGTTCCAGGGAATCAGGAGCAGCAGCAGTGTGGTAGAATCGAAATATGTGCAGGCAAGTGCTCCCTCATTGGACCTGGCTGCCTTATATCTGCCTTGCTGGCCTGTTTCATGCACAGGAGTACAGAGTGATTGGTCACTCACCTTTGCATCCTATGTTTCCTCCAATCCCTTCAAACCTAGCACAGTCAGTGGGTTCTTATTGTGTTTTTTTATTCAGCATGATGTCAACCCCACAAACACATTGCAACAAAGTAGATTCATTCCAACTGACTTCTGCTGTGCACCTTCCAGAACAAATTCAAACTTAAAACTTGGTCTCCATGACAACCAGCATGCATGTAGGCCTTAATACTTGTCCCTCATGTGTCCCCTATGTAATTTTGAGCTTCACACACAGGTACGGTGCGTTCCGGGGCCCTAGGGTACCCCAAATGCATAGCAACGGCCCCCACACGCGTGCGTACGTTCACTATCACTATGGGTGTCCTCGCGTATGAGTACTCGTAGTGGTACGGCCCGTACACACGCCTGTACGTTCACTATCACTACGAGTACGCATACGCGAGAACACCCATAGTGGTACGGCCCGTACACACGCCTGTACGCTCACTATCACCATGGGTGTCCTCGCGTATGCGTACTCGTAGTGGTACGGCCCGTACACACGCCTGTACGCTCACTATCACCATGGGTGTTCTCGCGTATGCGTACTCGTAGTGATAGTGAGCGTACAGGCGTGTGTACGGGCCGTACCACTACGAGTACGCATACGCGAGGACACCCATGGTGATAGTGAGCGTACAGGCGTGTGTACGGTCCGTACCACTATGGGTGTTCTCGCGTATGCGTACTCGTAGTGATAGTGAGCGTACAGGCGTGTGTACGGGCCGTACCACTACGAGTACGCATACGCGAGGACACCCATGGTGATAGTGAGCGTACAGGCGTGTGTACGGGCCGTACCACTACGAGTACGCATACGCGAGGACACCCATGGTGATAGTGAGCGTACAGGCGTGTGTACGGTCCGTACCACTATGGGTGTTCTCGCGTATGCGTACTCGTAGTGATAGTGAACGTACACACGCGTGTACGGGCCGTACCACTATGGGTGTTCTTGCGTATGCGTACTTACTGACCGTACACATGCCTGTACGCTCACCATCACTATGGGTACACATACGGCAGCACTCCCATAGTGATATGGGAACGTACACAGGCCATCTTAGCAGCAGTACGGTGGTTTTCACACATCACAGTGGTGACAGGCAGCACACAGGAAGGAATAGGGCTGACATACTTGTCCATGGATGGACATCAAGGCATTGTCTGGGCAGTACTACATGTGTGGGGCACAGGTGTGACAGGCTGTGATGTGGCACATTACTCCTGAGTCGAGAAGGCACCAGATGTATGATGAGATGTGTACAGATGTAATGTGTGACGGTGCAATGTGTGCCAGGCATGCCCTTGACTCCTTTGACATTTGTGCATGTCGTACTGCACACTTGGGATGAGCGACACTGGCATGGCACAGACACCAACACACGGAAGTGTCCCCTGATGCCCGGTACAGGGTTTACCACACCTGACTTGTCACTACCCACGGTGCACGATGTGACTATGTCATGTGTGGGGGGTTCCCATTAGGTTGATGTTGGAGCACCCTCAAAAGCTGCAGCTGTTGCAGCAACCAACATGTGTCTGTGTGTAGATTGACATTGCACACTGTTCCGCACACCATGCCACATGTGGTATCGGATGTGAGGTGCGTATGTATGCATGGGACACGGAGTAGCGTAACTAGGACATGTCTGCATCCTCTCTATGAATGTGTGGTGAGTCATGACATGTGCACCTTCATGGCAAGGTGTGTGGGCTGTCCTAGTGTAATGTCATGTGACCTGTGGCTCTAGTGTTCCGCTACCAGTCTCTGCAATCGACATCCTACTTCTGCTGATGTGTGGGTGTATGTCACTCCTGTCTTGCGTCTGGCTGTTCACCTGCACTGGGACACAGCTAATCCCATGCCATGGCATGTGGAGGTTCTCAATCTCCGTGTGTAGATGGGTCTTGGTAGGAGTGTCACCTGCCAGCCATACGTGTCCAGGGCATGTGGCACATACCTGACTCCGTATGTAGCATATGTGTATAGACAGATTAACATGTGCTCAGTACAAATTAATTGTTGTTGTGGTGCACTCACTCTTCCTTGTCACTTCCAAATTACTGCAGAGCGCCGCCTCTTCCCCGACCAATTCCGGACTTGGCTGCCATGCGGGAGAATGACTGTATCCGGTGCTACCGCTTCCCCCAACGGTTGATTCTGGAGTTGACGGCGAGACTGGCACCACACCTGCAACCGCTGCACAGGTATCCTACGGCACTGACACCCAAGCTGAAGGTAATGGCAGCCCTACATTTTCTAGCCACGGGTACCTTTCAAAATACCATAGCTTATGTTGGTGGCATGTCCCAGAGCATGTTCTGCCGTGTGCTGCATGATTTCTTAGAGGCCATGTTGATTCACCTGGATGACTTCATCCATTTTCCTACCCCTGAAATGTTGACTGGGGTCAAGCGTGGATTCTATGCCCTGGGAGGGATGCCCCATGTCATTGGGTCCATAGATGGGACACATGTTGCTTTGGTACCACCACAGGCACAGGAGGTAGCGTACCGGAATCGCAAGCACTACCACTCCATCAATGCCCTTGTGGTGTGTCTGTCCAACATGGTGATTTCACATGTCTGTGCTCGTTTTCCAGGATCAGCACACGATGCCTACATCATGAGGCGTAGCAGGGTGCCTGAAATGATGACGCAGCTGCGCAACGAACGAGCATGTGTTGTTGGTGGGTACAGTCTGTCTGTCCTGTATTTTGCGTAGACTTCCAGCACGACCGCTTCTCCTGTTCTAACGATGTCCATGTGCTTTCCATGTAGGGGACGCTGGCTATCCCAACATGCCATGGCTGATCACACCTCTCCGCAGCCCCATCATGCCGGCCCAGCTCCGCTACAACACCGCCATGGCCGGACAAGGCGAGTGATAGAGAGGACGTTTGGCCTCCTGAAGAGCCGATTCAGGTGCCTACACAAGACCGGCGGCGCCCTCTCATATGCCCCGGCGAAGGTCTGCAAAATCTTCATGGTCTGCTGCATGCTGCACAACATGGCAGTTGAGAAAGCTGTGCCACTCATCCTGGATCAAGATGACGAGGACCATCCACCCGTGGAGGACGAAGGGCTTGGCAATGGGGCTAGTGATGTGGAGGATGTGGAGCCGCAAGAGGACATCCGGACTCGGCTCATACGCGATTTCTTTGCTTAGTGGTGAGTACCAGTGTCTGAGTGTGCACGCATTGGTCCCCGTGTGGCATGTGTTGTGATGTGTGTCTCCACCTGCATGTATGGCACGTGAGTCTGAGGTGTGTGTGGGTGTGTCACTGGAGTGATGGTGCCAGTGATGGTTATATTTCTCCAGTCATAATTGTGACCTAGCATGTTGTCATCCATACATGTGTCGAGTAAATGCACATGCAAGTGGCTGTGCTTTTTGTGGCTGACTTCTTGTGTGTCTCTCTTCCCCAGGTACTTGCACATGCCGTCTGCTGCTTGCATTGTTGTGGCACTGCTATTCCTCATGGACACGTCATCGTGTGCTGACTCAGCGTTACAGGCACGGACACGTTTGGAAGTCTCCTTAGGGTAAGGGATGCATCAGGGGTGTATTGGGTGTGGCAGTTGTTCACGATGTATGCACACTGCCCCTGTTGATGTGTGGTTCCTCTGCAGACATGTTGCATCACCATGGTACACATGACATGCAGCTGGGTACACCTGAATAGATGGTCAGACTTGTTGACAGTCATCAGTGATGGGATAGTGGATTGTGATGATGGCATCAATGTGTGTAACACTGCCCTCGGACACATACGGTTTGCATTGGCTTGACATGCTGTGGGACTTCCACATCAGCGGATCAATGGTGTATGGCAGGCTCTCCGTGAGCAGCTGGGGGTGTTTAGCTGTTAGCCGACACTTGTGTGCCAGTTCCATGGCTATCACGCATTTGTGCTGCAGAAGGGGGGTGCCAGTGTTGGACCCACATGAACTGTTCATGTGTACTTCAAGTTGCCTCTGCAATCCCGAATACATGACTAATAAAGGTGTCCCTATGCCTCCAAGGTGCCTCTTCTCAGTCAATGCTGGTGTGTTTCCACGGTGCATCCGGCATGTCTGGCATGGTTTTCCCTGATAGTGGCTATGTGTCTATGTGTCGAGTAGCAAGATGCAAGCTGTGTGTGTGGGATGAGACTGTGTATTGTACATGATGTCCATGACTGTGTGGGTATTGTGACATGTGCCATCCCCATGCATCCAACGTTGGCCAGGCCCCCATTATCTGCATCCACCGGACTCAAGCTTGCAGGACATGGTTCTGCCACCTGTCTACACATACCTGGGTGCCCCCCAGGACACTCCACATGATCCCTGACCTCTGCGCATGACTGTTGCTGTACTCAATATGTCTGTCGGCACGGTTGTGCGGCCACCCCCTCAGCTGGTTGGGCCCATCACGGGTGTGTATGGTGCTCCATGTCTGTCTTGCCTAATACACTGTGACCCGTGTGTCCTGTGCCAGACTCAGGCCCCAGGGTGTGGATGGTTGAAGTCAAAAGAGAACTCAGGCATGTTTAGACTTTACAAGACACATGTAAGGTAATAATGCAACCAGCAGGCCTCTTCTCCTCATGGTGTGACTTTTTATTTTAGTGGGTGGGGGGGGGGGTATGACATGAGGGGCTTTCCGGGTGTTTGGAATCCAAAGTTCAGTAGGGGAGTTGGTGTCCTTGCCATTTGAAATCCTCAGAGTCCATGCCACAGTCTTTGTCAACATTGGTCAGACAGTGACCAGCAAGGCCATGTGGCAGAGAATGTCTTTTGATGCTGTGCTGCTGTTGCTCCAGTGGGCCAGGTGCCAGGCCAGGTGTCCTGGGAGATGGTGCTGTAGCGCCGACCCTCACGGTCTTTTCTGTGGACGACCCGCCCTTCTGCGGGGACCCTCAGAAGCAGGCCGTGACGATGTTTGGGATGCTCCATCGGATGTTTCCTCCTGATCCCTCCCTGTGGGTGGTGATGTTCTACGCCTTCTGGCACAGGGAGGGTTGCCCATGTTGTCGGCCATCCGACGTAGTGTAGTGTGAATTCCCGTGTACACCGTCACGAGCTCAGCCTGTCCGTCCTCCATCCTCCGTTGGTGTTGCAGTAGACAGGCATGTAGCTCCGCATGTTGCTGGGCCTGCTGGGTCTTGATCCCCTCGAGGACGGACACAACCTGGGCCATGCCCGTGGTGTCCTGCCGGTATGTGTCCAGGATGTTTCGGACATGGGAATATACCGGATCCCCAGCCAACTGCTCAGGCTGGCGCCTCTGCCGTCCTCCACTCCCACCACCCCTGCCCACTTGCACCTGGCCTGCCCTTGTGGGCACATCGGGTCTCCGGGACCCCTGAGGGGTGGCATTTTCGTTGTCGCCTGCCTCCTCCTGGGTGCCCGGGACACCGTGTCCCTCCTGGCCAGCCTGGCTGCTTTGTGGTGGTGGGGCAGGGATCCTGGGTGTCTCCTGGGATGTGGCAGGAGTGGGGATGGTGGCTGGCCCCGTTGTACCTGACGCAGGTGCTGCAGGTCGTTGGACACCAGAGGGGCCAGGTTGGTCGGGGTCGTCCACAGAGTGGTGAGAGTCGTCGCTGCCGGTGGGATCGGCCTCCCGCAGAGCCGGGTCCTGTGAGTCTTCCCCCCCAGTGTTGGGGGGTGAACCACGAGGTTGACCTGTGTGTGAGAGAGACAATGTTAATTTTGGTCCATGAAACATCCATGTTTCATCAGTTTCAAAGTTGGAACATTTCCTCTGGGAATTTGGATCTGTCTTGCATTCCACTCACAGTGCACTTGTGCATGGGTGTGTCCCTTGGGCACAGCTTTGGCGCCTTTAACTATGTGTGGCACAGTCTTACTTGCTGCGTCAAGTGTGACTGCAGTCAGCAGTGGAGTGGGCAGGTGTGGCGAGCCGTGCATTGGCGCCTTCCGTGTTGCACTGTACGTGGGCACATGAAGTTGTTCCACACACTTATATGATGCAGGTAGCTGTCGTTGTGCTCGTGCACAGGTTGTGACATGGCCCTGTGTTTTGCCATGGAGGAGAGGGGGGTGCTGGCACTGGCCACCCTTGTCTACATGCACGCAGTCCACCTGCTGACGAGCAGACATTCCCACACCCCACATGGCTGATTTGCTCTCCCTGTGTCTCCCTCCCTCTCTGTCCCCCTCTCCCTCCCTCTGTGTGTCTGCCTCCTCACTCTGTCTGTCTTCCTGTGTCTCCCTCCCTCTCTGTCCCCCTCTCCCTCCCTCTGTGTGTCAGCCTCCTCCCTCTGTCCGTCTTCCTGTGTCTCCCTCCCTCTCTGTCCCCCTCTCCCTCCCTCTCTGTCCCCCTCTCCCTCCCTCTGTGTGTCAGCCTCCTCCCTCTGTCCGTCTTCCTGTGTCTCCCTCCCTCTCTGTCCCCCTCTCCCTCTCTCTCTGTCCCCCTCTCCCTCCCTCTGTGTGTCAGCCTCCTCCCTCTGTCCGTCTTCCTGTGTCTCCCTCCCTCTCTGTCCCCCTCTCCCTCCCTCTGTGTGTCGGCCTCCTCCCTCTGTCCGTCTCCCTGTGTCTCCCTCCCTCTCTGTCCCCCTCTCCCTCCCTCTGTGTGTCAGCCTCCTCCCTCTGTCCGTCTTCCTGTGTCTCCCTCCCTCTCTGTCCCCCTCTCCCTCCCTCTGTGTGTCAGCCTCCTCCCTCTGTCCGTCTCCCTGTGTCTCCCTCCCTCTCTGTCCCCCTCTCCCTCCCTCTGTGTGTCAGCCTCCTCCCTCTGTCCGTCTTCCTGTGTCTCCCTCCCTCTCTGTCCCCCTCTCCCTCCCTCTCTGTCCCCCTCTCCCTCCCTCTGTGTGTCAGCCTCCTCCCTCTGTCCGTCTTCCTGTGTCTCCCTCCCTCTCTGTCCCCCTCTCCCTCCCTCTGTGTGTCGGCCTCCTCCCTCTGTCCGTCTTCCTGTGTCTCCATCCCTCTCTGTCCCCCTCTCCCTCCCTCTGTGTGTCAGCCTCCTCCCTCTGTCCGTCTTCCTGTGTCTCCCTCCCTCTCTGTCCCCCCCTCCCTCCCTCTGTGTGTCACCCTCTGTCACCTCAGCCCAGCTTCCTGGGCACACACTGTTAGCAGATCTTTGAATGGCCCTTGGCTTGTTGATGTGAGTTTGTTTCTGATCTCCAGGCACCCATTGGGTGTAGTGTCTGTGTCTGCGCTGCTGCTGTGGTGGTGTGTGCTGCCACTCTTTCACAGTGTTGGCTGTTCATTAGCTGCTGTCATGTGCAAAACAGTGCCTTCACCCCCATGTGTTAATGCAAGGCGTCCGCCATTTGCTGGCGAGTCTTTCCTGTGTGGGGACACACTGTTTGTCTGGCTTTGACCTAGGCCATATGGGCAGAGGGCATTGTTGTCTGCTTCTGAGTTGCACTATGTGATTTTTTGGGCCCACCCTCCCGCCATCCGGGTTACCGTGTCATGTGTTGGTGTCTTCTGTGGCCTGTGACTTGACATTGTCCAGCTGGGTGCATGGGGCATGGTGGCGCCAGTGGCATGTGCGTGTTCATGGAGTGTGGTTGAGTCATGCGATAGCTTGGGGTGGTAGCGTACCTGTTTGTGAGTTTGGTTGTGGATGACGTTCCCCCCATGTGAGGTGCGTTGTTTGTACTCACCCGGGTCTCGGAGTCCTCCTAATCCTTCGACTGCCTCCACCGGCAGTATGGCCATCACCCTCTCCTCCCAGGGATGGTAGTGTACGGGTCTGCGGGACGGCCCTCCTCCAGTGACGTTGGCCTGGTTGTGTTCATCCGTCATCTTGGCTCGGACCCTCCTCCGCAGATCGTACCACCTGGCTTGGCATTCCTGCTTGTTCCTTCTGGTGTCCGCAACAGCATTCACAGCATCGACGATGGTCTGCCACATGGCTGTTTTTGCTGACATGCTGGTCTGTCTGACCAATGTTCCAAAGAGGTGTGGCTCGACTCTGAGGATTTCATCGACAAGGACCTCCAACTCTCGGTTACTGAACTTTGGATTCTTGTTAGTGGGCATGGTGAGGGGTGTGCGTGTGGATGGGGGGGGGTGTGTGGATGGTTGTGGGTGTGTGGGTGTGGTTGTGCAGGTGTGTGTGTGAATGTGATGAGGGGGTGTTTGTGAAGGTGGTTGTGTGAAGGTGTGCAAGTGTAAGGTGTGGTAAAGCTTCTAGTTTGGTGCTGTAGGTTGTCTGTGGGGTCTGGCAGCAGTGAGTCTGTTGCAAAGGCTCATGGTTTGTGTGTGTGGGCCCTTTTTATTGGTCCATTGGTGGGTGTGGATGTGTTTGAAGTTTGGGTGGGTGTGTTATAAGGAGTGGTGGTGTTTTGGGCCTCTGTTTGTTTTTGGCAGTTGCAGGTCAGTGAATGTGTTGTTTTAGTGGTTGTTGGACATGTTTAGTGGCTTTGTGCCATTCGAATGGTGTATTCTTGTGTTGTTTTGGTTTGTCCTGGTTGTGTACGTGCGTTTTTAGCGTGTGTACGGGGTGTACATGGGCCATTTTGTTGTACAGTGCTGTCCTTGTGTGTGGCTTGGTACGACTCGTACATGCGGTTGTGATGTTGGGGCCTGGGGTGCGCTCCGTACTTAGGATGTTGTGGTGGGGGTACGACTCTGACGTACACGGGTGTACATATACGGGTGGGGGTACGACTCTAATGTACACGGGTGTACATACATGGGTGGGGGTACGACTCTAATGTACACGGGTGTACATACAGGGGGGTACGACACGTACACAGGTGTACATACACAGGTGGGAGTACGACACGTACAGGGGTGTACATACACGGAGGGGTACGACACGTACAGGGGTGTACATACACGGGGGTACGACACGTACACGGGTGTACATACACGGGTGGGGGTACGACACGTACAGGGGTGTACATACACGGGGGGTACGACACGTACACGGGTGTACATACACGGGTGGGGGTACGACACGTACAGGGGTGTACATACACGGAGGGGTACGACACGTACAGGGGTGTACATACATGGGGGTACGACACGTACACGGGTGTACATACACGGGTGGGGGTACGACACGTACAGGGGTGTACATACACGGAGGGGTACGACACGTACAGGGGTGTACATACACGGGGGGTACGACACGTACAGGGGTGTACATACACGGAGGGGTACGACACGTACAGGGGTGTACATACACGGGGGTACGACACGTACACGGGTGCACATACATGGGTGGGGGTACGACACGTACAGGGGTGTACATACACGGGGGTACGACACGTACAGGGGTGTACAAACACGGGGGTACGACACGTACAGGGGTGTACATTCACGGAGGGGTACGACACGTACACGGGTGTACATACACGGGTGGGGGTACGACTCTAATGTACACGGGTGCACATACACGGGTGGGGGTACAACACGTACAGGGGTGTACATACACGGGTGGGGGTGCGACATGTACACGGGTGTACATACACGGGGGGTACGACACATACAGGGGTGTACATACACGGGGGTACGACACGTACAGGGGTGTACATACACGGAGGGGTACGACACGTACACGGGTGTACATACACGGGGGGTACGACACGTACACGGGTGTACATACACGGGGGGTTTGACACGTATGTACGGGGGCTGGGGGGGTCGGCGCGTACGTACGGGGGCTGGGGGGGTCGGCACGTACGTACGTGGGCTGGGGGGGTCGGCGCGTATGCGGGCACATGTCTCCATGGTTGCTATGGGTGTTCGGTGCGGACGGTGTTTTTTCCATACGGTTGTAACTTCTGACGCACGGGAGGGATCGTGATTCCGCGGTCGCACTTCACTTTTCACATTTGTACAGTGATTCGTCCGAGGACGTGTCGGACACTTTTTCCGACCCGAGGACGTGTGGGGAATGATTCCCAATGCGATTCGTATGGTCTTTTTCCCATGCGAATCGTAATTGGCAGTTTGTACGGCACTTGTACGATTCGTACGGTAAAAAGACCGGATACGAGTCGTACGGGGAAATTTTTTACCGGATCGTAATTGGCACCTGATTGTCTTAAGACCTGAGACAAATCCTGCCATGGCCAATGAAGACACTATTTACGGATGTTGGAGAGATTTGTCAATAGTAGGTGAATGGATGTTAACTATATAGAACACAGTGGCGGCTCCTCCGCTAAGGTGGAGGAACGTCGCCCCACTGCTATTTCAGCATCTTATAAAAGAAAAAGAAAATGATGATAACAAGACGTTATTATCATTTTATTTTTCTGTGTGGCACTCGGCGGCGGGGCTGGGCTCTGTAATGCCAGAGCAGAGTGAGGAGCGGTTTGCACTTCTCTAAGTGGGCATGATGGCTTGGCAGGCCCTCTGTGGCCAGCCAAACCATTAGTCGCACTTAGCATGCTCTACACGGGGCTGTGTTGTACAGCGCTGTGGAGAACATGCCCAGCCTCCCAGGCACTCCCTGAGCGGCCACTCAGACCGATTGGATTGGAAAGTCCAAAAGCCTGGGTGCTACCAGTGCTCCAGAAGACTTGAAGAAGACGGAGGAGAGGCGTGCAGCGGTGCGGCGGAGAGGGTAAGCTTATTTATTTATTTATTTATTTTATCCTTTGGGTTTCAATGGTGGCAGCGCTTTGCATTATTACAAGTGTAATCTGGTCTGGTACTAATAAGTGGTATTACTGCACTCTGTAATGCACCCCAGTTATTACAACTTGTTTTTACAATGACAAATTCCATCTTCTCAGACCATGTGGAATTTGTAGGTGGAAAATGATCCTGTAATAGTGGGTCCTGCATGTGATATATGCGATTTGGGGTCTTGCAATGACTTGTAAATAGAAGTAATACCACCTTTTAATGGTCATGCTAGGATCGTTATTACCACTTAATTTTCACAACCAACTTGTATTGACATCTTTACTGGCCTTAGCTTCTCATTTGAAGTTGCCCACCAAAACAGCAACCGGTAACACTTCCAGGGGCCTTTTCCAGAGTGCCCTGCGTATTCACCCAGTAACTCTACTCTTCAGAGTTACAGATATTAAGGTATTGAAACCACAGGGGTATGGCGTTAATCTTTTACTTATATATACCTATATACCTAAATAGCGCCTAAATTATGGAACTCCGTTCCCCAGGTACACAGAGAATCCCAATCGGAAACTAACTTCAGGAAGAAAAAAAACCTGGCTTTTTAGTGATAACACATAATTCTAGTCTTTTCTTTCCGTATACCTGCTTCCCTGATCTTTAGCAACTACTCCTCTCGCCTTAGCTGATGCATGGTCCAGTGCGGGGACACACCGTTGTGGTGCAACCATGCGCTTTATAAATGCTTCTTATCTTACCAACCCCTTCGGAAACTCGCAATGGGGACATGATTATGCTGAGTGGTATTACTGCTGATCAGGATGTGGAAGCACTACTAGTAATAAGGACCCTAGGGCTTCCTTACTAGTTGGGTGGCTCAGTTTTAAGACCTTGGTTGCTTTCATCAGATGAATTCTCCGGGTTAAATTCTCTATCTCTTAATTCCAATGCGGCCTGTAAGTGCTTGACCTGCCCCCTCAAGCTCACCGGGGCAGTCAAAATGAGGCCCTTAGCATTTTGAATGGCGTGAACATACTCTGAGGAAACCTGGGCCCACCAAACACCTTGATATTTCCTACCTGAAAACATGTAGAACATAGATGGACCACTATGTAGGCAAGATAGACAGATTTGAAATGAAGCATTGTGTCCAATGGAAGCTAATAGAACTTTGGGTAAAACATTGGTGCCGAGGGTATGGGGTAAGTGTTGATGGTGTAGACATCTTTGAGATGCACACAGTGAGCACAGGGACATGAAAGTAGAGGAGTGTGCTGATGACAAGAAGGGTATATATGGGACATTTATCTTGGGGATGGGAGTTTTTGAAATAAGGTCATCAGAAGAACATTGAGGAGGTGAATGTTGGAATAGGAGGTGGCTATAGATGCACAAAGGAGACTCTGGGTAGGAGACAAGACTTGGAGGCGGTACTCGGTGTTACGGACAAAGGCGAGTCTTCTCAACAGTAGGTGGATCTTTGGATAAGAGATGTTTTTTGGACCAGTGCGAGTGCAATTGATAGGAATTAAGAGTTATGGTGGAGGTGTTTGGTGTTGATCAGAGGTGGGTGTTAAGGGAGATTTATAAATGTTTTGTAAGGGAGGCAAATGTGGAAATTCAAGTATTTGGAATGGGATGAGTGCCAGGCTAAAGGATAAATGTTATTGATGGGGTAATCATTGGCACGGGGGTGGGCAGGGGCATAGCTTGGTCAGTAAGATTGGGGGGGGGGTGAGCTTCATATTTCGTAACAATCACGCTGACTCTAGTATATATTAAATGAGAACCAGGGCATGAGGGGGGCTTAAGGAGCAGTGGGAAGGCAGCGGAGTGCGGTTTGTGTGGGATGCTTCAAACTGAGGGGCTTGTTTACAAGCCCATTGCGCCACCGGTGCGTCACTGGTGCAACGAGGACAAATACTTTTGTTTCTCCTCGTTTTTTCTGCAGCACCATAGAAAGAGGAAAATGCCATTAATTATTGTTTTTGTGCAGGAAGGTGCACCTTCCTACACAAAACCAATCATCCCTGCAGCGCAAGCACCCTTGCAAAATAACGCAAAGGGGCCTGCGCTGGCGCATGGCAGCCAATTGTGCGCCAGCACAGGGGAAAGCACAGGATGCGTCCTATTTTTAATACGAAGTATCCCTGTGCTTTGAAAATGACGCAGCACAGCACAGATGACTGGCTTGTGGCTTAGAGCTGTGTCATTTTCTTGTAGATGAGGCCCTGAATATCTTGTTAAATAACGACTTTTTAGGACCGTAAAACAGACAAGAGTGTTTGTGTGCGTGTTTCTGTTGGCATGTGATTGTGCAAATCCCTAGTGAAATACAACAAACACCTCACAACACATGAGTTAAACCGTCTGTACCCAACTATTTCACCACAGAATACATTTATTAGGGAGGTGTAACACCCCAAACCCCCAGCCCGTAGACCATACCCCTTGGGGGGGGGGAGTGCTGTGCATATTGTACAAGTCCAGGGGTAGCACACCAGTGCTTGCACAGGCAGTGATTGATGGGGCAATGGGTAATATCTGACATAAGGCGATGTGTTGTGTGCAGAGTGGGTGATTGTTGTGAGTGAGTGTAATGGGAATGTTGTAGGGGATGAGACAATTGGTGTGGGGTGGGTGTACGTGATAGGTTGAGCATTTGGGGAAGCAGGTGAGTGTTGCTGACATGGGGTAAGAACTGGGGTTAAGGGTCACAGTCGGGTTCAACGACAAAGTGCATAGGTAGAAGAGTCGGTTGGACCTGTGAAGGGTGGTTGGTGGTCAGAGGGTCTTGGATGTTGTAGATGTGGGTCTGTGTTTTGAAAAGGCTCACGCCAGTAAGGGTGAGGGAAAGTAACTTTGGAGCTGGTGCCTGGGTGTTGTGGGCAGGGGTGAGTGTTCTGCACATGGTACAGGTTTAGGGGTAGGACACGAGTGTTTGCACAAGCAGTGACAGATAAAACAATGGGTTATTGCTGTGTCTTGGGTGCAGGGCGGGTGATTGTTGGGGTACGGAGGTGTAAAGTGATGTAGGGGAGTAAGAGAACTGGTGTGGGGGTGGTGTTTATGAAATACTGTGAGCTTAGGGGAAGAGGAGTTGGCCTAACGGTTAGGGCGCTCAACCTCGGACCTGGGGGAACTGGGTTCGAGTCTCAGTAATGACGCTGAACATCCTGTGAATCTGGGCAGATCACTTAATCTCCCCGTGCCTGACAAAAAAATGAATGTGTGTCCTCATGTAACGTAACTGGTGCACTGTAAAGCGCTCTGATACCTGATTGGACTCGGGTCAAGTTCGCGCTATACAAAACTCTGCAAAAAAGAAAAGCTGGTGGTGTTGTGGTATGGTGTGAGTGTGGAGTAAGCTCTCAATATTCTAGCACCTGGGGTGAGATCATGGAGCTGCTGACCTTGGAGCTGGGGAAGCAGATTCGAATCCCAGCGCCTGCTCACCCTCCTGTGATTCTGGGCAAATCACTTAGGGGCATATCAACAAGGGCTTTATCTCTGCTTTTTTGGCTTTAAAAGACAAAAAAGCAGAGATAAAACTAGCACCCTATCAACAACAGGGTGCTAACATGCAAATTGGCATGTTAGCACCCTTTTACTCTACGCTTCCCCTTGCATCTCTAATGAGATGCAAAGGAGGCGTTCCAGAGTAAAATAATAGGAGAAATGTCCTATTTAGGCGACATTTCTCCTATTATCAAAAATATCGCTAACCCTGTTAGAGACAAAAAAAAGCAGCGCTAACCTCGGTTAACGCTGCTTTTTACGTCTGGTATTTTTCTGACTTAGCCATGATATCCTATGGAAGGAGGATATCATGGCTAAGTTTGTCTGTCCCTATCAACAATCTAACGTGAGATTATCTCTGGGTTTCCAGCGATAATCTCACGTTAGCCACTTAGCGTGAGGATTTTTATCGCTATTGAGATAAGCGTTGTTAATAGCACGCTATCTCAGCGATACAAATCCACGCTAGCCGGCGATAATTTTCCTAGCGCTAAGTGCGCTTAGCGATAATTATCGCCGGTTGTTGTTGATATGCCCCCAGATCTCCCCGTGCTTACCAAAAATGAATGTGTCCTTTAAATGGTGCTCATGTAAAGCGCTCCAATACCTTCGGTTCGAGTTTGAGCTGTATAAAATATGCAACAAAAAAAAGATGTCTGGCTGCTTGTCGGGCTTAAGCACTGCTTGGATGGGACCCTCATGTGGCCCTCCAGCCTCTGACAGGCTCTTGTGCTGCGGTCGCAGTTAGAGACGGGGTTAAGTGCTCTGTTTGTGTTTGGCCGCGGCTGATGGGGGCTAACAAGCGCATCGAATGGAGGGGAAGCGCTGTCTGGACAAGAAGTGACAGGCTGATTTCAGGCCTGTCGTAGGACCGTGGGGTTAAAGTCATGGGTGGAATTCCATAGAACTGGGTCCTGCGTCGCCAGGCAGCCGGGCAGCCGGAG